>NC_090923.1:104939686-105242717 GCF_040938575.1 Ambystoma mexicanum | reverse complement strand
CACCTGCCAAATGTGCATCAGGGGAACAACTCAATGCCTTGGCCCTTAAGCACTTAGGAACGTCTTTGTTTGCCAACTGATTGATTGCTCAGAGAACTCCTTGGTTCGGGCAATGCAGAATGTAAAGGCCATCTTAGAGTCAAGCCTAATGTTTGAAACCATTCTTCCATCATAGATGGATCTGACGAAGGAAAGAACACCAGAAGATGTATTTTTTGCCACAAGGGAAACAACACCCCCTTCAAAATGAAGTGGGTGCCTAATCCTTTTAAGTATCCTTCTCCTTAGAGAAAACCAGAAAGAGAATGCCGAAGGTGGCATCCAGTCTTGAAAGGGAATCTAAGCAGTAATGCTTTGCAAACCTGTGCAGTGAAGCCCAAGTTGCCGCCTGACGGATGTCCAAGACAGGAACTCCCTTCTCCAGGGCACAGATGACAGCCACTCTTGTAAAATGAGCCTTGAGGCCATCAGGCACATCATTTCAAGTCCGATTATAGCATTCCGAGATACAGAGAATGATCACCTTGACAGGGTCTGTTTAATCACAGCCCTGCCAGCACAGGCACCAGCATAACTCGCCAAAAAACTGTTAATCTTTCATGACATTGTTTGCCCAAGAGACGTAGTAGAGCTTGCACCGGGGACAGCCGATGAAATTGTTCATCTGCCTTTGCGGATTTGGCGGAGGAAAAGACACTGGAAGATGGCTCTAATGAGAGCGATGGAAATCTGAGACCACTTTCGGAAGAAATGAGGGCCTAATTCTCAAAGGCACCCCTCCTTTGGAGAAAACAAAATAGGGAGGTTTAAAAGGTTACGCCTGGAGTTTAATCACCCATGTAGTGGAAGTAATGGCGACCAGGAAAATCACCTTCAGGTTGAGCAATCTAATAGAACAAGAGTGAAGGGGCTCAAACGGAACAGCCATAAGAAAAGTGAAAACCAAATTCAAATTCAACACCAGAAGCACAAAATGGCACAGAGGAAACTTGTTCTCTATTCCACTCATTGGAAAATAGTAGGAGGCCGAGGTTGTCTTCCCAAAGCATCTGTCGTGACATTCTCTTTTCTGGAAAGAAGGGCAGCCGTCAAAGAGACATCTTTCTCCAGATCTCAGAACCACAGTCGTATTGCTTATTTGTATAGCGGCAAGGAACTTATACCACCTCGTTTGAGGAAGTAGTGCATGGGCACTGTGTTGTCCCTCAGGAACAGTACAGCTGGAGGAAAGAAACTAGTCAACTAGTTCCAGCCTGATTGTTCTCAGCTCCAGCGAATTGATGTGCTCCAAGACTCTGAGGTAGACCTCAGCCAGCTCACTGCCAAATCTGACAGGTGAGCTTGCCAACCTGTCAGGGATGCAGCATTGACCACTGTCACTTGTGACCGAGGTTGACGAAACAATGCTTCCCTCAGCGGGATGCCTCTCAGGGACCACAATGCAAGGCTCTGAACCACCTGGCTCAAAACCTGCAGCAAATATGACATGTGACTCAGTAATTGTGACCACTGGCAATGGAGGAATCCTTGAACAGACATCGTGTGGAACCACCAGATTGCAGGAGGCCATGAGGTTCAGCAAACGCAGAAAGGCTGAGCAAGGAACTTTTCCTTGTGACTGGAGGACGTGGACCATCAAAGAGATGTTCACCACACAGTCTTTGCGGGTGAACGCCCTGCCTAGGCGAGTGTCCACGGCCACCCAAATAAATCAGAGGGACTATGATGGTGAAACCTGAGGCTTTTTGAAGTTCATGGAAGACCCAGGCTGTGCAACAGACTGCATGTTTGGAGCAGATGTGCCATCACACGGTCTGAAGAGCAAGCTCGGACGATCCAGACGTCGAGATAGGGAAAGACAAGAATGCCCTCCCACCTGTGGTGAGCCACCACCACTGCCAGCAGCTTTGTGAAAACACTGGTTGCTGAAGAAAGGCCGAACAGTTGTGCTTTGAAGTGGTAGTGTTGTTGGCTCACAACCTTCATCGGGTATCTCCTGTGCTTCTGATGGATTGGTACATCGAAATTTGCATCCTGAAGGTCCAGTGTTACCATTTTGAACTTGTCCATTCACAGCTACAAATTCAATAATTTTAGAACCTGGATCGGACCCAAGCTTTTGTCCCTCTCAAGGCATAAATTAGTTTTAAAAAATTGATTAGCAGAGTTTGCTAATTAAAATGTTTTTGATTAGCAAACTGACCCATTTGATTAGCAAGTTTGTACTAAAATTGTTAATGTCACCAGAAGTTAGTTGTACCCAAGACATGAAACAAGCAACAATACAGCAGTTTTGTGTTCTGCTGAAATAAGACATAAGTCACAAGCATCGGGCCTTGCACACTTTTTAAACTTCAGCTAGACCTGCAGGTCGGGTAACTTAGTTTACATATTCAACCTAAGAGAAATGCACTCGACCCATAGCAACGGAGGACAACACATTATTTATAATGGGATTTCTGTAAAATGGTGCATGTCACTACAAAGTCACTATGTTTGGCACACTGCTGCCACCCAAAGGCAAGCCATGTACAGTGAAACTTGTATTTGACATTTACTGCAAAGTAGATGCTTAAATAAAAGTTTCAAACGTCTCTTGCAAATGCTACTCACCCTTTATAAAAATCTACTCGCTATACAAGTGGGCAAAAAGACTTTGCGAGACATAGATGAGTTTCTGTAAAATGTTAGCTGCATAAATGGACATAAAGGCTCTGAAAACAGTTTGTCCAGCTGTCTCCTGCAGGTGGTAATATATAATACAATCATAATCATAAAGCAAAGTGAGCTCTGGAGGCTAGCTACAGTGTTTGGTATTGCATTAGATCTGTATATGTACAGACTGGATGGAACTATTCATCACTACTTCGCATAAGCATCTAGTATGCTTTGTGTATTCACTATGTAAGAGTTAAGAAAGAGACTAAGCAGAGTGGATTGCGTAGCAGGCAGGGAACTGGGCAAACTATTTGTAATGTAGTTTGTGGTCATCTCACTTTCAGGGTACCTGGTATAAAGCAACTGGGTGATAAATGATATAGGGCCTCATTACACGGATGGCGGTAAATCCTTACCGCCTTACTACTAGGTCCCTTTGCGGGTTGGGGGATTTAACGCCTGCTTTTTGCAGGCGTTAAAATCCAACCCGCTAAGGGACCTCGGAGCTAATTACGGCACCGCAAAATTGCGGTGCCCTAATTAGCGCCTTCCCCATTCCCATAGAGCCCTATGGGGCAGAAATGGGAATGGGGAAGGGCAATGGTTGAAGGGGGATTTACCGCCCCTCCAACCTTGGAATGGGGCGGTAAATCCCCTCTCCGCCAAGGCGGTGCCGGTATTTTACCAGCATGAGCCATGGCGCTAATAGCGCCATGGCTCACCGCCTACCGGGTAATGAGGCCCATAGAATTTCATGGAATATAGGTTCGCTCATGGGTTGAGCACTAGTTGCAAGATGAATGCAACCTGCAGGCTACAGAACTAGGTTTGCCATCAAAAGGATTTGATCATGTTAATTTTCAAAACTGTTCACTTGTCAATAAGATGCATCTTGCCCATCAAATTGAAAGATAGTTGATGCTATGAAATTTAAATACACTAACCTAAACTTTTCTGTAAAGCATGGAGATGATGCAGAGTTTTACAGTATCAATACTGTAATTATGCATTAATTAACGACCTACATTTTAGTAAAGGAATTGCATGACTGTCTTTTAAAGAAATATAAAGTTAGCACACACTGGTCTTTGCCAGACAGGATATAGAAAGCTTAGTAAAAGTATCATCCTGGTTACTTCTGGTTTGCAATTATTTCAAAAAGAAAAATTCTTGCCTAGCACGCCCACACATGCCTTTGGTATGAGTGGACGAAGTTATTACTGCTGCACTTTCTCTCCATTAGTACTTGAAGTGCTCAGAGAAAAGAGGTTGAAATGAGCACCAAGGGCAAGCGAGGAATGCAGGGTGAGTTGAGCTTTCATTGAAGAGGGCAACTTAAATAGCTAACTTTGCTACACAAGTGACCATTTGATTAGCAAGCCTACAGAATTGCATAGCAAATTGCTATGCAGCACTGCTTATTTTATGACTTGCCTCTTCTGAATCAGAATATAAGACTAGTACCACCCTTTGCCTTGTTCAGACTGTGGTACCAGTTGCACTGTACTCTTTGAGAGAAGCTGACAACCTCCTCCAGGAGTATGGGGTATGGAGGTAAAGAGGTAGTGTGAAGAAAGTGGTCTGGAAAACGCTGAAGCAAAGGGAGTCCGTTTCCCTTATGTACGACCTATAAGGCCCAAGCCTTGGGCATGGATTTGTGATCATTCCGTTGTGATCATTCCGTGCTGAACAGGGGAATTCTCCCTCCCACTGGAAATGTGTGGCACAGGCGTTTTGCAACCTGGGTGGTCGAGGGCACAGCGGCTGCTGGGCTACCTTTAAAGGCACCTCTGCCTTTAACTCTTGGGAAGCGTCTGCCCTGGAAACTTCCTTTGGTGGATTGACCTCCCACTCGTGGAACACAGGTGTCAGAGGGTGAAAACCTCCACCCCTGCTGGACTGTGCGGTGGGTTGTTGCACAGCTAAGCCCAATGATTTAGCTGTGACCTTGGTTGGTTGGAACCTCTGTAAGGCTTTGTCAGCCTTTGCAACAAAGAGGTTGATCCCATCAAAGGGGCTATCGAGAAGTTTTACCTGAACATCCTGGGCAAAGCCCAAAGTTCGCAATGAGGAGTGGCGATGGATCACTGTGCTTGTGGCCATCACACAACCCCCTCTGTCTCCAGTCCATACTGGAGTCTTTGGCCCTCATTATGAGGTTGCCGGTTGGGCGCCGGTCGTACCGACGGTCTGCCGGCAACCCCAATTAACCGTTTCCACCATCCGATATCCCAGTGATACTGGGATATTACGGACAGCGCAGGAATGGTAAGTTCCCATTCCTTTGGAGTCCCATATGAATGGGAACACTGAAGCACTGGCACCATTAGTAACAGTGCTGGTGCTTCAGTGAAGAATCTGCCGGTAGCGGCCTGAACTACCAGCAGGTCAGGCCTGCTGGTATTTCACAGCCCCTACCGGCAGACTTGGAGTGACCCGGTCTGGAAAAGATGCCAGTAACCGTTGTTGCCGGTACTTTTTTCCAGACCGGGCCACTTATAATGAGGCCCTTTGGCATGAGGCCTCCTGCCATCCTGGATGAGATTCAGGAAATCCTCCCTCAAATCGCCCCCTGTGAGGCGGTCTGCCATTGAGGCAGCTTCAGACCAAAGGACAAAGGAAGATGTACCCAAGGCACAGGAAGTGTTCCCCTTCTTGCCGTCGGCGTCCAACTTCTTACTCTACTTTGTGACTGGAAGAGTAGGGAGAGTGAATGTCTTGAAGTTGGCCGTAGCGGCCTGTACCACCAAGCTCTCGAAGGAGGCAGTGGTCGACTTGAAGGGATCCGAGGGGGCTGGGCGATTATTTTTCACAAGTTTCCTATCCACAGAGGGTGTAAAGGTGGGACATTCCCACTCCTCTAACACCAAAGGCTGTACAGGTGCCTTAAAGGGCAGAAATGTCTCATTTTTGTGCCCTCATCCTGGATGCCAGTCAGATTGAACTGGGCCTTAGGCCTGAATGGGGCACAGAGACTGAGAGCCACAGTGACCTTAGCCATGAGTCTCTGGGAGGCCACTTGAGGCAGGCACAGGCAAAATGTCAAGCTCATGGGTGGTGTCAAGGTCGCTGGCCTCTCTGAGGTCCTGGGCTAAGACTTGAACAACACCATTGAAAATCGGACCCATCTTGGACATCAAGGGTTTCAGAGGGAGAGGAGTGTATTCTAGAGGAGCACCGGCCTGTTGGCGGTGAAGTCGAGGGCAGAGCCGCCGCCAAGACCTTGATGCCCAAAGGCAGGGCTTGCCGGGGCTGGGTGGCATCATCGGCTTTAGGTATCAGGTCTGAGTCAGGAGTGCAGCGCACGTAGTAGAGTTCTCTTATGGAAGCTCAGCTGGCTGGAAACAACACGGTACATCCCATTGGAGAAAATGGTGCGGTCAGTGCCAGAGTTGCAGGCACCAGGTCCTTGGTGAATATGTCGAGCACCTTGAAGCAGAAGTTTTCCCCATGCTCTGGGGTTGTGGATTGGGTGGGAAATGGAACCTGAGCTGCCACTTCTGGGGAGTCCCTGGAATATTGACTCTCTTCTTTGATGAAGAAGAATAATGTCGGTGTGAAGATTTACTCGGGAACAAGACCTCATCTTCTTTTCTTTTATCTTGCACTCGGGCGATCTCTCCTCGGATCAGCACTCCCCGACCTCAAACGCGACAGAGTGACTTCATATTTTTCCCTACGGATGAAGGTGAAGACCTTTACCGCCCATTCCCAGAGGGCCTTTGGAAGCATGGACTGGCTTGAACCGCAGTCACGGCAAATCCTGTTGGAATCCGACACCAAAATCTACCTGCGGCAATCCTCACATGTTTTGAAACCAGAGGCTTTAGCAGGGTTAGGCATGGCAAATGATTGGGCATGTCGCAAATGATCTCTGCCTTAATGCCAGTAAGACTGAAATCCTCCTCATTGGGACACTCTCTCCCTCCTTTCCTCTCTCTCTCTCTCTCTCTCTCTCTCTCTCTCTCTCTATGGCCGCACACTCTGAGCCCTCTTCCTGCTCCTTCCTGTGAGGCTAAGAACCTTGGTGTTATCTTCGACTCCATTCTCTACTTCTCTCCTCACATCTTAGACGTCTCTAAGGAGTCAAACTATCAGCTGCTCCTCCTCAGAGGCATTTTTCCTTTTCTCACTTTCCCCCAGAAGCTCACTGTCTCCAGAACTCTGTTCCTCTCTAGGCCGGACTATTGCAACAGCCTGTTTCTAAATCTCTCTGCCTCTACTTTTCAACCTTTACAACTTATCCAGAACAGGACTGCAAGACTTGTCCTTGGCGTCAAGCCCAAGGATCGTATCTCTGCAGCTTCGAAATCTCTTCACTGGCTTCCCGTGGCTGCAAGGATCAAGTTCAAGACCCTCTGCATCGTCCACAAGGCTTTCTGGGGCCTGGGACCGCTCTACCTCCAACGTTCTCTTCGAAAACATCTTCCTTCTCGAACTCTCCACTCATCCACCTCCAACTTTCTGAGGGTTAGGGGCTTCTCCAAGCAGAGAGTTGGGGGCAGATCTATCTCCTCGGCTGGGGCCTCCCTCTGGAACAGCCACCCTGTCTTTCTCAAACTTGAGCAGAACCACCTCTGGTTCCAGAAGCAACTCAAGACCTTCCTTTTTGCTTCTGCATTTTCTCCTCCTCTCCCCTGCTGATGCACCTGACTGCTCTGTGCAATGATCACCCTCTGAACTCAGTCCCAGGCTCCTGTATGTCCAGTTGTACTTGCACTACCTCCGGGCTTCCCAGCACTTAAGGGTCTGTATCTGCAACCCTACAGTCCCTTCTCTCTGCACTTACAAGCCACCTGCTGGCTGCACTTGTGAGTTAACTGCACGTCCCCCTGGCACTTCTCCCCTTCCCTCTTCCCCGCAATTGCGCGGTCTGAATGACACAAGGCCTAGTAAGATTATTATTTTGTCCTCCCTTTGTTTCCCCCTCCTTGCCTTGTGGCGCCTAGAAACAATTGTATAAAGGCGTGTTATAAATGCCACATCATATCATATCAAATAGTGCAAATACTGTTTGTCTACATCATTTGTTGAACTATAATCACCATTAGGCTTGTGCTCTAGGTAACAGACTGATATCAGGATCCATGGTGAGGATTGCAATCACAGGTCCCACTGTGTGCAGTAAACCATAATTACCCAGTAATGATTTAGTGCAAGACAACTAGCATGCAACTTTACTGATATCGTGAACAGGAGCACAGAAGAAGAACACATTATGGTGATGTTTTTACTGATGATTGTTCTTCCCATGGATTCCTCACCTTAAATATAGGGGCTCATTACGAGTTCTCTGGTAAAACAGCAGTAATACCGGTCTGGTGGTGTTATCAATACTGATGGGGTGACCGGCGAAATTACTGCTGTATTAGGTGTCATCGGGTGCGCGTGCACATCCCCGCTGAAAATGGTAATACCTGCTGGAGGTATTACCAGCATCAACAACCATCGGCCAGTAATAGTGGCAAAATAAAGGCAGTAATACCGTTTCCGCCACCATACCAGCTGGTATTACCGGCGTCGTAAATAGTGTAATTGCCGGAACAGCAAACCCGGTGGCAGCCATCTTTAAAAACTCAATCCACCCGGAATCACCCATTTCCCGCTGGCATCCAGTCCCTAAAGTTGTGGCAACATAATGTCACAGGAAAAAAAGCATATCTCCGGCTCTGGAAGCCAAAATTACCAGAGACTGAGCTAACTGCATTGGCAGATGCAGTGGTGGAGCATGCTGATGCCCTATTTGGCAGCAGGCAGAGAAAAAACTCTGCCCAGAGAAAGAAAGCCAAATGGGCCGACATACAGGCAAGCGTGACAGCAGTGGGAACTGTACCCCATAGTGCCAGCAACTGTTGGAAGCACTGTGACGACCTAAAGGCGAGGGCTCCCAGCCTTACAGCTAGACACACGAGGGGGATTGCTGTCACAGGAGGAGGCATGGTGGAACTCCTCCACCTAAGGCCCTGGGAAGAGACGGCCAGCTCCATACTCCACATGAAGGGCATCGAAGGGATAGAGGGCGCAGAGGCTGGAGCAGGGTACCCATGGCGATGGCGGTAAGTACATGTGAATGTAGTGTCCAAAAGCATGCATCCCCGAGCAGAGATGCCCAAAATGGGCACAGGAATGGTTCAATACATGGCAGTCACAGAAAATGGCCAGTGATCACACACACGTTTCAGGGGAGGCGGGTAAATGTAGCAATGCAAATGATTTGTAGTTGAAACGTGCATGCCAACACATGGGCACATGAGAAGCACCCATGTGTGCCAAGATAGTCCATGTCAGCAAGTGAAGCCCTACCGCACCCACAGCAAGCCATTTTAGCAGACCATCAGGCAATGTGTATATGCATGCACCGTGTACACCCTCAGCAGGCAATACCACCACCTAGTAGCAGCAGCAATCATTGGAGCGATACCACCCAAGCCAACCACAGGAAATGTGCATCTCTAGGGCACACATAATGTCTCATGAGTGTAATGCAAGCCCGTAGACATGTCTGCTAGATGACTAACATCATGTCATTCTATTCCCAAAAGGAACACAGTACACGGACAGTGATGCGGTTGGTCCCTCCACTGCAGGCAAAACATCTGCCCCACCCCTGTACAGGCCAGACCCCTTGCCGGCAGGGCTGCCGGGCCACCACCACCAACGCTGTGGACACAACACCAAGTCCTGAGGATGACACAATCCCCATGTTAGTGCTCAGTGACCCCTCCACCGGCCAGGCAGGTGACACAGCAGTCGCTAAAGCCGCTACCACTATGCCACAGCCAGCACCTGTCATGGGACACAGTGCTGCTGTCCCTTTTGTGTCCGGAAGACGCTGGTGCTCCAACACGCCCTCCTCCCCATCATGGGCAGTGCAGCCACTGGCCCATCGTGGCAAGGCCTGTGTGGACATCACAGAGGAGGATGAGGGGGATAAGGTAGAGCACGAGATGGGAGGTGCATCTCCATGCTTCAGCTCTGCCTCTACTCAGCCCACTACTTCTGCTGGTGCCCAATGTGTCAGCCATGAGTGCATGCCTGCGTGTGATTGAGGAGTGGCAAGCTTCCATTGAGGATCTGGCAGGCCAGAAGTACCAGGAGATGTGGGCCATGCATGAGTGGATGCAGGGTTGCAGCCGCAGGATGGCCGGTCACTCCGCCATGCCACCACCACCATGACTGCAATGGGACAGAGGGCGCGGGAGCACACAAAGGCTAGCTCTGCCTCTACTAGACCCTGCAATAACACATGCAGCTCACCCTTCTGTTAATGCGGGCCCAGGAGTCAGGCCTCCACCTCAGTGACAACCACAGAGGGCTCCCTACTTGGTACCCCAAGGTTGTCGCTCACAGCGCCTCCTCATTGGCAAGGACCCGGTGAAGAGCCCCATGCCCAAGAGGCAAAGAAAGTGGCAGTTGGACACTGCCATGGTGTTTTGAGGGTATGTGTTTGGGGAGGGTGTTATGAGGGTGGGGAGTGTGAAGGCATCATGAAGTAGACACAGACAACAGGTTCCCAATATTTAATTTAACTGAAAAGGCAAGTAAGGCCTAACGTGCCCTATGCTAAGATATTATTTCCCTACCTAAAGAAAACTAAGGATAGTCTGTGTCAGGAAGTCCAAATCAAACGTCTGTCTGTGTCCAAAATATATACTTGCCCTCACAACTAATTGTGTACAATGTGTAGGGATGTCAGCATCAAAATGAATAGTGTTCAGAATAAAGTTCAGAGCTTCTTCCAGCTCTTGGCTTGTAATCAGCTTCCCCTTCCCCAAGTTCAAACAGTTCACAAGGTATCTGAGGTCCCTTCAAATCTTCCAGCTTTTCAAAACAACACATTTTCTTGGGACACTTCCTGGATCTTCTGACATAGGTACTTTTCACTGGTTCACATGAGTCGTTTTGTTTCCTAACTTCAAAATCACATAAGTGGCTGTTGCAAACCACACGCTTCTTTATGGATACATTAATTGGCTTTTCCATACAGGGGGGCACTCGGTCAAGGCCCAGTTATCGGACCACACAGTCCACCCATTACAGGTCACGCAACCAATACCCCTTCTTTACTGCTTTCCATCAACATTTGGCCACTGCCTTCCTTTGACAGTTAAGCTTGGTTCTTCATCAGTGTCACACTCTTCTAACATGGTATCGTGGCTTGTTTGGCCACAATGCACTTTACTAACCTTTTCTGTATTCTTCTGGCTCTTGCCAATACAGGTTTCCTCTTAACTTGCAGTTCATTAAACTCTTTTAGCTTTGGCCAATACTTGGTTTGTCATCTCATACCCTTTTTGGTATTCTCTTGGCTTTCCCAATACTTGTGTCTCAAACAATTAATTCTGTGGTATCTGCTACATGCAGCACATTTCTTTCACTCCACTGACGAGTGCTCAAAACTTGCTTTTTCTCTGTGCAGCATTCAAAAGTGCTTATAATGTCTTTCAGTTCGTTCGGTATTCAAAAGTACTTGTTTCGGCATTCAGAAGTGCTTAAAATAACTTTCAGTTTGTTCTATATTCAAATGTACTTGTTTCAAGTGCCCAGAGCGCCCCGTTATGAGTGTTCCCTTGTTTCCACTCACCGGTTGCATACGGCAGCTCCCTTCTGTTTCTTTCACTCCTCGTTCTGCTTTCCAGCTTCCCCGAGCTTCGCCTCCTTCGCGTTAGCCACAGAGAGCACCGCTCGCACTCCTGGTTTCTCGCTGCGGCTGAGGTTTTCAGGCATACCACAGCTCCTGCTGTGTGTGCCAGATAAGGAGGCTAGCACGACTTCCAGACACTCTTGTGGCCAGTCTCTGCGTCTCTCTCTCCTGCTCATGTGTCACCAGCTCCCTTCTCTCCAGCCCGTTCCCCCTTGTGCTATGCGGCAAGGATTTTCATATCCATTCGGAAGGTTGAGTGACCTCAGGTGTGGATCATTAAGTCTAATTGCCTGACCATGGTGGAATCTATTAGGTGGATGTGCCTGGTTGTTTCACCTGTATACCTCCATAGCTCTCTTCTTCGTCTCAGTAAAAGAGTGGTGTTTGGGGCTGTCTGAATTAGTAAAGGAAGGGTGTATAACTCTGTGTAGTCTCTTCCTCGTCTTGGTACCTGACTGATGTGTGTCTGTATTAACAATACAAAGCTGATATGCATTTGTCTCACCCAAATGAGGATGTGTCTTCCTAGTTGGTCTCTGCCTCGTCCCAGTATTGAGATAAGGTTTCTGAAGGACAGTTTGGAGGGAAGAAAAGGGAAATGGCCGACGGTAGCCTACAAAGGCTTGAGGGATAGAGGGTTCATTCTGAAAAGAAAATGGGGGGATACCATGTCTCACCTAAGGATGTCCTCTTCCCACTCCCCAACTTCCCTTTACCCTGGTGATCCTCCCTCGCATATCCACCCCCAGGGTCAGGATCCGCTAGCGACGTCCTTTCCCTGGCCAAAGAATGAGAGGTGATTTTGGGAAAAGAAGTGAGGATGCCCTCAGATTCCTAATATAAGAGTGTTATGAGGGTGAGTTTTTGGGGAGGGGAAAACTGTTCTGGTGAAGGTCGTTCCACGTCGCTAAATAAAAATTATTCTCACTTGCAGCAATGACAGGACATTGCTTATTGTGTACAAGTGTATAATGTGAGAGAAAAATCTTTACAAAGGTGCAAGGCGAGTGCAATGTGATGGCTTTTTCAAAAAAGAAATGCAATCAGTTCCTGGTGACCCAGGCGCCCGTCCCTGGCCTCTACCTGCTCAGTGTGTGCATGCATGGCCCCAGCAGGCACTGCGCCATCCTCCTCAGGGGGTGGCATGTCCAAATCAAGGGGCAGGTGAAAGTTTCGGCGAATGCAGATGTTGTGCAGCATTGCACATGCAAGCACAATCAGTCCGACCTTGTCAGGCCTAAACATGAGCGCACAGCCAGATTGGTGTAAACATCGGATGCAAGCCTTCAACAGGCCAAAGGTGCCCTCAACAGACACCCTAGTCTGCACATGTGCCTGATTGTATGCCACCTCCTGTGGTGTCTGGGGATTCCTCAGGGTATGGGCACACGTCTTGTGTGGGATCTCCTCCTCCCCTTCATCCTCCTCCTCTCCTCTCCTCTGCCTCATGTTCCCTGTGGTGGTCCTCCATCCCCTGTAGCTGTATGTTGGCCTGGAGCAGCTGCATGTCAATGCTGACAGAGACCAGTGGCAGAATGTAGGTGTACGGAAGTGTTTGGGGAAGTGAGGCCCTTTTGTTCTCGCCCTGTGTCAGTTGGGTGCACCTGGGTGCATTGGGTGCGCCTGTGGCCTCATTTCCATCACATGTAGGCATTTACTGACTGCTTTCAAGTGTAGGTATCTCTGCCTTGTTCTTGCCGGTGTTACCGACTAGAAATGGCAGTGTTATTACTGCCATTTCCCAACTCCTAATCGGCCGGTAATACCGTTGTGCTGGTAATACTGGCGCTTGTTGTTCCGCCGTTGGATATTCCGTTGCCGGTATTACAGGTGCTGTTATTTTCAGAGCTGGAAATACTGGTGCTGGAAACACGGGCAATAGTATTGATGCCAACTCTTAGTCGGCGGAATGGTAAAAGTGCTGGTAACCGGATTTACTGCCACTTTTATCGTATACTGGCGAACTTGTAATGAGCCCCATAGTCTTCCTGTGGCAGCAGATCTGAGAACCTGTGACAGCCGGGCGGGAGGGCGGGGCAATATGCTGCATCGAAGATCCTCAGTGCTGTCGATGTTGTGTACGGACCTAATGTAAGCATCAGTTCAAATAGCCTGTACTCCGCTCCTGCGTGACCTCAGCTACATGTTTTGCCCCATGCTCAGCTGCAATAGGGGATCAAAACTTATATGAGGTGTCTTACAGCATTGAAGGAGATAACATGGGAGGGCACCCAGAATGAGGGGCAGGCTGGGAGGTCGATGAGGAATCGTGGAAGGGCTATCCATGGGAAAGAACATTACCGGAGGCCAGCAATTTGTTCTCCTAATGGATTGTGTCCTCCCACTGATTAGATAGAATCCCATAGCAGTACCATAAAGCTGGAGGAGGAAGGAGTGAACTCTGTTGGTGTTAGATAGGTATGTGCCGCAGGACTGGTCTGGCAAAGTGAGCATCCTGACCGTACAATGTACACAGGTATCCAGGCAGTATTGTTTTACAAACATGTGTATAGGAGCCCACGTTGCAGCCTGAAAAATATCCTTAATAGGGACGCCTCTTTGTAGTGCTGATGTAGCAGTTATGCTCCTGGTTGAATCCAGTCTGAAGCCTTCGGGGATGTTTATTCCATCCATAGAAAAGCATTCAGGGTCACATAATACAATCCATATTGAAATGGTCTTTTTTGTTACTCCCTTGCCCGTCTTTTTGCCAGTGTATCCCACACACTCTGGTCTTTCTACCTGTGAGCCTTCTCTTCCCATCCTTCCTTCAGAATATCAAGTGCATCTCAGGGTTCTCTTCCATAGACCAGTTTGAAAGAAGGTGGAATCTTGCAGAATTTTCCATACAGCAAAGAGAGCCCGAGGTAATATTTCACTTCAATTCCTCCAATTCTCCCAAACCAATTTCTACAGAACGTTCTTTAGAAATTGATAGGAAGTTTACATTAAGTCATCTGTTTGGGGTTATGGGTCCAGTGGGTATCTATTTACAACGATTTATTTAAACCAGTCAGGAGTTTGTAAATAAATGGAGTACCCTAGTCCATGAGGCTATCCTTTCAACAGCCATGTCAAGTATGGCACTAGATGCTTCCTCCCTGCGGACGTTTGAGATCCACTGTTCAAGCACTGGTCCTATCCCACCTGGAGGGGGGCATTGCCCTCCTCGAAGCCTCCCTTCGTCCTCCCTTGTGCCACTGAGAAGTGTCCAACGTGTGCCTGCATGCCTTATCAAGGCTTCCAATGCATGGACAAATTCCCTTCAAGTCTTGCTGCATCATCTATAAGGCAATCACCCACCCTCAAGTCACCCAACTACCTCACAAGGAAACTCAGTATCTCCAGCAGACAGTGCACCACCAGAAGCCAGGATACATACAGACTTGAAATCCGCCGATGCAAAAGGGAAAGGACCCGAAAACAAGCTTTCTCTGCCTGCGCCCTAAGAATATGGAACCTCCTCCTCGTCAGCATCAGATTCGCCCCCATGCTCCTACAATTCAGAAAAGAACTCAAGACCCACCTCTTCAAGGAGTCTCTCCTCCTCAACACCTAGGCCATCACATGGCCCCAGCCACCTGACTCACTAGATGGCGCCAGCTCATTTACGCCCAGCCACCCTGTACAGCTGCCCCCCTCCTCTCTGCCCCTCTGTATCCACCACTGTATATCTGTTCTGTTGTTACCTCTGAAAAGCGCTACGTTATGCATCTGTACTGTTGTATACCTCGGTAAAGCGCTCTGTTGTGTCTCTCTATTGCACACTTCTGTAAAGCGCTCCGTTGCTTCTCGAAGCTAGGTCCGGGCTCAATAAATACCAAAATAATAATAATAATAATAATAATAATAATAATAATAAAGGGGTCGTAGGAAACATTTTACATTGTATGAAACGGGCTAATTTGGAGAAACAATCTATGACCAACATGGTATCAAACATGGTTACAGGTCATTTGGTCGAAAATAAATGGTCGACAGGACAAATGGTCGACGCAATTTGGTCAAAAGACAAATGGTCGAATTTTTTTTTTTTTAGTATTTTCACTTTTTTTTTGGGGGGCGTCCTTACCCACCCCCTTTTTTTGCTAAAAAACCCTTTTTTTCCTAAACGAAAACCTGAAAAATATATATATAAATAAAAAATAAATTCGACCGTTTGTCTTTCGACCAAATTGCGTCGACCATTTGTCTGTCGACCATTTGTCTGTCGACCAAATGACTGGACAGCATCAAACATGTCTACCAGAGGCAATTCAACCACAAAATCGATGGACACAATGCTTTAAGGACAGTTTGGAATGGGTAAGGATTGGTGAAGGTCTCTTGATTTGCTAGTTGAGTTTTTGCCTTGTGCGTATACTGAATAATCACGTATGTAAGTCTTGATGTCGTGGGGCATGTGAGGCTAACAACACCATTGTGCCAACACGCTAGTCGTTTTTTGCTTGGGTGTGCTAAAATCCGAGCGTCATGACACCACTGCATGGCCTGTTTCTGCAAGCACTCCGTGGGCAGGAGCAAATCTCAAGTTTATGTTGCATATCCATCGGAGAGGCGGGGGGTGCAGGAGCAAATCATGCGGTGTGGAAGCAGTAGGGTATCAGGACATGCAGGGTTCTCTGTCTGTCCGAATTGACGGGACAGTGCATTTCCATGCTTACGTCATGGTTAAAACGTTATGACATAATTGAACATGGCAAAAAACTGCATGTAAGTTTCAATGATTGGAATATACTGTCACCATACAGAGTGCCCTTAGTAAGCGATGACGCTGATCCTGGCAGGCAGCTTTTACTGCAAGGAGGTCTCGTTCCGTCACGGTGTAGTTTTGTTCTGTGGTGGTAAATGTCATGTAAAAATAAACAACTGGGGAGCAGAAACACATTTACAGGGCATATTTTGGCCAATACCACTTCTATAGCAATGGCCGAAGCATCCGCCTCAACCAAGAAAGGCTTCTCCGGGTTTGGGTGCTGTAAGACTGGAGCAGATCTAAATGAGTGCTTGAGCTGCTGAAACGCTGTTGAAATGTTGTTCACAAACGTGCTGAGAGTAGGGAAAAAAGGAACTGGGATCATGGGGCATGGTGTGCTTAATATATACTGAGCATGCTGTCACTTGCAGAGCTTTGGGGTTGAATGCGCCGAAAAGAACCTGTGCAGGGCTGCACTGTGCTCCCTCGGGGGTAGATCTGCACTGTGCTCCATGGGAGGTAGAAATGTCCGAAGATCAGCTAGCACTGGGAATATATCGAAGAGCAGGAATCTGTGGGAGGTCACAGTCCATAGGAAATAACATCATTTTGATACTCCGGCCTTAAAAGCTTGATTTAAACGACGTTATCATAGTTGCCATTGAGCCTGCATGATTTTTGAAGGCTGATGGACTGCCTCTGATGTGGTCTGGCTGGCTACTGGGGAGATAGAAAGATGATGTCCTAAGAAAAGCTCTTTAGGACCAAGATCAGGTTGAACATGTACCCATAATCAAGTGTTAATCATGAACTAAATGACAAATCTTTTTGGATAAGATTGTGTCAATGACGTCAGCTGTCAAAATATCTGAAGGGTCATCCACTTATGAGTCAAGGTCAGCAAAATGGATGTGGTCACCTTGGCCACTCTGGTGTTTGGACAGCTACGGAAAGTATAAAGCCTAATCTATGTCCATTGGGCAACACATCAGCTGACCATAGTGGGTGAAGGAGGCCAGTACAGAAAGAAAGAACACAACAGATGCACTTCTTTTTATCTTACATGTTCTTGTAATTTCTGGTTTTCAGGGTAAAATACCCCAAGTGTTATCCACTGCAAGGTCCCAGTTGACAACTGACATGGCATTTATGAGCATAATGGTGTGGTCTCGTAACTCGTTCACCTTAAAATGGCATTTACAAATTAGCAAGCTCAGCAGATATAGCATCACCAAGCACTGCCAACTTACAAGAAAGGTTGGGTTCAGCAGAGGGTGACACACAGCATGTGCATGCTTAGTGGGAACTATCAACTCAGAAGCCAATTTAGTTCCCAATAAAAGTTCCACCTAGTAAAGGTAGACTTTGCAACCAAATAATTCTCAAATGAGAAGTGTGTCTCTTCATTACGGACAGGTTCACCTTTGTTAAAAACCCAGTGATATTTAATCTATAATCCCTCAAGTAGCGCAGAATTCTGAGAATACGTTTAAAGGATTAGTTGGGTCTCGTCAGACTACTGTTGTCTGCTAAAGTCAAAGAAAGACACTGACTAAGTAGCAAGATGAAGATAGTGGGCCTCATTACAGTTTACCAGGTACAGTAAAAATTCTGGTAAGATTTCTGGTAATTCCTGCACTGGAATTTTTACCATACTGGGAAAACACAAGATTGCCAACGGAGGCCGCAGATCTACCTCCAGACTTGCCCTGCCAGTAAATCAGACCCCCACCAGCAAAATAAATGCTGCAATTACCGCTATGGAGTCCTATGGGACTCCATGGAATGGGGATTTCCTGCCATTGCCGGCATCTGGAATATCCTGATAATAACGGGGTATCAGGCGCTGGTAACGGTAGCGGCAGTTTGCCGGTATCCTGCCGGAATTACCAGCGGGATATCAGCAAACTCGTAATAAGTGAGCCTTGTTACAGTTCAAATTAGGTGAATCTGAGAAATGTGTTAGAAGCATTGACACAGATCAAGACTTTAGCACTTAATCTGAAACAGAATGAATGGAGGTGATACCGAATGTCTGCTCTCCCTTGACCATGGTGGTTTGCTGCTGGTCACCAGAGGCACAGTAGAGGCCCCACACGTTCCAAACTATGAACATGAGGCTTCAGAGGAATGTGCAAAACATCAACTACCACATTTAGAACCTGTGCACCATGGCAAGGGAAACCTAAGTCTGTAAATCCCAAGGGCCGGGTGCAAAATGCACACGCTTCACTAGCCATTGGCTTGTGATATTTTATGCTAGGTGAGTAAGAAATGGTGTGATGTCTATGTATAGAATTAAGTGGGCAAGTGACTTTTTTTTATTGCTGGCTAGTAGTTTGTATCTGAATGTTTTCACCCTGCACTAGGGGATGCCGTGTATGGAATTTCAAGATGATTGGGAGGGTGTTCTTTGTTGCTAAATGTTCATTTTAGGGGTTGCTCCCAACACCCCACGAAAGCTTTACAGTAATGGGATCAACACTAAACCTTGAGTGGGACATTATTAATCATATTATAGCTAATGGCTGTCAATTCTACATTAGTAAAACCCTGTAAATCCACACTAGACCTCGACACTTGGTCAACTCAGTATAATCACTGCTGCAGCTTCTGTTTCTGACTCGATTCTAGAACTGTAGTTTTAATACACAGAACCAGTTGGATAATTTATAAAGTGCCTCAATGGTGTTTATATAACAGATATTGTGATTAATGTTACTCACCATAGTGACTACTGTACTCCTAGTCCATAGTGCCCCTTCCTCCATACTTGCAGGATACCATCTCTGTGGAGAGGAGACCAGAGCACTTTGTGCAGCATTAATTTAAGAACGAGACAGGGAATATGCGTAGAACACACCCACACTCTGTCACCTACCCCCCTTTGGCCCACCTGGCTCTTTTGCAGCATGTGGTAACTCAGGAAGGGAATTTATTATCAGGGATACAGGGAGGATTGCATGATGGAAAGGGAACTATGGACTAGGAGTATAGTAGTTACTATGGCAAGTAACTTTAATTTGCTCCTACATCCTGTTCCCTTTCCTCAATACCTGCAGGAGAGACTACCAAGCAATGTAGTAAATGGGAGAGTAGCAACCAATCTGTGATCTGTATGATCAGTCAAAAGCGGTATACAGACGGTCTGGCAAACCCCTGTAACCGCTTGTGAACTGCAGTAGAGCACATAGTATTTGCAGAAGGATGTGCAGTAGGCCAGGAACAGATCTTGCAAATCTCCTCTAGTGGGTTGTGCCGCTGGAAGGCTATAGAAGATGTCTTCGTGCTAAATATGTGTGCATGTATTCCCTTTGGAGGAGGCAGCTTTATTAACTCGTAGCATACGGTCCATCCATCACCTTTCAAGTATGCTTGTCATGAGTTCAGACTCAATCTTGAAAAAGAACCTGCTGGAGGAAAGAAACTGTTCAGGGTGATCAAAGACCACTATGAGCACCCATTTAACATCTAGATTAGGAAAGATATTTGCTGATTCATCAGAAAGATCTGGAAAAAACACCTGGAGAACTATTTCCTGATTGATGTGGAATTCTGTGATCAAATTCTGCATGAGGTACAAGTTAACAGTAGAGTGAAAAATAAGTACATATGCTTAGAGGGAGGTTCAGCAAGGATCTAGTTTCTGACCCTATTCCAGGAACTGCGAAACAAAAGATAGCACACATCATGGAGTGGATTGATAGGTCTTCCCAAAGCAATCAATAAAAAAGCAATCAATAAAAAAGCAAACACGTCCTCTTGTACTGAGGACGAGTGGAAGATATACAACACGTGCGATTTGCGTGATGCTGGACTCAGAGGAGGTACTCTGGGAACCCCGGGACCATTCCTCCCTTCCATAGGCGTAAGGCAGAGGATTTTGATGAATAGTAGACATGGGGACTCATTACACGGAAGGCGGTAAGGGTTAACGGTCACTGGTAATGCTACCGGTGACTGTTAACCCTTACCGCCTTATTACGAGTTCCCTTTGCGGGACCCGACTTTAACAGCTGGTTTTACCAGCCGTTAAAGTAGGGCGCCGCAAAGGGACCTTGGTGCTAATTACGGTACCGCAATTTGCGGTACCGTAATTAGCACCTTCCCCATTCCCATTATGCCCTATGGGGGCAAAAATGGGAATGGGGAAGGGCCTTGGTGAATGGGGAATTACCGCCCCCACTCACCTTGGAGTAGGGCGGTAATTCCGCCATCCACCAAGGCGGACACGGTAAAATACCAGCGGCAACCATGGCGCTGATAGCGCCATGGTTACCGCCTACCGTGTAATGAGGCCCATGGTCTCTCTGGGTAGCGCAGAGAAGAGGAAAGTCACTAGGCAGCCTTACTAGGACAGGCCTCCCTTGTGGCGATCTGATGGGAGATGCATGGAATAGAAGCAGTGCAGCAGCTGGCATCCTGCAGTAAAAAAGTCCATGAGGGTCGTCCACTCAGCACTGTACTGGATGCGCAATGGAAAATCAAAATGTTGACCTGGCTTGAGATTAGCTTGGTTTGCGGCACGGTGTGCTGCTGAAGAAACCAACCACAGTCTGGGGAAATTAGAAATACGTAAAACACGAATCATGTCCGTGCTCCAGAGAGGGCTGTCAGGTGTCAACAATTATGAATGAAATGGCCGGTGGTAGAGAATAGGCCTTCATAAAAAGAAATGGAAGTTGGGTTTAATGTAGAAGACAGAAGTTTGCATGCTAGTTCTAGAGGCTGATAGAGGGGATGTCAATGAAAAGATTGAATGGAGAAATTACCGCATTAATTTTTTTAATATTACGGGGGAAGGCCCACTTTAACTATTACCGTTACCACACCCCACACCTATATTTTAGAAAAATGTCTCAAATTTTTTATAAAAATCGGTAAAAAGATGCCATCATTTTTCCTTTCTATTTTCTAATTTCGATCATTTCTACGGATACCTGCTAAAGGCAGAGTGAGATTCTGGGTGAAAGCTTGCAGAAGGGAGGAGAGGAGGTGAAGAGAGGAGAGGAAATGGAGAAGAGGGGCAGAAAGGTTGTTACAGGAGCATACAGGGGGAGTGGAGAGAACATCAAATAGGAGGAGGGAGGAGGAGAGTGGACAAAGAGAGTTCTTAGGCGAAGGAGGTAAAGGGGGGGTGAGGAGGAAGAAGTTGTAAGGTGACATTACAGGACGTTGGATGGAGAATGAAGAGGTTCAGAGAAACATTGCAGAGGAAAGGATAAAGAAAACCAAAGAAGAAGTTGGAAGAAGAGGTAGATAGCAGCAGGGGCGTTGCTAGGGGGGACTAGGGGGGCTATAGCCCCTGAACTTTTGTTTGTAGCCCCGGATAGAATCTCAGGAGAGACAGCCAAAAGACTTGCTAGCCCCCAGTCCCAACAGTTCCGACATCAGCGTAGCCCCGGGTCTTTTCCAGACCTAACAACTCCCCTGGATAGCAGGTTGCAGGAGACACTGAGGATGGGGAGAGAACCCAAACGAGAAGTAAAGGAATGCTCAGGAGAGACCCCAAGTTAGAAGGAAAGAACTATGTAGGAGAAAGTTGGAGAAAGAGTGCGAATGAGACAATGAGAGAGGTAGAAGGAGAGAGAGCGAAGGAGAGCGGTATAGTAAGAAAGAACACAACGGGGGGGTGGGGTCTTGACATTGTAGACAAGGTGAACACCAGGAATGCCATAGGTGTGGGTGGGCCAGGGAGAGGTAGAAGTGCACGATAATGGCTTAGCTGTAAGTGTAACATTAGAGACAATCTGTAGTGGAGAGGTCATGAGGTCCAAAGGCATTAGCCTCAGGTATGAGAGCATGGGGGACTGTTGAGGAGGAGGGTATGGGTGGGCTCCTGGGGAAGTGAGAAGTGACAAGAAGTGGAGGGTGAGCTATACCAGGACATCTCAGGTTACCAGCCTTATGCTAGAAGCTTTGGGGATTTGCCAGATATTAGCCATCTCTATCTAGCAGCTGCCATAATACGCGTTTAGCCTATGGCATATGTGTACTCAAAGAGCAAGCAGGTCTTCACAGGATTAATGACAAGAAGGATGCCAAGTTCTCCAGACCAAGAGACAAGAAGAAGCAGACTACCACAGTCCTTGTCGGCAAAGAGATGAGAAATAAGTGCAGGGGACATTTGAAACCCCCAGGACTGTGAGTGGCTGCAGACTGACCATCTGTCTGGACTATGATTTGAACTGTTCTCCTTGAGGAGAAGTTGTTGTTTCGGATGATTTTTTTTTCCTTTTTATATTGTGGCCAATCTTTGTAAATACACCTAATAAACCTTTGTTAACATTACATTTGGGTTACTGACTCATCTCAATACTAATTGCATGATACTCCACAAGTTGGTGAATATGGTGAGGAGTAGAGATCACGCAAACCCTGTTGGCTCAGGAGGGCTTAAAAAATAGTATGAGGTTAGTGCCAATATCCTGACGGCCATAGGAAAGCTACCTACATGTGGTGGCAAGGAGAATACCTCAGCTTGTGGACCAATTTCCCAATAACAGGTATTTTAGGATATAAAGAAGGTGGCCCTCTTACGGGAAGAGGAAGACATCTCTGAGGAAGTGATTTCTTGACTCATTAGGAATCCAACCAGGGGGATCTGGCGAACAGGGGCAAGATCTTGAGTTCCCCTTTCTGAGGCTTGTGACAGATATTCGAATGACAGAGATAAGCGGGAGGAGGGCGGTGAAGCACCGGGATACCCCGCAAGGGGGTAAAAGCAATACCAAGCCTAGGCTGCCCCAGACGCCAAATAGCCCACGCCAGGCTAAGCCACAAGATACCCCATGAGGAGTTGAAAGCGATACCAAGCCTAGTCGGCTTAAGAGGCCAAATAGCCGACGCCGGGCTTAGCAGCAAGATACCCCAAAAGGGGTTGAAAGCAAGGAGAATTTAGAAAGGGAATTGCGACAGGCTGAAAATGCAGGCAACCCGCTTTGGGCTAAAACATATGAAATCCTACAAGTGGGTGAAACACCCGGCAGGGGTGAACAAGATACAGTTTCCAGACATACCAAGATGCCAGAAAACCCGACCCTGGGCAAAAGACATTTCCAGGTGAACCAAGACCAACCAAGAGAGACTCACACACGTTGTATCAAAGAAAGAGCAGGCTCACAAGACCATTTATTCCAATTGGGAGTTGAACAGTTTAAACTGATAAGAACATTTGCTTGGGGGTCAGGAGTAAACCTCTATAGGAAGAATCAAGGGCCTATTTCTGAACTGTAGCAGCAGCTGGGGCGTGAAAGAGAGAACCAAGCACACAACTGGACGAAGGTCAGAAACCAGCCACCACAAGCCAAGAAAGGGAGAGTAATCTTACTTGGAGAAATGTATGTGGTTTTCATTAGTGGAAGGGTCAAATGATAGGTTAGAATAGGTTTGGACAAAGGAAGGAATATTTGTAAGACATCATGACGAGTACAAGTTTATTATTTTTCTTGGGAGTTTAGGGAAAACATACTCATAGTAGCAGGGATAAGAGAGACATTCTTTTCTTAAATTAAACTAATATGTTTAATAAGTTTAAACCATGCCTCTTGTCCATCACCTATGTCTAACCTGCCACAGGGTATTGTGACAGTCTGTAATTTTATTTCCATTGGATAAAATGCTGGATAAGATGATTCGTCCCTCGGATGCAATCTGCTGTGTGGGGCTAGCGGAAGATATTGTTCACAAAGGGAGGAACTGCTTGTAGACAGACTTCCACAAAAGAATCCAAATCAGGACCGGAAGCTGGCAGAGTAAAATGGAGGTTGAGAAAGAGCCTCCCTGAACAGCAAGAGGAAGGCCCCTAACCCAAAACATTGACATCTGCAATGTCATTAAGCGAGGGGGTCTCCAAAGCCTTCCATGATAACAGACTTAATCTTCGGTAGAACAGAAGGGTGCAATGACAGTGGACCGAGAGCCATGCCTGAGAAGGTGATTGGCGTGGAAACAGGCCTACCTCCTTGATATGGGGAGACCACACGTTGCTCTGGTAAGAACGTCTTTATTGGTATAGGCCATTAACATAAGTGCATGATTATTTGGGCCACCAGCCAACTTCAGCTCCTGTTTTATCTCTCACCAACTGCCTCTCTCTCTTATTGCACAGATAGTCCAGGCCCCAACATTCTACCTTCCAGATGCATGCTGGGATATACCCCCACTTGATGATAAACAGTTCGCCTCTGCCACAAGCACTTTATTTATAAATGTAACAGATACTAAGTCACAACATAACACACCTCCCTCCCAACCATATAAAAGTAATTACTCTCTGAGGTGGCAAACTCTTCCTTTGAGTCCACCTGCCACATTACTCACACACCCCTTCGTCTTTGTTGCATACCCTGCCATCCTCCAGCACCACAGCGTCCTCCAACACTCTTCTGATGTTCTGTGCTCCCCAAAACCTTCAATCACACGTTGGTACTGGTCCTGGATTTCTGGCAAATACTGTGTTACTCACGACCCTCTTCACATGTTTCTGAACATCATTTAACTCCTTTATTCTCCTCTTGCTTTTAGATACTCTCTCTCATTCCACACAGCATGCCCTCCCCAATCACGGTGGGTTGTTTGTTATATGTATTTTCTTTTTCCTTAACACCTTAAATGGGATCAGTCCCATGGTATTGTGCAGTGGTAGGCATGAACACTCTACCAATAATGTCCTCCCACCCCTTGCCGGGCTCAGTTGTCATTCTGACATCCTGCATCAGTGTGTGATTGAGATCTACAGCCCCATTGGTCTCAAGGTGGTACAACGAGGTGCGATAAGGTGCACCGCTATGCCATCCATAAATGTCTCCATGACCCTTGTGGTCAACTGAACCCCATTGTCAGTGATCAATTTCCTGGAAACCCCTTCCCTCTGAAACACTGTCCAAAAATTCCATCACAGCCCTAGATTCAGCTTCACGAACCACCTCAATCTCTACCCACTTAGAATATAGGCCAGTAAACACAATGATATATTTACTCACACCCCTCTCACCATTTATCAGAACCAGAATGTTAAGCACCTCAAACTCCCACGGCATACTAGGGAGTTCTATTGGGTTCAACGGCTGCACACAATTCTTGAGCGCTCTATCTACCTCCTGATAAATGGTACATCCATTGACTAGCTGCTCAATTTCTGGCCTCTAGTCCGGGCCGCCAATAATCTCCCCTCAGTATTCCCTTGGATTTTGTCATTCCCAAGTGGCTACCATGGCCTGTCTCTAGTAACTTCCTCCTGACACCCTGTTGCGGTTCCAAACGCCCTGCCTTACATAGGTACTCTCCTTCTAGACTCAATTCACCTCTGACCATATAGTACACTGAAAAGCCATTAGCCAACATCCACCCTCTCCAACCAGTCTTCATGTAGTTCATGACCTGTTTGAGATCCGAGTCCTGCCATGCGTCCTATGCCCATTCCGACTCTGTAATGGTTCATTCACAGACCAAGAACACTTGACCCAGCCAACCTCTTTGCAGTCATTTCCATCTTGCTCTACCTGAAACTGACAATTCTCCCACAACAAATGTCAGCAATAATATTCTCCTTAGAAGGAAACGTGTTCCAAAAAAAACGTGTGCTCCTGCGTTGACGTCACCAATCTCATTATTCTCCTTTACACCCCGACCAGTCCTTTACTCAAACACTCCAGGGTATTTTGGTCTGTATAAACTGTAAAAGCCCTACCTGTCAGGCTGAGATCCTGGTGTCTGCAGAAGCTGCTGAGCCCCCGACAATCCACCCAAAATGTGGCACTCTGAGCTGATACTATAAACTGCTCAGTTTACCTCACTTCCAGGGGAAAGGGGGAAGGGACAAATTAACAAACACCAGGCTGGAAGCTAAAGGCTAGCTGTTTCTTCACCTGGAACTTCTCAACAAAATGCCCAGAGAAGTGATAAGCTGACTAGACTTCCTTACTAGTTGACTTGAATCTCAACGATCATTCAGCCTTCTTAGTAGGTCCATGAATGTGAAATTAACTTTGCAGGTAATCTTCTTTAAACTCAAGAAGCTTGAACAAAGTCTTAAGTTCATTAAAAGTAAATGGAAGTTCTAGTGTTTCTGGAAAGAACTTATATTTCTTCTTATTATTTTTTAGAGTGTCTTTACTTCATAAAACTGTTCTTGAAACTTGCAACAAAAATTCTCACGTGGAAATATCTTCAACGTGCATAAAAATCCAAACTGCGCGAAGAACGTAGAAGCGCTGAAGACTAAACTGCGGGAAAAACCACACGCGCTTATCCAAGGAGCGAGAAAACTCACACGCGCTGAAAACGAAAACCGCGGGAAAAATCCACACGCGCTTTGTCCAAGATGCGAGAACACGCACCCGCGCTGAAGTCGAAACCGCAGGAAAAATCCACACGCGCTTAGTCCAAGATGCGAGCACACGACCACGCGCTCAAGTCGAAACCGCGGGAAAAATCCACACGCGCTTAGTCCAAGATGCGAGCACACGCACACGCGCTGAAGTCGAAACCGCGGGAAAAATCCACACGCGCTTTGTCCAAGATGCGAGCACACGCACACGCGCTGAAGTCGAAACTGCGGGAAAAATCCACACGCGCTTAGTCCAAGATGCGAGCACACGCGCTGAAGTCGAAACCGCGGGAAAAATCCACACGCGCTTTGTCCAAGATGCGAGCACACGCACACGCGCTGAAAACCAACCGCGGGTAGAAAAAACACACGCACAATAGTATCACGCGACACCAAAGAGCTTGCGCTAGATTCTCAAGCCAAGACTTTCACGCGCAGGCTTCTGTTAACGGAAAAACCATGCGCTCGATAGATAACGTAGCGTAGCAAAGCCAAACATACGATAGCACTACAGTTCTTATTAAATGTTTTCATATGAACCTGAAAATCAATTTAACTCTTCAACAAGAACATTAGATAAAGAGTTTTGAGTTTTAAAAGAACTTATCTTGTGAAGAGTCTTGGAAACTTATTTTCTTAGGCAACTTGAAATCTTCTTACTCCTGTCCTGTGCCAAAACGAACTCCACAAAGATTACGGTTTACTTTCCAAAGAAGCCGCTCGACTGCTTGAACTTGAAACCCCTGAACAAGTTAAGCAGGAGCAGCTTAGTACACGACCTCTCAGCTGGGCAAAGACGATGAAAGGCAGTTTAGAATGTTCACTGTCTTCCCTATAAACAATCACCAGCCAATCAGAACTTAGACTGAGGACCTCCATCTTGGCTTGGGGCATTCTCCATAGACTGCAATGAATGTTAAGGGCAAAATTGGCTGTTTTAAAATTAAACTCATCATAACTTCCAAAAACCTTTCTATACTACTTTTCCCCATACCTAATGTAATTCAGAATATGTCACTGTATCCTGACAGTACCTGACAGTACCCCCCTTCTAACGCCCAGTCCCTGGGCCTATTTTCAATGGAAATTTCTTATGGAATCTTTCAACCAAATGAGGAGCATGTACATCACTTGCTTTTTCCCAAGTGCGTTCTTCAGGACCAAAACCCTCCCAATCAATGAGATACTGTAGCTTTCCTCTCACTATTCTAGAGTCCAGAATTTTCTTGACTACAAATTCTTCTGAATCATCTTCCTCAAATACAACTGCTGAAGGAGTAGGTGTCAATCTAGTTCCTTTAACCACAGGTTTCAACAAGCTAACATGAAAAGTTGGATGAGTTTTCATATGTCTTGGTAATCTAAGGCGAACAGCCACTGGATTGATCACCCTTTCAACAACAAACGGTCCTACAAAACGAGGGCAAAACTTATTTCTTCCTTTAATTCTCAAAAATTTGGTTGATAACCATACCAAATCTCCCTCCCTATACTGGGGACTAGTCTTTCTTTTAAGGTCCGCAAATCTTTTATATTTTTGTTTACTCTCCACCAACACCCCTTTTGCCTTCTCCAAATTTCTTTTCATGACTTCTAGTCTCTTTTCCACTTCCGGGTTTCCATCATCATTATTGGTCTCTATGCTAAGAAAACGAGGATGAAAACCTTGTCCCAAATAAAATGGAGACATTGAGGTGGCATCCTTACTACAGTTGTTATATGCAAATTCTGCCACCCACAACATATCTACCCACTCTTCCCCTGTCTGTAGATAACACCTCAAATATTTCTCCAACTCCTGATTTATCCTTTCCACTTGCCCATTGGTTTCGGGATGGTAACCGGATGATAGACATACCTCTACTCCCAATCTCTTACAAAAAGCTCTCCAAAACTTAGAAATAAATTGAGACCCTCTGTCTGAGATGACCTGACTGGGAATTCCATGCAGTTTTACTACTTCTTACAAGAAACTGTGAGCTAAACTATCGGCAGTAACCTCTCCCTTCATTGGAATGAAATGTGCTTCTTTAGTGAGTAAATCAACTACAACCAATACTGATGTACACCCCTTATCTAGTGGTAGATCCGTGATGAAATCTAAAGACACTGAGTACAAAGGCCGCGGTGGCACAGGCAACGGTTCCAATAGCCCAGAAGGCTTTCCAATGAGGTTCCTGGATCTAGCACAAACTTCACAGGTATTAACAAAATTAAGAGTATCTTGTCGAATTTTTTCCCACCAAAAATGTCTTCTGACCAACTCTAGTGTTTTCCGATATCCAGGATGTCCCGCCAGAACTGAATCGTGACATTCCCTCAAAATCTTTTCTCTAAGTTCAATAGATGGTAAATAGAGTCTGTCGTCTAGATAAGGCAAACCATCTTTAATCTTGCGAGCTGGATCCAAACAAACCCAATGTTCAAGTTGTGTCTCAGAAATGGATTCTCGTACTTGTTTGAAGATTTCGTTTTCTTTCTCAATTCCAGCAAGAACAAAACGTTCTGGAGCGATCAGAGGAAGTGACTCACAGACCGACTTAACTTCACTTTCTGGAAATTGCCGTGACAGTGCATCTGCTTTCTTATTTTGATTTCCTGGCTTAAAAGTAACTATAAAATCATAATCTGCAAAAAATAAAGACCACCTTAGTTGTCGAGGTGTCCGAGTTTTTGCTGTCTTCAAAAAAAGTAAATTTCGGTGATCAGTTAATACTGTCACAGTATGACGTGCTCCTTTTAAAAAATGTCGCCATTCTTCAAATGCTGTTTTGATAGCAAGAAGCTTGCGATCTGAAATGGTGTAATTTTCTTCCGCTGGTGAGAACCTCTTAGAAAAGTAGGCCACTGGATGCAATTGTCCAGTAACATTATGCCTCTGCGACAACACTGCTCCCATTGCCACATTGGAAGCATCAGCCTCTACAAAAAATGGCTTGGAAGTATCAGGATGAATCAAGATAGGAGTAGTTATGAATTTCTCCTTCAATTTTTTAAAAGCCTCATTAGCCTTAACGTCCCAAACAAAAGGAACTCCTTTCTTCAAAAGTCGAGTAATTGGAGTTACCAAACTGGAGAAGCCTTCAATGAATCTTCGGTAAAAGTTGGCAAATCCCAAAAAACTCTGGATCTCCTTCACCTTCGTTGGAGTGGGCCAATCACGAACCGCTTCCACCTTTTTCGAATTCATTTCCAGACCACAAGGAGTGATCACAAAACCTAAAAATTCCACCGAATTCGTATGGAACTGACTCTTCTCCAATTTAGCGTAAAGATTATTCTCTCTCAATTTTCTCAAGACCTGTCGAACGTGAATTCTGTGTTTCTCCAAACTTTGGGAAAAAATCAAAATATCGTCAATATAAACGATAACAAAAATATCAAGAAATTCCCGGAGAACCTCATCGATAAAAAATTGAAAAGCCGCTGGGGCATTGCAAAGACCGAATGGCATCACTTGGTACTCGTACAGGCCAAATCTGGTCTTAAATGCCGTCTTCCACTCATCCCCCTCTTGAACTCGTACAAGATGATAAGCTCCCCTTAAATCCAATTTAGAAAAAATGGTGGCACCTTGGATTTGATTTAACATCTCAGAGATGAGAGGGAGCGGATACCTATTTTTTACTGTCATTCTATTTACCGCCCTATAATCTATACTGTTCTGAGGGAACCGTCAGATTTTGGCACAAAGAACAATGGTGAGGCAGCCGGCGATTGAGAGTGCCGAATAAAACCCTTAGCCAAATTTTCCTTTAAAAATTCTTTCAAATAGTCATTCTCTTTTTCTGTCAGGGCATAAACCCTACTGCAAGGTAAAATAGCTCCAGGCTCCAAATCTATCCTGCAGTCAAACGGTCTATGAGGAGGCAACTCTCCAGCTTCCTTTTCATCAAATACATCCCAAAAATCCTGATAACAAGTAGGAAGTTCACCCACTACTGCTCCAACATCAAAACCTATTGCCCCTCTTTCTGCAAGTGAAAACGAAACTGAATTCACAAATCTTTCTTCCTCTTCAAGACTTTTTCCTAAGAAACAATGTTCCTTACAAAATGTTGATTCTAGGGATACAATTCTTGCACTCCAATCTATTCTAGGATTATGCAGAGTAAGCCAGGGCATACCCAAGATTATTTTCAAGATTGGAGCGTCAATTAATTCAAAAGAGATAGTTTCCTTATGACCTCCAGTTAACTCCATCTCAAGTACCTCTGTATTATGAGTGATTGGACCTGAAGAAAGAGATGTACCATCAACTGCCCTTACCTGCTTCACTTCTTTCTTAGCCACTAAAGGAACACCTAGAATCTTTGCCAATCCTCTGTCCATAAAATTTCCTGTAGCCCCTGAATCAATAATAATTGGCCCAGAACCTAAGATTTTCTTTTCAAACATTAAGGATACGTTCACAGTTATGTGAGGAACAGCTGTCTGTATCGTGTTAGCAACTTGTTGTACTCTGCCTGAAGAATTGAAGATCTTCTTGGAGGTAAAAGGACAGTTTTCAAGGAAATGACCACTCCTACCGCAGTATAGACACAAATTATTCTCCCTTCTTCTTGTCTTCTCTTCCTTTGACAACGGACCTCTCACCCGACTCTGCAGCTCATTTACCTTTGACTTAACTTCCCTGTTCACCACCTCAACCTTAGATCTCTCTACTCTTCCTGGAAACCTAACTTCTCCCTGAGAACGTCTACGCTCTAAACGTCTTTCGGTTAAACGAAAATCTAACCAAACTACCAAATCAATTAGAGCATCTAAAGTAGTTGGTCGTTCCAAAACACCAGCCAAAGCATCTTTCAATTCATCTTTTAAGCCCCGATAAAATAAGGAAGCCCTCTTCTCCTCTGGCCATCTACTCTCTAAAATTAAAGTTCTAAATTGAGTGATATAAGAAATCAACTCCTTTCCTCCCTGACGCAGCTCCAGTAGTTCTCCATCTACCTCTAAAGATACCTGTCTCTTATCAAACATCTTTTTAAATTCGGCCTGGAACAGGGAATAATTATTCAAAGCCAAACTCTTTTGACTCACGCTCCTGCGTTGACGTCACCAATCTCATTATTCTCCTTGACACCCCAACCAGTCCTTTACTCAAACACTCCAGGGTATTTTGGTCTGTATAAACTGTAAAAGCCCTACCCCACAGGAATGCTGTCAACTATTTTCCCACCCAACCTACATGGAGTGCTTCCTTCTCAATTATGGAGTATCTAACCTCCGCCTACCATCCCCCGCCCCATAACTTGCTATGCAAAGGCAATTACTATATGTGCGCCCGTTTGATTCTGCAACAGGACTGCTCCCAAACCTGAATCACTCGCATCTGCCATAACACTAGTTTCATAAGCACTGTCAAAATTCCCAAATGCTGGCGCACTGACAATGGTAACGTTAATGTCTTCAAATTCTGTTGGCACGCCTTCTCCAATTAATCTCACATCCCTTTTGGCACAGTTCTCTGATGACCTTACACCTCTCTGCAAAGTGTCTGACAAATTTCGAGTCATACTCAACAAGACCAAGAAATGACATAACTCCCTGATTATTCTTGGGGGCGAAGGGGAGGGTGTTCTAATTTCACTATAGCAGAGACCAACTCCTCTCTTGGGTGTAGCCTACTGCTACTCAGCTATTGTCCTTACTATTTAATCGATGCCATCCAAAACCATCTGTTCTACTTCTTAAGAGTGAGACCAGCATGGGACAATACCTGTAATACCATCCACAATCGTTGATCATGCTCTACTTCGTCCTTCCCAGCAATTAAGATGTCATCTTGACAGTATACTACTCTTTTAATGTTCTTAAGGAGGCTATGAATCACCCTCTGGAAGAAGGAATCAGAAGACACTAGTCCGAAAGGCATCCTTTTGAACTTAAAAGGTCCTTTGTGAGTGACAAACCTAGTGTAGTCTTTTGAGTCTGGGTGAAGTCTAACTTGGTGTTAAGCCGAGACCAAGTAAAGAGTACTGAACACTGTGGCACCCACAGCTAAACTCACCAATTCCCCAATGTTTCGAAGGAGAAACTTATCTACCACCACAACCCTATTAAGTACCCTATGATTCACACACAACCTCACCTCACCATTATTCTTTCATACTACATCCATCAGGATGTAGTATGAAAGAGGTTTCTATTGCCTCTATCACACTTTCCTTGACCAACTTGCGTATCTCCTCCTTTGCTTCATCCCTCAGGGAAATGGGAATATTCTTGATCCATGCCACTATTGCCATACACCCTTTTTAATCTGCATCCTATGGTCGTACCATTATCTCGGAAAAAATACTTAATATGTTCTTCAAGGTTCATCTCACTGTCTACTGCAGCAATAAGAAAAGAAAGTAAAGTGTCCTTTAGTTATGGCCACTCTAGGCCCCTGCACACCTTAATTACTGTTCCTGTGGGCAGTTAACATTTCAATTCCAAAATCAGTTTTCCGAAAATATTTCAAGAAAATCTTCAGCACCCTAAACCACATTGATTGTAAATACATATGCTTTAAATAACCATAAGAGATTAGGTGGGAAGCCGAACGGAATATCTCAATGTGAGCTCCTGCATAGCCATTCATTATCCCATCTGGTGGGTTTAACTGTGCCCCTTTTATCTGTTTGCTCTCCTGATTTTCAGTGATGGTATTGTCAGAACCAGAGTCTACCAACATTGGAACTTCATTCTCAGTCACGCTGACGGTTGCCTGGGGTTTATTGCCTTTCCTTGGTTGAGATCCCACTTTGGTTTGGATCCCACTTTGCTAACCGACTAGCTAACTCCTTACATTTATCAGTTTGATGATTCACCTGTTCATTCTCCTCAGGGTGTCCTGCAATTTCCGGGACAACCCCACGTGAGAAGTGTTCACAGCATCGGGGGAAATGCCCTTCCTTACCACACTTGTGGCCCTCTGCCTTGATGCCTGAACACCTTTCTGGATTGGTAAAATGAAAGTTGCTACCACACGTGAAACATCTCAAGTGCGGAAGCTCTTCCCTCTGTGGTACCCCCTGCCTTCTGTGGTTTTCTTCAGATCCTAGTGACCAGTTACTGCACACACTTTTTCTGAGCCTAGACACCCCTCGTTGTCTAACTCTTTAACAAATGCCATCAAGGGTTCCATCTTTTTGGCCAAGTGCAGAACATCATGCAGGCTGGGTTCCACCTTTGTCCATATTTCCTCCCTTATTTTATTTCTCAAAATTTTAACGTACTGATCCCTAAGGTGTTCGTTGTATGTAGTACCAAAGTTGCATTTATTGGTCAATTCTCGCAATCCAGTAATGAAATCTTCAATGGGCTCTCCTGCACGAATGCAGAATTAATATCTCTCGTGAATAACACTAGACTTCTTTTGAAAGTGAAGATCCATTTTGCGTAAAATGACCTCATAGGCATTCAGTGTCTCCCCACTGGCTTGTCCTTCCTCCTTCCCCACTAGGAGACATCCCCTGGTTCTGGGACATTCTTTAAAATCCTACACCTTTCAAACCCTAAGCTGTGCATTAGACGCGAACGTCGTCTATCTACAATAAAAGATGGGCCATGGATGGGAAGTACATATTCTTGGAAATCCTGCTTTCAAGTATCGCATTGTACCATAGGCTCACCAAGACTGGAGAGAAATTAAGGTGGTAAGTGTGCAGTCTTTTGCCTTAATTTTGTATCCTTGCCCTTTATTAATTGATGTTTTTTCCTTTCTTTTCGAATGCTCCATACATTCCTGTATAGTCCTGTAACACATGCCAGTGGGAGTACCTGACTCCGTCATGGCCGCTCTACCTACTGAACAGACACATCTTCGGTGTTCCTAACTTCATAAAGGCCGCTGCTGCTCATTCTAGCAACTGTGAGCAAGACAAATGCTGTATCAGCCCTCTCCTCTTCATGGGCTAAGGATATCCCTTTGGGAGGAGGGAGACTCAGTATCCCATTGCTGCCGGAGACTCAGTCTGTGTTCCCTTCACCGTTGCCTAGACCATCTGTGGCACTCCTGCCATACCATGTATTATTTCTTTTTCCAGGCAGCAGCACCTCCCGCTATGCCTCTGCTATCGCCCTTTACTCCTTCACCTCCTAAGCGATCGGACTGCTTCCATACTTCTTCTCCAGCGCCAATCTAAATAGAAATACCTCACAGCACAGCTCTGTGCCGGAGACCTGCTCATGCACTCAGTCCACTAGTGTACCGCAACGCCACAGTGGAATTTGTTGCCACCTGGGCACAGAGAGTGCTGCCTGGGGGCCCCTCCATTCGGCTTGTTGCCACTGAAATGGGGTGACCACACGCTGCTGTGGTGAGAATGTCTTTATTGATATAGTCCAGGTAACAAAAGTGCTTGGGGAATGGGGTCCTCAGTCGCCTCCTGCTCCTATTTTCTACCTCAGCAACTGCCTCTCTCACCAGCTCATTCCACAGATCGTCCAGGCCCCAACGCTCTCCATTCCAGATTCATGCTGGAATCTATCCCCACTTGATAGACCGTTCTACTCTCCCACAATCACTTTATCTATTTGTACATGTAACAGATACAGTCACAACATGACACTACCTTATTTAATGAAGAGTCCTCCCTATCTTATCTATGACACAAATCTGTTGGTTTGATGAGTCACTGTGACTGTGTGGAGACTACAACGCTACAAACTAGCAAACTGTGGCAGAAGTGGGCGGGGGATACAAGAGAGAAGTTCCTTGTGACCCGGGGAGGTTCTAGGGGCTCAATACTTCCGTCATAGAGCTAGACTTAGATCACCAAAGCAACATCCCTGGTTGAACCCTGGAAGGGTCAGCAGTGGAATTCAGCTCACCTGGGTGCCCTGGTATTGCCTCTGGTTACACAGTATCAGCGGTAAAAGCGCCCGATGAGTCTCTCCTGCTAGGTGACCGCATGGGGAACATGTTCTCCTAAGAGGTGCTTGAGAAAAAAGAAAGGCTTCTCCAGCATTGGCTCTTTCATGGATTCACATGCTTAGAATATTCCCCGTCGTCAGGCTGGGACCCCATCCCAGTCTGACGACGGGGAATATTCTAAGCATGTGAATCCATGAAAGATACCAATGCTGGAGAAATGGAGTTACAGGTAAGAAACTATTCCCTTACCTTTCATAAAGTCGAGTAGCTCTGCCGCTGGAGTGCAATGAAATAGCTCCTTTGAGTGTTGGAGTCAAACCGGAAGGGACTGAAGCAAAAACGTGTCACAGAGTGCACTATGGGTCCAAGAAAAATCCAGACCAAAGCACTAGTAACAAAGATGATGTGGGTCAGCCTTAGAAAAAGATCTGATGCAAAAGTGGTAACTATAGAAACCAAGTACTGCAAGTGCTCCTTTGCATTCCGAGTGCGGAAAGTTATCGGCGGTTTGGAGCATGTAACGTGTAAGTGCTGGTGCGCAGGTGTGTCCAAGGTCTTTCTTCAAATTCCTGCTGTGCCGAGTGCCCCAGTTCCATCCCCGTAGGCAGGCGTTCCTGCAAGTATGGTTGAAGGCGGGCAAGACGTAGCTGTACATCTGTTGTCTGGTTTTCCAGAGAGGTATGAAGAGTTTCATTGGAATCACATGTGGCTTCTGCTTTTGAAAGGTGTAGTATTCACAATGCTTGGAGAGGGAAATGGGCAATAAAGGGATACCCGACTCTCACTCTAACATGGGAGTCACTAGGCAGCTTTTTCTTACCTTCCTCAGGGCTTTCTCTCTTATGCCGTCCATGCTGAGCAGCCGTAGTTGGGATGATCACCTCTACAAACAGGGAGCAAAGCAGTCATTTATGACGTCACTGTTTGAAATAGGGAAGATCCCTAAAGCTGAGTCACCACATGGAAAAAAGATTAGGAGGCTAAGGGAGTAATTAAACAGCTTGGTTAATGGATCACTTCGGGCAAATGACTTTACGCCATCAGGCAGGTTAAATATCACTTTCTATTTTTCCTCTGTTTGAGATGCATGCTTGTCATAGGGCTATTTTGTAAGTATTTACTTGCTTAGAGTGTTTTGGTGCAAAAAGCAGCTAAAACACTTAATAAAATAGTTTTTAACAAGAAAGAATACAAGGCATTGGTGATCCAAAAGAAAGATTTGAGGAGTTGGAGCAGGAGAGATATTAGTAGCATTGCACTGTTATGTTGCACGTACACACATCAGCCAGACAATGCACAAGGGAATGTTGATCCAGGTGACGTGCCACAAGAGAATTTGCTGCCATTATGGGTAACAGTATCATAAAACAATGATGCCAGTTACATGACTGTTGCATCTCAGAGGTCCCTTTAATTTACATTAGGAATGTGCTAGGAGTAGTCACCAGCCGGCCACTGCAAAATCCAAGCATACACCATTGGAGGGTCATATCGGGCATCTGGCAAAGATGGGAATAGGTGTGGAAATCTCTTCCTTAAATTTGTAAAATACAGGTTGTTGTTTCGAACTGTGTCAAATAGAGCAGGACCCCTGCTAATTGGGTTTGTGTCCCAGACAGTACATGGAAACCGCCCTAGGTGGACATCTGAGACGACACCCTTGTTGATAGCAAACGCATACTAATCCTTCTAGGCTTCTTAGCCACTTTTGACGAAGTCTACCTTCACATATGTTTCACGGATCCATCATTAACTCCCCATAAACACTCACATAGGTCAAGTCATTCCTGAACAACGAGGAACAGCATGTCTAACTGGACCTGTACTCATCTGCTACCCTTATTTAATATTTCCATGCTCTCTTGAGCTTACGCAACCTCTACCTCCACTCCTACGTGTATGACGCTGGTTTTCCTTTAAGCCATTTAATGCCCATCAGATGTATATACATGTAGTAAATCTGAGGAGGTAGAGGGGATTTGAATGTTCTGGGTCGCTATTACCTACAGCCATACATTAGATTAACATGGCACTCGGGTTCTTTAAAAGACCAAATAGTGAAAATGTTAAGAGCACAAGGTCAGTAGACCCATAGCTCCTCGTTTCTGGACTCAACGAAGGCAAGTCAGGGGCCTCATGCTATTCTCACAACTCGAGCTCCGTTCATCTACTCATCGGCCACCATCTTCCCCCTCCTTCAGCCACCCATTTATTTTCACTACATCAGTCAGAAACATAATTATGACACACAATTAAAGAGCCGTTTTTGTCGACTTGGACAACTATGGAAGACCCATAAATACATGTCATGGTATTGGAAATGATGGTCAACACTCGAATTGAAAATCTCTGACTGCCCCTGAAGCAAAGTGCCCTTGTTCTTCAAAGACCGCACTGGGTCATGGCGAGGGTCAGAAAACCGCCATAAACATACATCAGCATCACCTGCAAAGATCTAGAAGGCACATCCCCCGTTGCCTCCGGCCGCAATTTCCACCAACCTCATCCTCTGACACTCACTTTCCAAACGCATGAGCAGGGGACATGGATGCTTCCCAATGAAGCCTCCTGAGTCTGGTGCAACCTCCCACTCCTGATTGGATTTCTTATCGTCTTCACCTTTATCAAGGACCTAAGACCCTTCTTATTCACCGATCTATGGGGTATAAATATCACCATGTCCACATCGAAGGCTGAGATATTTGGCCAAGATGTAACATGCACGCCTGTGTGGCCAGCAAGCCCCTTGCAAATTCAGTGAATGTGGTGTCACCCTACAAATATGACTTAAGCAGGCTCTACATAAGCAAAGTGTATGACATCTCAAGCAAGCATGCGCTATCAAACAGACATGATGTAACGAGCAAGCATGATGCAACAAGCAGGCATGATGTAACAGATTGGTATGAGGCAACAAACTGCAACAATGAAACAAATGTGAAATATATAGAACCATGCAGACATTCCAACACTCAGGGAACAATTTGAGACAGTTTATAATGTGTGCAATACAAGCAACATAAATAGCATAAACAAATCATATTTCTGGGTGATTGCAGTAAGATACTGATATATCTACTAGGGGTGCTCAGCAACATGCTATGCACTGCCAGCCTGTATTTGCCCATGTCTATGCAGATATTAATCGTTTCATTTATTCTACAATTTACTAAGCCTTCTCTTAATGTGCTAGACAATACAACACCATTAATTCTTAGGTATGTTAGAGGTGTTGCCAAGTGGATTATTACCTATATAAAGATTTTACCTAGGCATTATCTTTCAGGCAACAACACTTTGCATTCTGGGAATTGCGGTGTTACCCTTCCACCATATCTGCAGGGGACTACATATATAGCAGGACGACTGGGGAAACTTTGCAGTTATAGGGCATACATGTGGCTCTTTTAGACCTCAATTTACAACTTGACTGGAAAAGTCTCCATTTCGTATGAAGCAAGTTATATCAAATACTCTCTAAATACCCAGTATCCATTATCCCACTGACCAATCTTTCATTGCCAACAATGAAAAGTTTGCATATGTGTCAGAAAACTCACCATCACCCAGAATGGTGCTCTCAGTCCCATCTTCTGTGCCATCGTTGTAGTCTTCCACTGTGTAGACATGTTCATACTCTGGATCATTGGTATTCACGACCACTCTCAGCTCACGTCCTACGAAACGGAGAAGACTCTAAGCTTATTAATGGCAATAATCGGTGCAAAAAAGGCAAAAAAGGAATTAGGCACATGAAGATCATTGCACGTGCGGATAGCGCAATAAATGCATTCATGAAGGGAAGACGGGCCACGTTATGAACTGCACGAACAGTGTTGGCTGATTGTGTAAGTTATGTTTATCGACTCTGACCAGCAGAGAAACCGATCCCTTTTCCAGGGGCTGTTTAAATGGTTTGATGGGACTCTCTCTGGCATGTGTAGCTGTCTTGTTCAACTAGCAGATGTTTTGCATTAGCCCCGAGGGTATGTTCTGTGCTCCACATATGCTACTTCTTTAAACATGAATACACCAGAGTTTTGTCCTTCAAATGTTCACCTTAGCGTGGGTAATGAAAAGGCAATGCCTACGAAATACATCATTTACTTTTCCAGTTGATGGGCAATGGAAGTCAGATTTCAAGGATGGAATTTGAAGCATGATTATAAAGGACGTAAAGGACAGACTACATGGAAAAATGATGCTCAGTACAGTACCTTTTTTATGAACTATTTGACCAAGATTTCGCTTCAATTTGTTCTTTATTATATTTGCATTTTTGTTGTCTGCACATCCACGGTTTTATGGATGTAGTTTAGCTGGGTACATTGACTTACTGTCCCCTCCACTCTCTCAGGCACTATTCATCTGTCATTGAAGGCGACGGGGCCGGTACCCGGGTCAAGTACCTGATATCAAAATGCATTCAGTCTACTCATCATGATAAAAACCTAATAATACTCTGTTTAAATACATTCAATCATGTCATAATATCGAACATTTTCCCATTATGTTTTTGAGCAGAAGAATATACGCTTTGTTAACCTCTTCCTTATAATAATGGTTTTGAATGCCCACTCCAGCCTCCTTCATGGATCATGATAGCTTTTTTCTTAAATTTTCTCTAATTATGAGCAGAAAGAAGTGCCCAATAATAACCATTATTTTTCATTTCATTTAAATAAACTGTTTTCTTTTTTCTTGCAGGTACAAATAGTTATGCCATGCTTTTATTTGATTTGATTTGAGGGTTTTATATCGCGCTACATAACAAACTTAATTGTATCTCGGCGCAGATGACACAATGTTTGGCTGGATTAGATACAGGTGCACTGACAATTTCCAGGCAAAGTCTGGTCTTGACCCCTGTGCTTATTTAAACAGATACGTTTTTACTGCTTTCCAAACCGGAGGAAAAGACTCCATCACCATGGGAGACTGTTTCATATTTTAGGTCCGAACACAGAGAATCTGTGGCCACCTCTATATACACAGTAAGATGAAGGAAGAGCCAGAAGGAGTTTATCCTGTGATCGAAGTGCCCTGTTGGCTGATAAAAATGCAATTTGTCCATCAAATATGCAGGTGCCAGATGGTTCAGGCTCTTATATATTGTATAACATAGGATATTAAATGTAATTCTATCCTCCACGGCCAGCCAATACAGAGATTGGTGTAAGCCAGAAATGGGGGTGAACTTCCTTACTCGAACACCAGTCTTCACGCCAGCGTTCTGCACCTTTTGAAGTTGCTGAACTTGTTTAGCCGGAATGCCAGCTAAAAGGCTGCTGCAATTGCCCAGCTCTGAGTTTACCAATGCCTTTTAACAATGTTTTGTACCTTTTTATACTAATTTAGTAGTACAGTTTTTATTTTAAATAGATATTTCATTACTATATTTTTGGACCAGATGACATATTATAATTTTCAATATTTTAAACTAAATATTGCAGTATTTGGGCTTATGTTATTTTCATCTCAATACTTTGACTGGTCACCTGCTCTACAGTGCAGAGAGTGGCGGGAAGGCTACAATTGAGATATCATTAACAAACCCAGGTTCTCAATATGGCCACTACACTACAGGCCACACAAAGCTTAAAATGGAAGAAGACATTTTAAAAGACATGTTACACAAAATGGATATCATCTTTGTTTGAAGTCTGTCGACTATCTGAACTACGGGTGTGTTATTTTTTAACCAACATGGTCCTACTTCTTACATTTGGAGTCAGATGTTCTGAGGATTATCTGTGAATACATAGTAAAGAAAATGCCATTTGTGGTCATTATTTTGTGCCTTGATATCTGTGCTAATTGTCACAAAGTTTTGAAATGTTACTGAAGATTATGTTTCTACTTCAAGACTTCGACTTTACAGTGATTGAGGCACAGTATGATGAGGGTTGTTACCCAAGCTCACACTGTCAGTGTAAAGGAGACCAAGGACTCAACTCAGAACTTAACCCTAGTTCCCCAAAAAGTACAACCTCTGTTTTCCCCCTGAAGGAAAAATGACTTACCAGTACAGTTATTTCTATGAACTCTATACCCACAGATTTCACATCTTGATAGATGTAAGCTACTGCCAGCGGTTCTCAGAAATGTTCACCAGGGGCACAGTGAAGCTCGACGACTGACATCTCCGACAACTGGGGCCACAACTCTGCATATGATGTTGGCTTGGTATGAATATGGCACATTACGCCCCATTGCCTCAGTTCACAGCCCTTCCCCTGCCCCAGGCCCAACAGCCGAGGGAAGCACTATGTAGGAATTTAGAGCAGGAACAGGCTTTGGCAAAGGGTCAATGAATAAACAAACTATTTGTTGGTAGGCTGGGAGGGTGAAGAGGAACCTGTAGGAGTGAGAATCCATAGAAAGAATGTTACTAGTAAGTCATTTTTCCTTTGAATGGATTGCAACCTTCTGCAAAGTCCTCATCTTAATAAACCCCTAAGCAGTACAGACAGAAGGAGAATGGTTGAAAGCCACAACAGGAAATTACACAAATCTGCTCTGCCAAAGCAGGCGCCTCGACCTGCCAGCAACTCTAGACAATCATTTTTGGAGAAAATATGCAGAGAGGACCAAGTGGCTACATGACAATCTGTTCAGTTTGGAAAAGAGATTCCCCTTGTTATCAAAGATGAACTGCATGAACCTAAGAAACATAGCTAGTAAGTGTATGTGAGGCACTTAGCAAATTCACCATTAAGTTTCCTGTTGTCGGCATCAAAGCCTCGACGCCAACAAGAGAAGCTAGGTGGGGTGTATCAGAGCTCTGTTGGAGAGGGTACGTGAACCCTCCTAATTGTCACTACCAACCAACTCAGGCATGGTGGACTTCAATCCTGCCATCTACGTTGAGGCCCAAGTGGTACACGTCGACTTTGGAGAAGATGTCTAACATTTGTTGGCTTCAGTCAGAATAGTCCTCGCCCTCATGCAAACAATTCTTTGACTCCTTGTGCCTCCTTTTCTCCCACTCTTGCCTCTTTTGTAAGCCTCGATAGCCTCCAAAGATTTTGGAAGTGACAAAGCTGGGGCCTTAGATGGGAAACAACCTAATGCATCTCATCCCCTGAGTGCTCTAGGATTCACTGATTGGCAGGGACCGCACTGCTCTACACCATGATCCACCCGTAGATGCCACACACAAATGTTGTGGGGGTCAGTGAGGCACATCTTGGTTTTGCAGTCATGGTAGTGTTGGAATCCTGGGACGGGGATATTGGTGCAAAAACAAAATCTTTTAAAAAGTTTTGTCAATATATCAGCATGCTGAGCAAGCTGAAAAAAGGAACTGAGGTAACAAGGCCTAGTGTGATTGACTTATATCGAGGAGATGTCATGCGCAGCGTTGAGGGCCTGTTGTCGGGGTACCAGTCGTCGAAATACACTATGCCAACTAGTGAACATTTATGAGAACAGCTATCACTAGAGAATATCCCTCAAGATTAGGAATCTGTGGGAAGATGCAATCCACTAGAAATACAGTTTATTTTAGCATTCTTAGACTGATCACATAATAGGTTGTGGTCTCCTTTTCAGCATTGTAGATTTTCTGTGCAACACCAATAATGGGAAATAATGTACAAGTGGGGCTAAGTAACATTAGGAAATGGCGGTGGGACAAAGTGAAATAAGAGAATGAAGTGGGCCCAAGCAACATGAGAAAATGGAGAGGGGCCAAATAACATTGCGAAATGTGAGTGGCCAAAGAAATAAGCATAGAATAAAAACCAGAAATAGGTGTATGATAAAACAACATAAAGGACCGAGTTGGGACAAACAAAATGAGTTAAGGAAGGTTAAACAAAACACCATGGTCTGCAGGTGACACATGTATCTCATGTTAGTGAACATATCATGTATAAAGTGCACCATCTACCATTTACACAACCTCTGGGCACGGATGGCTTTTGTCTGCAAATTGTGGCTTGTCATATGGAAGGAACCTCATGGGGAGGGCCAGATGTTGTTATCTTCCTCACATCTGTGTTTCTGTAGGTGGTAAAGTAATCTGATCTATATTGAAGTGTGTGTGTGTGTGTGTGTGCATATTGCCAAACAGTGATGAGGCCTTCAGACCATTCCTAACAATCCAGAGCGCATAGCTAGTTCAGCCCTGTGCTCTGTCTTCAGGCTTGTGTGTGTCAGGAGACATATGGGGTTTTGAGCACAGGATGATGTCTTGACTCAGTACTGTTGGTTATGGTGGGTAAGAGTTTGTAATTGCTGGGTGGGTGAATACTCATTTATTTATGTATTCATATTTTTTTAAAGCGCACAACAGCCCTGGGGCATCGTGGCACTGTTACATGTACATACATTGCTGGTTACAAGGGAAGGCTTAGTAGTGACATTGAGATTTGAATTACGTTTTTATCTGAGGGTACATTAGTACATAGAGTATATCATTACATTGTGGTACAACATGGGGTTACGAGCATATGTAAGCATATATAATGTGGATGACTGGATGATGAAGGCTGGGTAGTCGGGTCTGGGAAGGGTTATATGATACTGGTAGGTCAGTCCTTAATGGCAGTAGTTCGAGAGGCCACATGACTGTGTACATTGAGCCCACTTGCTATGTGGAGTTGAGGTGAGTAATGTTGGCATCTGTGGGTCAGATGTGAATGTTCGGTCTGAGTATTGGGGTTGGTGCAGTGTGTGAGTCGCGTTATTTCACTATGTAGGAGATGTTTTCTTAGTTTCCCAGTTGTGGCATGGTGGCCTGGTGTTGGTACTACGGCACAGTGTATGTTTAGGAGGGTATTTATATGTATCATAGTGTGTAGAATTGGGGTCTAAGTGTGTTTCTGTGTGTATGGAGCACAATTCTGAGAATCGGTCTGTTCAAGTTATGGTTCTCAGAGGGAATGGGTGCCGACTGTTCACTATTCAGTGCTCCCTTTGTCAGTGTGGGTGTTTGTGGACTGTGAGAGTGTTCTTTGCTGTAGTGTAGGCCAGCGGTGGTGGAGAGCAAAACTTCAGAATAATATAGCCGTTGGTACTATAATGTTTGCAAAAAGGTTCCACTATGGTGTGTGCGTGGACGTATGCATGTGCGTGAGAGCATGAACAATGCTTGTACCATATGCAGTTTTATAAACTTTGTCTTATCATGTATAATAGTGTTAAGAGCAACACATTATTGTTGTGCTGGCTTGTGTGAGAATGAATAATGGTCTGTGTAGTGCGTCTTGGTATGGCGTTGTTGATGTGCTGCGCATTACTATCCGTGTGGCCTTTGGAGCTTTGGTTGCATGAGAGTGTGGCTTTAGTGTGCCTAGTCACTGGGTTCTTCATTTTTGAGTTGTGATTGAAGTGTACCATGTCATGCTATGTATGCCTTTTGCGCAATTTTGATTGCTTCTGCGCCCGATGTTGGCACCTCTTGTTTATTTAGTTGGTTTGATAGTGACAAGCTGGCATTCTTGTATGTCTTGGTTGCAGGGACATGGAGTGTTGGTGTCTCTATAATGTGTACTGTTATTTTGGTGCTATTTAAGACCTAGGTAAACGGTAGTTGAAAAATGAAAAAAACATAGATTTGTAGTGTGACAATAGCATCAGATAATAGGATAGCACAACATAACATCTGTGAATGTAGTGAGGTTTAATATCAACAAGTAACTGGGTGGGAAAACCAACAAGAAATGCGATATAGCACCAAGAGAAAGTTATAGTATTAATAGTAATCAGAAGCAGCCACCGCACAGCCCAACACAATCTAGGGCATGACCAAACATTTGTAGCAGGCCCAGAGCATCCAGTTTTGTCCAATCAACATCATGGGTGGACAAAGCCAATTTGAGTGGTGGGATAAGAATGATCAGGGATGAGACTTAAGCCATCTGCAGCAGGCCAAACTATGGGATGAGCAACGCCAGTTGCAAGCTGAACAACATCAATGGTGGATCAAAATCAAAATCATTGAGGTTGGGGAAAAAATATCCGGGAGTGCATACATGTAATATGTAATGAAGGGATTGGGCAACTTCATCCTGGGTGGATAAACGTTATTACGGATTGGGGCTAAATATTTCAGCTGTGAAAGGCAGGTGAAAAATAACATCAGGAATGCGGTACATCCCATATCGAGTGGGTCAAACAAAATTAATGGTTGTACACACAATATCAGGGTCAGACCATGCCAGCGAAAATGTACCCAACAAAACAATATTGCCCATTGTGGATACAGGAAGTGCTCCAAACAACATTAGGGAAGGCCAACAGCATCTGATAAGTGGTGAACATTATCAGGGAGTGGGCCAAACAACATTAGTGATGTGCAAAGAGCATAATGGCGGGCCACACAACACCAGGGTGTATGTAACAACAGGTATCAAGTAACTAACAAAGGGGATTAGCTAAACAACATCTTAGATGGTCCAAACAACATCTGGCATGTTATAAACGGCAAAGGTGATTCAGGCATCACCCATGCAGGACAAGAAACATCAGAGGATTGGTAAACAACATCCTGGGTGGGTCAAAAAACATTATGAATTAGGATAAACACCATCAGAGACGGACCAAATGATATCAGGGAACGAAAAATAAACTTCAGTCACAGGCAAACAACATTAGGCAGTGGGTGAAGCACAACAGGTGCGGGCCAAATAACAGCAGTAGCGAGCCAAGCATTCGGGACATGCTGGCCCAATTGGTATGTGCGGTACATTCAGGTTTGCTGTAAACATAGCATGTTTGAGTTTTACTAAAGATGCAAACATGGCAGGCACGATCAATAAATAGAAGGGATGATTGCTTACAAATAAGACAGCCACGTTTCTATTTCTATGGCAGGGGACAGAAGGTCAAGAAGGAACATTGCAGCATGAAGATGTGGATGTAGAAAGCCATCAGTGGATGGAACCAGGGTAAGTGAAAACAATGAAAGGAGCATAGGGCAAATAGTCAGGGTGAAGCAGCTGATAACATCTCAGATTGTAGTCTTGTGCCAGAAGATACGGCCCGCGTAACAAGCTTTCTGATTGGTAGCTATGCACCAGATATTCTATGAAATGTAAATACTACCAACAAAGGTGCAGAAGATGTGCGGGCCATCCAGCGCTATATAAATTCAATAAACATAACATAACAAAGAGAGGTACAGTTGTACCCTGTGCCAACATTTTGGTACTTTTCACAATTACTACTCGAACAATTAAGTGTATGTGATAATGCGACATAGAGCTGTTATAAAGGGCAGAAATAGAAAACAAAGAAACCCAGAGTCATGCCACATTACCCCTTGGGATTCTAAACAACCCTTTCCCATAACCTGGATGAATGCCCTTTTCTCTTCCACAACAAAAATGTTAATAAACGCAGACAATTAGGAAGTTCATATTTAGCAGCAGTGCTTCATGCTATTTAATATTCTGCTTGGGCTACATGTATAAAGTGCCAGTTAGGGAGAATAGAATACACAATGATGTAAGAAGGTCACCAGAGGTGTATCCACTGCCACTTTCGCTTCCTAAAACTAGGCCAGAACTCCCAAATAATAAAAATAGGGATTAAAAATACTCCTGACATAAAATAGGAAACTTACACATAAAGGGCCTGATTCATGGAACGTTTCCCTATGTGACTGCGCCAATATAAAACACTTCCATGAATCAGGTCCAAAGTGCCTATCGTTCTGCTTCCCCCCCCCCCCCAGCCCTGTGGATATGTATCGGACCAGTAGCACACTTTGTTCCTCAGGAAATAAACTGCTATTATTGTTGCCTGAACTGAAGAGGTAAACATGCACATTTTTAAGTGCAAGAAAAACTAGGTGCAAAGAAATATAGATTACACATTTATTTTCTTTACACTTGCATTTGTACTCGCTTATAAAATACTCCCATTTGGAATTGTACATACCTTTTTTACTCCTAACTTTAAAAAATAGGCAGTAAAATACTGCCACTTCAAAATCTGATCTGGAGCTCTGGCCACAGTAGAATCAAAGGGGTGTTTGAAGGTAAACGTGATTAATATATACTGAACTCGGATTATTGTGTGGGATTTAATGTAAAAAGATATTGGGTGAGAAGTTTGCAATTAAGTTATTTTGTTATGAAGGTTTTGGCAAACAGGCGTATTTGGAAAGCTTTTAACTGAGATGTGACTAGTCTGATGGACACAGTAACGATAAGTTAAAGGTTGCTATGAAAGAATAAGAATAATGAACCATTCAAATCGGTGGAAATAAAAACAAAAATGAAATTTTAGATCGGAGTAATTCTAATTGGTGGGATTTATTTCTAGTCTGCTTTGTTTTTCATTGCTCATCTGCTCCACTGAAATGTAAGACATGCGCAAAGTATGTAGGTTATTAAGTTTGAGGTAATTGGAAAAAGCCATTAGAAGGCAAGTACAGAAAACCCAAACACAAACATTTTGCTTGTAATTAATACACAGTTAGTATTAGACTGAATGAACACTTTGAACAATCGTTGATGCAAGCAACTGACCGAGGATGTGATATCTGCACTATATTATCAGGACTATGATTAAACTGGGCCAAACAGGCTAACAACTCTCAGTGCTGGCTCCACTGTTTTCAAGTAACATACTCTTTATCATTTTAATAACGGCCTAGTCCAGTGTGGGTCACGCAGCATCAGGGACACAGTTAAGCATTGCCAGAGTCTTGCAAAACAAGATTGCACCAAAAAACCTCAGTATCAAGTGCCACAACATCAGGGCAACATCACAGCAGGGGTTTATTTGCAATAAACTCCAGGGTTTGGACTGGCTAAAAAAACACATCATGGTCAGTTCAAATAACTTTAAGGTTGGACATACATCATTATGGACAGGAATGTTAACGTAGTTGGTTTATCACATAACACCAATGTAGAGGGGCTGTTCTTAATAGTTTAGGGTTTAGGTTGAACACAAGGACCTTCTTTATGGAAGAATTACTGTCTCGCTAGTTGTACAGTAAATACTTACACATGGTGATAGCCCTGTTCTCTACTTCCCATTCAGCAATGCGGCCACAGTTGGTAGACACAAATTAGGAAGGAGTTGAATCAATACACATACGACAGGGGTGAAATATCAATGAACAGCATTGACCAAACATAACTGTGGGTATAATTAAATGTCATTCATTAGCCAAGCAAAAGGTGGTGGAGAACAGGTCAGAGCCACAGGTTATAAGACTGTCATTGCAGACATAGATGTTATATCTGTTGACCAAGTTGTATCTAAACGTTTGCAATGCCATGGACCTATCAGATATTAGAACAAGTTTACTCTATAAGGCTAATGGCAGAACAATTCATACTTTCAGGTACTTGTTGAGAAGAAATTATTAATCTTTAAGTTAAAACTATAACGACAAAACGATTCAGAATTTACCCCACAACAAAACAACCTGCAAGACAGAACTCACCCTCATCATCCTCATTGTGAGAGAACTTAAGAACTGGGACTAGACGAGTGTTAACAGACGGGAACGATGGGGAGGACGGATAGTTGGGGAGAAGACCTGGGAGGTGTAAGGATACAACACAGAATTCAGACGGAGATCACAGCAATGACTTACGAAGCCAAGCATTTGGCAGAACCAGCATGCCCCGTCGACATCAACCATGCACTGTTAATTGCCCACATGCATATTCAAGAACAGTCCATAAAAGGCCAATCCCCAAATCCTCCAGCAATATACACAGAGCCTTTGCAGTATTAGGATGACCCACTGTATTAATCAGACTAACAAGAGAGGAAGGTCTGAAGAAGGGAGTTGATAAAATATGTGACGCGTCACGTATGTTAGCTATTAGGGGTTGGAGTAGACCCTATGTAAAAGTACATAATCTTGATGTATTGTTAGCTGTAAGAACCACCTCATGGCATTACACAGCTTGTATTCGTGGCATATTCATCTGTACTCAAAAAGGGAACATAAAAATTAGGGCAGCCATGAAACCATAATTTTGAACAATTGCACAAAATACATGTTTCTCTCTTTTAGTTTATGCTTCACTTTTAAAGATGCCATAATTATTACATAATATACACTTTAAATAACAGGATAACTTGTACCAAATCACATCTAAATATGTACCTGAGACCCTATAATTAGCTAAGTTACCAAATACAAGCCTGGCAACTTCACACATTGGTTGGATATATTATCTTGCGGATGGGCCCCGCCACAACCTTTACGCTCTAATTGTCTCTATTGAGTGAATGTTTGCAGCGATGCGATGAATGCGCGCGACTGATTTCTAAATTAAGATTCTGGAGCCCCCTGAGCAGCCCTGGAGGGACATGGGCATTTAATTCTTGGGCGAAAAGATATGTTTGGGTCTTGCTGTTAAAAAACCTACTAGTTTGTGTTCTTCATTCATAATGTACATATTATTAGAACTGCCGATCGTGCTTCAGGCAGTTTTCGTAGAGCATCAGTGGCCTTTGGGAAATTGGGAGAGTTGTACACTGCTGGCCTCTATAGATCAACAGAGTTGCTGAAGGCATACCAGACCGCACCCCACATGCGACTGACTCCAATCTATGACTGCTGGCCTTTGAGAGGCACGGGCACCCTTTTTCCTGCACGGTTGCCTACTCTGGGATGACTGTCATGAGACGTTGCTTTCTTTTTGTAAACATATGTTCCTTGCTTCTTTGGTTGAATTTATATATTGGTATACTGCTACTAATGACAACAGAGGTACAGCTGACAGTGACTGTCACCTTTTAGCAGTGTATTGGCTTTCAGGTAAATGCCATTCTTTTTGACCAATCACAGCCTGGTTTGACACCCAGCAAAGGTCTTTGGTGTAAACTTATAAAGCACCTTTAAAACCTGTTTATGCAACTTAATACATGATCTAGCCCACTAAATGCAATGCAGAACAGGAGATCATGTTTCGTTTGTGAAGGACCCTATCCTTTCACAGTCCTCAAATGAACTGCATTATTCAAGTGATTCTTACACAGATGTTTAAAGAACCCCCCATTGAAGGTTTTAAATGCTAACTTCATACAATCATTTTAAAACAACAATTCACAGGTTTGAAACATATCACTTAAGTTTTCTTAAAACATGCAAAGAATGCAGGAAATTATTAAAAAAAACATGAGTCACAGAATAAAGAAATTAGGCAATTTTAAAATTTTAAAGGGATACCAGATACCATTTGTTTAGATCAATATCAAAATCCTTCATAATTGATTCCGACTACTACAGTACTACAGCTATAGCTAGGCAGCTTGATGGGGATAGAGTCACTAGAGTTGTTAATTATTGAACGGTTGGAGTGGCAACTTTCTTTATTCAAGCACTAGCCTTGCACACTCTTAGAAATCCCACTAGGTTTGCATGTCTAGTTCCTTAATTTACATACATGACCTAAGAGAAATGCACTTGCCCCATGGTGATAGGTGACACAATATGTATCTGTGCTGTCTGTAAAATGGTGCATATCACTATAAGCACAGTGCATATTTGCCACAATGCGGCCACACACAATGTAGCTTGAATTTGCCATTTACTGCAAACAGAATTTGTTTGCTGTGAATGCCAAATAAACGTTTCAAACCCCCCCTAGCAAGGTTGAGTAACATCGAAATGGTACTCAACCTATATAAAATCTCTTCGACTGTGTGAGTGGGCGAGTAGATTTTGCGAGCTCTGGTCATAGATTTTCCAGATGCAATGTCAAAGCTTGCTGAGCTTTAGGAATCAATGAAAACCTCTCTTGTTTGTCCAAATAAACGAGTGAGCAATTGTTCTGTATTGCTTGCCTGTGCATGGCGATTAGTAGCAAACTAGCCGATCAGCAAATCCTTTTCTCTGAAAGGGCGGTAGAATCTGAGGGCAGAATAAGTCATATTTTAGGCACAACTGACATGCCCCTGTTTTAAATTACCTTTAGAAGTGTCAGCATGTATGAAAGTCTCATGAATTTCCTATCGACCAGTCAGCTTGTAGTCCCATAGTCTCTGTCCCTCTGCATGCTTCGCTGCCTCTAGGTGTGTGTACAGTGTGTGCGTGTGTGCACGTGCATTTCTGTACTTTTCATGTGAATGCCTGTGTTCGTGTATCTGAGTTCACTCTTCCATTTGCATGTGTGCAATGTTTATATGTGTTTGCATGTTGGTGTGAATGAGCTGCTGAAGGGAGAGGAATGGAGTGATAGGAAAGAATAGAAATACTATTCAAATAGTGTGGCACTGTGGAACTGACAATCATGTGCATACTGCCCAGTGTGAAATCTGGTTACTCTTGCATACTGCCCATTGTGAACACGGTCAGCATATACTCTTACAGAGCAACTCTGGAAACTGGTATACTCTCATAGTGGGGCAACGTGAAAACTAACTGCATACTGCAACACACCTGTATACATGGGGTCGAGTAAAAACAAACAATATACACATGCATAACATTTTGAAAACTGAAAATGCCAGCATGCTGGGTCACTCTAGAAAATATCAACAAATGTATGGTAGAGTAGGCCAGAAAGCGAACATACCTGCTTATGATGGCACTGTAGAAACAGTCAAAGGGTAGCGGCCATTGAGGACATTTGGAAAGAGTAAATGTAACTCTCATTGTGTATGTGTAACTCTAGTGCATCTAATAATTAAACATGTAGCATAAACTGATTCCAATCTTTTCTTGACATTTTGTTGAGGTTCATGACATCTACGCGGTATATAACATTTTGGGATCTCATCAAAGCTGTACCGTGGGAATCCAGTAATTTCATACTGCATGCTGCGATTGCCCCAGACTAGCCATGGCAGAGTAACAGAATTGAACAATACAAGACCTGGCACTCGGGTGATCCCCCTTAACGAAACTCACCTCCACAAGCTGAAAAGAGACACAAACAAATAACATAATTTAATCATCAATATCAGATCAATACATTTTGACCAAAGCAAGCAGTATCATAGATTATAGTTTACAAAAGAAATGCTCACTTGTATATAAAGGCACGTTAACAAAAAGAGTTTTACTACACCCGTCCACATTTGACACAGTGGAGGACGAGTAAGGGCATACAAGATGCATGCTTCAGTAATAGAAAGGCCCTTAATTGAGATAGCACCACACCTAGAGAGTATTCAAGGTTTTGGAAGACAGTGTGAATGAAAAGCATTAAACATTATCCATGTGTACTGGACTGTGTTCAGTTGTGGAAAACTGCCAGAGAAACTGTTTCGCGATTCTAATAGAAAGTAGATGAAAGGTTCTTTTTTTCACCTGTAAATTGGCTGGGGCTCTTTCCCAAAAGTAATGCTGTTGGCTTCACTAACTATTTCTTTTAGGGAATAGGTGTATACGTTTCCCAGCTTGGTCTTGCTTCCCCTGACTTGCTGTTAGCCTGTTCAGAATAAGTCTATATTAGGTTTTACCTACCTAGACTAACTTTGAGTCATTCATAATGTGTAACACTCGTTTTTGCTTTCCCTGGTCTGTTTTTGACAAATACAAAAATAGTCTAAGGTTTATACCTGCCTTTAAGTTGCTGATAGCACCTTTGAAACGTGTATATGTTTTACTTACCTTGAGGTAGCTGTTTGCCATCCTAAAATAAGTTACAAGAGTTATTGCTTATGTCAATCTGTGTTCTACTGATGTCAAAAGCACCTTTAATAGAATATTACATCCTTGGGTTTTACTCACCTAGTATAACTGTGGGTTATCAGAAAAGGAGTTATAGGTTTTTACTGTACCTATAATCAATGTTCCGCTAGTCACAAAAAGTATATTCTCGAGTTGGTTTACTTAGCGATTTCTTGTTGAGCATCACGATACAACTGCTAGGGTTTACTACCATTATATTACTGAAAGTAATCTAAAAAGTAACTATTGGTATGATTTCCCTAGAATTCCTGGTAGGTGTTCCAGATTAGGTTATGTGCTTTGGCTTGTGTACCTTCAAGCATAATGTTGTGTTTTTCTATAATGTGTTTATATGATCTGTGATAGTACGTATTTCCCCCAAGATTCATCTGGGCCTACTTGTATTTAATTAAACCATTTAAATGTACAATACATAGTGTTTCACTGTTTCTTTGGACCACTTGTATTACAATTTCTTTGTACTGCTCCTACAGCCCTCTCTCCTTCCTACAATAAGCCTGGCTTCCCTGTCTCCGCTACCCTGATCTCAGGTGGTACAGCCTTACACTAAGAGTGGAGTCTTGTACTGCCTCAGTTGAATGATTTTACTAAGTCCTTTCAACTTCAGAAAAACTGTTCTAACACTGCTTTCCTTGCAGAGAGGAGAACCTTCACGATATCTTTGAACAGATCCCAATCCCTGTAACCCAGCCTCTCAAGAGCCAGGCATGGAGGTTCAGGGGGCTGAGATCTGGAAGAAAGATCTGTCACTCTGACGGAGACAGAAGGCCCGCCCTCATCAGAAGGTGTCAAGGAGGACAGATGGTTGTTTCGAAGGGGTCTGTGCGTCCTGCTCGCCCAATCAGGAGATATTGAATCTCCTAAGCCTCCATAGAATCTGTGGTATGACTGGAATTGTTGGAAATGAATAGAAGACAACGAAAGTCTAGTCCACTAAGAATACATCACCAGTGCCCCTCTCAGGGGAATTCCCTGGAGCAGAACTGCTCACACTTCCTGTTGACACTGGAAGCGAACTGATCCACCTGGTACGGCTCGCCAAATGTCAAAGATCTCCGCAATGACCTCCTGTGACAGATTCTACTTGTGGGAGACGGTGCCCTGCCTCACCATTCTCCTTCCCAGACAAATGGGCTGTCGTCAAGGAGATACGATACTCCAATGTCCAGAACCAAAGCTACATCGCTTTCCTACAATGGGGCAAGGACCCTAGACCTTGCTCTTCTTGGGGTAGTGCATTTCCACTGTGCGCTCTTCAACATAAGGGCACTATTCTCCTCACTGGAACCTGATGAACAATTTCAGGGCACGTCTGATTACCCGCAGCTCCAACAGGTTGATGTGCAACCTGGATTCTGCCAAGGATCTCAACCCGCTCACTTAGATATCACTCAGGTGGGTGCCCCAGCATTTAAAAAAATCATCCGTCACAATTGTCTCTTCTGGGTATAACTGCCAGATTGGATCCCCTTCTAGCAAATTGTCCCTTCGGGACCACCATGACAGTTCCTGGTCTACTCAAGTAGAAAACCAGAGCCGATCCTACATATTGCACGAGAACTGAGACCATTGGGATTGGGGTACCACTGAGAGCTGTCACCTAAAGTCGGTTCTCTGGTACCAGAAACAAACTTGTAGGATGCCATCAGGCCAAGAAGGTGCCCTAAAGCCAATGATGGCAGGAACTCAGAGTTCTGGAAGGGATTGACTATCTGCACATTATTTCCTACCCTGTCCTCAGGAGGAAAAGACTTCCTCGAGCGAGCCACCAATACAGGTCAAATGAAGAGGAGCATCTTATAAGGTGTCACCTGAGACTTCTTGAAGGAGGTGGCATGTATGGACTAGGTGTGATATGATATGAGATGGCATTTATAATGCGCCTATACAAAAGTGTTTCAAGGCGCAACGAGGCAAGGGAGTGGGTACAGAGGGAAGACAGAGACAACAATCTTATTAGGCCGGATGACATTCAGATTGCGCAAGTGCAGGGGAGGGGAGAAAGGGAAAGTGCAGGGGGCAACGGGGAGGGGACAGTGCAGTACCCATGTTCAACAGCTATAAATGATAAAATAAATAGAAACAATAGGTAAAAAGTGCAGCCAGCTTGTGGCAAGTGCAGGGGTAAGTTCAGACATCAAGTGACAAGAGCTGGTGGGGACTGCAGGGATACAGAAACAGCCCCCAAGTGCAGGGGTTGCCCAGGAGGCAGTGCAGGTGTGCTGCTGGCGGGGAGGGGACTTGGGCCCGATAACAGAGGGTTGCCAGTTGACCAGTGCAATTCAGTCAGGCGTTCAACAGGGGAGTGGAGGAGAGAAAGTAGAAGCAAAGAAGAAGGTGTTGAGGTGCTTCCGGAACTGGAGATGGTTCTCCTCAAGTTTCAGGGAGGAAGGGAGGCTGTTCCAGAGGGAGGCCCCAGCCGAAGAAAGCGATCTACCACCAACCCGTTTCTTGGAGAAACGACTGACCCTGAGGGAGTTGGAGGCAGATGCGCGAAGAGCTTGAGCATGAATATATTTAGGAAGAGAGAGTTGAAGATATTGAGGCCCTAGGCCCCAGAAGGCCTTGTGGAAAATGCAGAGGGTTTTCAACTTAATCCTCGCAGCCACTGGGAGCCAGTGCAGAGATTTCAGTCCTGGAGCGATATGCTCCCTGGGCTTGAGGCCAAGGACAAGTCTTGCAGTCCTGTTCTGGATGGGTTGCAGAGGGCGGACAGTAGAAGTAGGTAGGAAGCTGCTTGCTCCAGGGATCTCACCTTGGTGAGCCAGTCTGTCAGGACGTACATACTGCAGTGACATCTGCCGCATGCACAGCGATGGAACATTTCGTAGCTGCTATATGCATGGGAAAAGTACACTTACTAGCGTAGTTGCTATATGCATGGGAAAAGTACACTTCCTAGCATTCCTCGTGACGACATTCACCGCAAGGCACGTCACGTTGGTTAGCTGACTCTATGATGACGCGCCAAACACAAAGGCTTTGGAGGATATAACCCTGATCGGGCTGCCAGAACCTTGCTCTGCAACAGTATAAGTGGAGAATGGCTATTGTGGGCTGTAGCATGCTGTATTCTTTGTGCCTCATGTTCCCCGTTTCTACTGTGTTGTCTTCAAGTCCTGTATTTACTGTTCGTTCTCCTCTCTTTCCCGTTCGGATCCTCCTCCCCTGTTCTCCACTCATATAGGTGACTACCTGGGCCCGACTTCGGCTTTCCCTACCGGATTGAAACTGCATTCAGATTTGGTATGTCGCTGTTGGATTTTTTTGGGCTTTGATCTCCTGTAACCCACGTCTCACGCAATCAAGACCCTGTGTGTTCCATGCTCTGCTGCAACCTCCCCTGCAAGCCTTTGGAATGTTAGACTGCTTTGTGCCCTTCTTCGTCCCGCTTAGTACATCTGTGTTTCGGTGGGACAGGTCCCTCACTTCTGCTATTTTTCTTTTGTTGCACTTCATTTTGTTGTGCAGGTTCCTGGCCTATGGACTCACTGCCCAGGGAGGCATCCTGTTATCAATTAGGTTTACTGTTTCCATCTACAATATCCTATGTAGGTGCATTCTCACATTTCTGACTGTTGTCGGACCTGCTCTCAATGCCCCCCCTACCCCTTCTTACTTCCATCTACATCTGGCGTTCCTCGCTCGCTTTTGGTGACAGGGTTTCCTCCTGCCTTTCTATTCTTCCTTTATTGGTTATTTGTTTTTGTTTTTTTATACTGCGCTTAATACTGATATGAGTTCGGTTTCTAAGCGCAGATCCGGGATTCGAACCTCTGTTGCTCTGCGTGGTCTTACTTCCAAGATCAGCACCTTGCCCCTGTGCAATCCTCCGTTCACATTCAGGTGCCATGCTCTGTCCAGAGCTCCCCTAGGTGCGGTGGGAAGGTGGATAGGGCAATCCTTGTGGACTTCTTGGGAACTTGACGATCGCGACACAGTCGTCCAGGTAGAGGAAAACGTGGAACTTCTTCTTCTTGAGCTCTGCTGCCGCTACCGACATGAGCTTGTTGAAGACATTTGGGTGGAGGTAAGTTTGAAAGAGAGCACGAGAAATTGGCAATGTGTCTCGCCAATTACAAACCTCAGATTCCTGTGCTTTTGATGCATGGGAACATAACAATAAGTATACTGAAGGTCTTTGGACACTAGCCAGTCTTGGCTTCCCAGGGCTTGAAGGATCTGGACCAATGTCACCATCTTGAAGTAACCCTTCCTCAAAAACCTGTTGAGGAGTCTTAAGTCCAAGATGGGAGGTAGTCCTTGTCTTTTTCTACAGTACCATCCCTTTCACTATTCCTTCTCTGGGATCAGAGATCGCAGGGGATGTCGTTGTCTTCTTCCTGGTCTTCCTTATGTTAAAAAAATGTCCATAACCTCTTAAACTGAGTGTCGCTTTCGAGGGCACAATATAATATCTGGCTCCATAGGAACCAATAGCCTTGGTGCTGGGACCATAGGTGTATGTCTAAGTGTACCCGATGGTTCTGAGTATTACAGCACCAGTGGCGTTGAGTATAATGGTGCCAATGGTGCCAACTCAGAAGGGGTCGGTGCCTGAGAGACTGCTGAGGATGAAGGCTCCCAACTACACGGAATTGGTGCTGAACATGCATACAGTGCTGGCCCCCCAGACTGATCACTGGCCCTGATCTCAGAAGCTTGCAGGAGGATACTTTATCAGAGCTGTTCTTTCAGGCAGCAGCCAGGACAGTTTGCTTTACATTTTCAGACACCTGCTCGAATACTGTCAACATGGCTTGCTTTAAAGACCCCCATGCCACAAGAGTAGATTGTTCCATTATTTGACCCAGGATGGTGCCTCCCGTGGCTATACTGAGAAGTGGAAGAATGGGGGCACATAGGTAGAATCCCTCCTGAAATGGTCTTTCTCAAGACATAAAACAACACGAAGTGTGTGGATTGATCAAAACCGTGGACGGGTCACACTCCCGGCAAGCCTTGAAACCTAACTTGGGACGCGAGTGCCTAACATTCCTGAACATTATGGAATTGAGAAAAAATTGTAATGGCGGCTTCAGGCATGTGTGGATGATATCCCATACAGAAAGAGCGGGCCCCAAGAAGTCATGATGGAGACATCCACGTATCTGCATGGTGCCACCTGCTGGCTATTGACAACTTACCTGGGATGACAGCATCCTTGTTATATTTAGAAAAATGAACATTGCGGGAGGAATTTAACTAGTAGAAATATCTTCACTGTTAAGGTGGCTTGAGCTTGCATTCATTTATGAATTCATTAATCACTCACCGCAGTGTTGGCTCATCTCCTGCCTGACGAACCCTCGGACTTCATCTTCCTGCCAGAAGTAAAGGGAGAGAATAAGCGTAAGTATGGCAAAGCACACAGTGAAGTGTTTGAGAATGGCAAACATGTCTCTCCTTCACTGGTCTCGCAATTTACAGAAGATGCCATGTTGAAGGGTACATCAAAGACAGGCTCTACCTATTGGAAAGCCAAGCATTAGAGATATTTTCTGGGGATGTCAAATGACTTAACAACAAATTCTCACATTGAAGAAGAGATAACTGTTGCTTGGTGGGATGTGAATGCCAATTGTCAGGCCATTAAGTGAGCTAGGCCTCCTTGGGTCCAGGATCCCTATTGGAGCCAAAGTTCAGTGCTCTAAGTGGCAGCAATCTTGGAAGTCCTCCTTCATTCCACCTCCCTATATCTTTCACCCTGTGGATCCAGCAGAGATGTGAAACCCAAGCAAGAGATTAGAATCAGTAACACTTTTTTCACGGTAAAACATTGCACTTATCATCTGGCCCTTAGAAAATAAGAGGGATTTTTGTATATTTATTTGGGCCATGAGTTAGAGGTATGTTATTCGGGCCTGGTTTAGTGCTCTGATGAGAGTGCGGATACTCATACTACAAAATGGAAAAGAGCAGAACAGACATCTGAGACATAGACTACACTTCATATTCTCAGAACAACAACAAGGCTGGTCATCCTATGTGGTATAGATAGTTTCATTTCCTTAGACAGGGAGAGGCTTCATTATTGCAGGATAATGACCCGACCCCAAGGTATGTTGGTTAATGGTCATTATCCACAAGCGATAATGACCCCCGATCCCCAAGTCGATAAGGCTATGCGCGCATAGTGCAAATAGATAAATAGGTTTTGATATTCTGGTGAAGGAAAAAAACATTTGTTTAATAGTAAGGAAAGCAAATTGACAAAACGTGTTCGTAAATTACCTGTAGTTTTATTTTTTTATTATTTACATAACAAGATAAGCATTTTAAGTGTGAGCTTCGCTGATCTGAAGGAGTTTTAAAATGAGCATGCATTGGGTGTAATGTAAATGACGCCTCTACATGTTTTAGCTTTCACTTTGTTGCAAGTTGTTGGAAGTTCGGTGTCACGTTGACGGTGCAGTGAAAAAATAGATGCTTGCAGATATCATGGTGAGTAAACAATTAGGGTGAAGAAACACCACTACAATGGGGTTTTTCCTCATGACCTACAAACCACTAAAGTCATTTGAAAAGTGACATTACCCATAGATAGTCAAGAGGATTAGGTAATTACAATTATGTGGTGAAAAAATGGTGCTCACACTGTGGGATGTGGTTTTTCCATCTGTTCATTAATCTGTTCACTAACTAGGATGGCCTTTCACAACACTCCCACAGGGCTAGTTCATTTAAACAGCATCTGATGCAGACAGGATTAGATGGCATTGCAACATCTGTATTCTTTGCACGGGACTAGGCGGGAATGGATTTGATGATAAAATAACAGGGAGCAACATCTGGGGCACAAAACACCAAGGGGGGAAGCTCATTAAATCTTCAGTGCTATCCAATGTTTATTTATTCAACACCTCTTACCTCTACTATGTAATTCACCTGTTGTCCTCATAGAAAAGCTTCTTCAGTAGGGCTCTTCTTTATTAAAGGAAGGAACAGCAGACTGGTTTAACCTATACTCCCTATTCACCTGTCCCTTTCCTACTTAATCTGATATCCTCATTACTCTTTCTAAGATAAATACAGTGCAGCAGGCATTGACTCTTGTCTCTGGTTAACTTTCCTTTTTCATTTTTTTAATCTAGATCCCGGTATACTAGTCCATGAAGCTCTCTGCTGAGTCTTGAAACACTATCCCTGAGTTATTTAATAACTGGCGACCTGCAGCGCATGATTAGTGCAAGCCAATTATCTCTTTTCTGCCTCTACTGCTTCATGTATCTACCTGGGAAGTGGCACGTATCAGACATGCATTACTGAATCAGCCGCCTGGTGGTACTGGACATTACCGCAGACTGTAGAAAAAGGAAGGTGTAGGCGGGTAGACATAGGATACATCCTCCCATCTCTGGTGAATTGTTGAAAGGTGGATATGTAAGTTGAGTGCGAACAATCCTAACCTCAGAACACACTCTGCCTTGACGCTCTGCCCCATGCTGCCTCACTTGTGATACACTCCAATGGACCCCACCGCGTTCCTTCTTGCTGGAGCCCTGCTCCCTGACTAATAGATGGTTCAATATACCTTGTAAAAACTCAGCTACGGTAAAAGGACAACGTACCCATCAAACATCCAAGCTCTCCTGACCTGCCTGATATAACATTTATACCGACCTGCTCTGCCTAAAAATCGGACTGGGGTTAAAAAGTGGCTAAAATAAACTTACATTCCAATCAACTTCACACTACCCTTTCTGGCTGTCTGTCTGCTTTCAAGCTCAGTTTGGTCACCCTCTCTCTTCTTCCCAGACCCTTTCTAAAATTGTGATTCTTGTCTTCCATGCCCTTCATCTCACAACTGTTCCACCCCTCCCTCTATTCATTGTTCTTCTAATCCTCTTCTTCTCTCTTCTTACGCCTAGAATTTCGAGGTCGTTTTTCACTCCTATAACATTTAAGGATCACATTTCTTGTCTTGCTTAGTCTTTTGGTTTTCATCTCTACAACATTAGCAGCATTCTTTTTGTGCTTTCTCTGCTCTGCTGCTAAAACTCTTATTCGAGTGTGAGTAGCCATCCAACTTTGGATAGTACTATACACCCTGTTTATACTGATAGTATCACAAGTGTGATTACCTTTAATAGGGATGAGGATCTACTACGTGTCATTAGCGAAATTGGTGTAGGAAATACCAAAGGCGTCAAGAAGGTCAAATAGAGCCTTACTGTAGATATTATAGAGGGTGAGAGACAGGAGCCTGTGGGACACCCAGTGGAACCGTGATTGGACTGGCTGCTGCATCTCCGATGAAGACTCTCGAGGTGCGATCACTTAGGAAGGATTTGACCCAGGTGGATGCCCCCAAGGAGAAATTCGAGCTGACGTGATGACATAGAAAGTCACAAGGTCAAACGCTGTGGAAGGTTGAGCAGCAGGAGAATGGCCAAGTTACCTGAATCCCCAGTGATATCTATTTGGATTTTGCGGTCAAGCAAGACTGTCTCAGTGCTGTGTTTTGGACTGAAGCCGGATTGTCAAGCTCCTAAAAGGTGGTGATGTTCAAGGAACCATTGGACTTGGGAGCAGGCCATACAGTCAAGTATTTTAAGCAAGAAAGGGACGGTGGTGATGGGGCAGTAATTAGTGGGCAGGGACGGGTCTAGTGACGTTTTGTTGAGGAGCGGGGTAACACAAGCTGCTTTGAAGCTGATGGGGACCACAATGGATGCAAAGAAGGCCTTTAGGAATTCCATAATAATGGGAGCCAAGGTGGTAGCACAGAGATTAACAATGTGAGCAGAGCAGGAATCTCCCTTACAATTGGGGGGTATCAGTGATTAGATGATTTCCAGGACATTTGCATGGGGGAAGGTAATGTGTGGTAGCAGCGGGGGTATAGGAGGGGCTAGGACCACAACAGTGTCATGTGATGGGAGTTTGGTAGCTAGTTGAGCTTATTTCTCAATGATTTTGTTGCGTCGTGAGACAATTTAGTTGTTGAGGGTGGCTAGGATGGTGGAGCACCAGCCTTTGTCGGACCGAGTCGGGGTGCTAGAGAGGACTGGGTTTTCTAACTCTCTTAGAATAGTGAAGCGTTCTTTGGCATTGGAACTGGCATTGGAGATTCTGCAGTCATAGGAATTAGCTTTTTGGGTGATTGCAACTTTTATGTAGGTCTTAGTAGCATTGGAAAGGTGTATGTAGTTGAGGAAGGTGGGGAGATTCCTACATAGATGTTCTAGGGCTCTTTTGCTTCTGCAGAGTGTGACAAGCTCATCAGTGATACACAAGTGGGAAACACCCGAGTGCAACTGGTGCTCACAAATTGCTCCTGTGGAGCTCAATTCATTCCTAATATACCTTTGTCATACTTTAGAAACGTGTTGATGTTTCTTTTAATTTACATCTCGTAATCTACTTCATACAGGTATCAGTAGTGTCAGTATTTTTCATTCATCCAAAATTATTTAAATCAATATCATGCCTTCTTCAGTGAACCATATGTTGAGAGGCTTTGTGTGGTTTGGGTGTTTTGGTTTTGAGGGGGTCATGCAGGTCCATGGTGTGGAGGAGGATCTGTTGCTAGAAGTTGTCTAAGTCTTGAGGGCTTTGTTTGCTGATGGTAAGGGGGTGAGGAGAGATTTGAGAGTGGGTCCAATTATCTTGTGTGTGTTGCGGAACAATATTGGGCTATCACAGGGTGTAGGGATAGGTGATGGTTTGGAATGAGAGGGTCCAAACTATATTAGGGAGTGTTCCGTCCAGGCTACAGGACTGATTGAGATGTCAATTTTGGTGTTGGTGGTGAAGATCCAGTCTAGGATGCGTTCTTTGGCGTGTGTAGGGGAGACCAGCTGAGTGTAAATGTCTCCACATAATGCCATCTTCTTGTGTCTACAGAGAAGTGACTATTTCTACTGCCAACATGTCTGGAGAAACCTATGGGCACCCCGGGTAGAGTGAGGAAGGAGGTTTGTCACACTGTCGGAGACAGAAGTGGAAAAGACATTACAGAGTGTATCCGAGACAAACAAGTACAGAGGTGCATATTGTGGGATTATCCTCGTCTCCTTCATGAAAACCCACTCCACTGATGAGGAGTCTGAGGACAGTGATGATGATGATTATGATGATCAAGATAAAGGTGGGGACCTGTCTGAGTCCCGGCTTGCACATGCGATTTGAGAATGTAATGATAGGGAGGAGAAGGACCAGCATAACGCCACAGTTAGACATAGGTGGAAGGACAAAGATACTCTTCCACCTTTGCGCTGGGTCTTTCAGAGATGTAATTCAATGGTGTGGACTGACTAGTTATGGATGCTTTAAGCATTTTTGCTACTACTGTCCTGATCTTGAGTCTTGCTCATGCTTTTTTCCAACCACAATAATGCACAGCGAGCAATCTTTCAAAAGGGCTTGCAGTGGAACCCTGGGATTTTTTCAGTTTTCGCTTATTAGCATTATCTGGCTACACCAGCTCCTAAAGCACAAGAACAAGTCAATCAGAAACACCCATGTTTCAAGTACAAAACTTTGCTCTGTTGCATTTTCCTTTTCTGAGACATTTGGCCTCATTATGAGTTCAGCGGTAACTCGCCGGTACAACCGGCGGGTTGCCGCCGACCCCGAAACTTTGAATCCACTGCCTGACTTCCCGGTGTCACCGGGACATTACAGGTCCCGGCGGAGCAGGAAGTCAGGCGGCAGATTCGGTAACTCCCCATTAGGACTCCATGGGAGTGGGGAGACGGAAGCACCAGCACCGTTGCTAATGGTGCAGGTGCTTCAGTGAAGACTCTTCGAGGCAGTCTTGTGGTGTGGCGGTCCCGAAACAAGGGTGCCGGTAAGTTTTGTGGCACCCTTGTTTCCGGGCCGTCACACTCGGAATGAGGCCCATTAACTGCTTTATTGTGCCTTTCCAAAAATGCAAATATCTGAAGAGTTGCTTTTGAAAACACACCATCAGCCCCAGTCTGACAATGCCAACAAGTTCACAGACCTAATTAAGTATGAGCTTCAATCAGTCTTGCCAGCCTATCTGTTGTGTAATAACACCTCACATCCTCTTTAAGGTCTTACTTTATTGGCTTATACTTTCTGTCCAGTTAATATTCAAATAACAAGGGGGGTCCTGGGAGACTCTCTGCCAGACATGAGTCCTGGTTACAAGAGCCTTACCCAGAGTCTTTAGCTCACTATCTTTCACAGAGGAGAAATATCCTAAACATATAAGTCTTTGTCCTGTCCTGGGGCAGTCCAGCACTGAAATGCTAGGCAATTCTCCTCTGAACAAGAGTACTAACAGCAACCCCAGACACGTGTTTCGGTCTGGTTGAACCTCATCAGTAGGGTGTAGCTGTGCCTCTCTAAGAATAGTGAGCAAGGGGTCCATGTCTGCATTCCCCTAGTAACTGAGGGTGAGGCCCAAAGTTACTTGAAATATGCAAATAACAAGGGAGTTCTAGGAGACTCTCTGCTAGACATGAGTCCTGGTTACAAGAGCTGTACCCTGAGTCTTTAGCTCACTATCTTTCACAGAGCAGAAATATCCTAAACATATAAGTCTTTGTCCTGCCCTGGGGCAGTCCAGCACCGAAATGCTAGGCAATTCTCCTCTGAACAAGAGTACTAACAGCAACCCCAGACACGTGTTTCGGTCTGGTTGAACCTCATCAGTAGGGTGTAGCTGTGCCTCTCTAAGAATAGTGAGCAAGGGGTCCGTGTCTGGATTCCCCTAGTAACTGAAGGTGAGACCCAAAGTTACTTGAAATATGCAAATAACAAGGGGGGTCCTGGGAGACTCTCTGCCAGACATGAGTCCTGGTTACAAAAGCCTTACCCAGAGTCTTTAGCTCACTATTTTTCACAGAGGAGAAATATCCTAAACATATCAGTCTTTGTCCTGCCCTGGGGCAGTCGAGCACCGAAATGCTAGCTAAAGACTCTGGGTAAGTCTCTTGTAACCAGGACTAATGTCTGGCATGGGACTCCCAGGACCCCCCTTGCTAATTTGTCCAGGTAATATTGACATTGAATTTAGTGGTAGCTTGATGCATTTTCCATATTGTCCCACCCAATATATGACAGGAGAATGAATAATTCATCCTCCGCCAGAGAGGCACACCCATGCTACACTTAATGGTTTGCCAAGGTCTCAGCCATCTCACATATGTGTACATGCCCAGGGCGTTAGTGGCTGTGACAGCTCTCAGAGCCAGACTGCTAAAAGGGAATACCTGTGTCCCATGGCCTCCAGCTTCTTGCTCTCCTTGTCAATGGGCAGCAAGAGAAACATGCTTGTCTTTGAACCAACAGTGGAGGCCTACACAGCCAGGCTCTCAGGTGTGGGGTGGGTGGACAAAAACCCTGTATCCAAGGGAACCAGTCAATTCTTATTAACAAGGTCCCAGTCCACAACCACAGTGGGAGCTATTTTCTGACAATAAGGGTCAAGACAGCGGCAGAAATAGTTGGATTAACATTGGAAATGGTTTCCCTAGGAGGACCCTGTCCATGTGTCTGTCAGGTCTAACTAGACCATGGGCTTTGAGGAAGCAGACAGACCGAGGTTTTCCACATTATTGGCAATGTTCTTCTGGAAGGAACCATGAGACCTGTAATAGGTTCAAGCTTACATGCTGTGAAGTTCTGGGGAGGTCTCCAAACCACTGCCATTCCAGAATTCAGAGGCCTTCTTAGCCAGACCCTTATCCTGGCTGTAGAGCTCCTTACGGAAGTTCTCCTCCTCAACAGAGTTAAAGCACACCAAAACATCAGCCATGGCTTCACCCTACTCATCAAGGATTTGGCACAACTTTGAAATGAACTGATTGAGGCAAACTGCAGAATACTACAGTGAGGGCCTGGCACCTTCAGCACCGGCATTGAGAAAAGCAGCGGTAGAGTCAAGCAGCATTGGAGGGGAGAAGTCGTCACTGAAATGGTCAAAATGGAGTCAGCAGGCATGTTGTTTGCGGGCCAGAGGTGACTGACATCTCCAAGAAGCGCAGTGGGCCTTGGCTACACCATCCAAGATCAAAGCTTCCCGTGCCTTGGTAAAGATGCCAGGCATCTGACGTGTGAGGTTATCTGACTGCTCTGGGATGGAGGAGCTATCGGGGAAAGGCACATTTTGCTGTAGTTTCCCCAAAGCAGAAATGATGATCCTTTTTCTGGAAGAATGTGGAAAGCAGGGGCATCTCAAGGTGCCACTGAGAGAACGTGAGTTCTACATACCCTTCTTCTTGTCCTTTTTGTCAGAATCTCTCTTTGGGCTGCTCATCAAGGACTCGTCCCTTCATCAAAGAAGGCCCTGATACTGGTGCCTTTAACTGTGTCTTCTTCACTCCCTTGTGAAGGAAGCTATATAGCTTTGTATTAGACTCCTGGAGAGCCTTAGATTACATCAATTGGCAAGGTCCCCATTACTCATGCGACGCAATAAGGCAGGGAGAACCTTGTGGTGACCTGGCACAAATATTTGCCTCCCGCAATATGTGCAGGACTTTAAAGTCCAAGGCTTTCCAAAAAAAAGTGTACAGAGTGTGCAGAATAAAGACCCAATGTCACTGAGCATTGATGACATCATATGGTATAGGGTGTTTTGCTGATACAAATTTGAAAGTGGTAAATTTGCTTTGAATACATTTGGCTGCAGCAGAAAAGAACACATTTCTTACTTCATGGTAATGTTCTTTCCAAATAATTTTTCTGCGCTGATTCCTCCTTTTTCAAATTCTCCAGCCCTAGGTGTCTTCTGAGCAGAGGATGCATCGAGGTTCAGCATTGGCTCTGGCTGGTGCCAATGTGCACCCCACACCATACATGACATTAGGGCCAGTATATAGTGTGCTGTTGCGTCCCATGGCTCTCAGTTCTGCCATTTCCCACTAGAAGCGGAAGACTACAGAACAGATGCAGAATATGAGTTTTCCGCCAACATGAGCAAGTTGAGAGAAGGCGAGGAATAGATACCTTCCTCCCACAGATTCCTTATCATTGATAGACTCCCATAGCAGTATGGAAAGCTGGAGAAGGGAGGAGAGCAAGAAAACACCACCTACACAGGAAAACTCTGGAGGGCTTCTCAGCCAAAGTGAGGGGCCTACCTTGACATGGAATCCATGCAGTAATGTTTATCAAATGTGTGCACGGAAGCCCATGTCTCCACCAGACATATGTCCAGGGTACTGGTGGCAAACAGCCCTTTAGTTGAATGAGTCCTGAGACTGTCAGGCACATCCTTACAGACCAGATCATAGTGTAGAGAAGCATGTAGACGCTATCCTGCCAGTACCCACCCATTCGCCATTATATTGGTATAGTCGGAGAAGAGCCATAGATGGGACCCTCTACATCGTTCCTAAACTGCATTGAGTGTATGAGGGACGTTATGCACTCAGACAGCCATATAGAATGTACCCTCGTACTGAAAGTGTGGAAGGATGTTGTATGGAAGGATGCTACACGGAAGAATGTCGCCTGCCAAGATTTGGAAATGCATCTGTGGTCATCATGGACGTACTTTAAGATGAAATCTGAATAGGACAAAGTGATGTCATGAAGCTATGAGATATATGAACCTATGTTGAATCAATATGAAAATACGAATTAATGATGTAACTGACGCACTAAGAGTAACATGTACCTAAAGCTAAAGTACTCATGGATCTAAAGAAAATGAAGTAACTTACTGACCAATAACTGCAAATATGCAGTAATGCAAGGTAGAAAGACCGCAGAAGCGGAATATATAATGTGGCAAGGACCGCCATGACAGGCTGAGGCTGTAAGAATCAGGAGACACATGAAAACAGTTTTGTGTGCAGAGCCAACGATGAATCAACGTTAAGCCTTGAGTTAACAAACCTATTTTCAAAGAATAAGCACAGAGCACAAAGGGGGTATATGGATAACCTCTGATTGTGGGACATTCTTCATAGATCAAAGAAGATGAAAACATCTGTGAGAGGCAAACTGTTGGTCAGTTAAAAGTGTGTACAAAGTTCCTATGAGAATGAATGAGCAGGTCTCTAGAGGCCATAGGAGCAAAAGCACCTTGCATACGTTTAATCAGTATTTTACATATTTAGAGGCGTTCAAGGTGTGCACTACAGAGAAGGGGTAGGCAATGATGCACTAGTCCTTATATGTTCTATAAGTAGATATGTTCCCTTTACCAATCCCTTCCCTTGATAGGTTTTGTATTTTGCCACGTAGAATGACGTCGTAGATGACGCATGTTGGGGTATAAGACCTCCATGTAATCAAAATTGGTTCTGAGTGTGCAAGCATCAGTCCTATGTCTGTCAGTTGACCCTGTTTTATTGAATTGATAATAACATAGTACTTTGCCATATTCTTTGAGTCTGTCTGATTATTTGGTCTGAGATTTATTATTGTAATTCCATCTAGCACAAAGGACGCTTCAAGGTGCTAGAGTACAATAGCCTTCTGAGATGCAGAGAATGATCCACCTTGGCCCTGCCAGCACGAGCACCAGCATAACCTCAAAGAACTGGTGGTCTGTCCTGATGTCCCTCAACCAATGGGACTTATTAGCTGAGAGCCGGCATCTGTACCAGCCAAAAGGATTCCTTCCTCCATCTTAGAATGGTGAGGTGGAGGGAAACATACAGGAAGATCTTCTGAGAGAGTTGAACATCTGACACAACCCAGGGTAGGAAGCATTGTCTCATCCTCAGTTACCTCCTGCTTGGAAATTACCAAGTAGGGAGGTTCTACTGATTATGCCTGTCTTAAGGAAGTGATGGGCATCAGAAAAACACTTTAAGGGTGAGCAACCTTAATGAATATGAATTGATGGGCTTGAAAGGATGCCTTGAGAAAAGTTAGAACTAAATTTAAATCCTACCCAAGAACACAAAATGGTGTGGGGAGACTGAACAAACCACGCAAACACTGGAGGACAGTTGGGATTGTGAAAAGATAGCCCTGCTCAGGGGTCCTATTAAAGAGTGAAATGGCAGCGAGGTACCCATTCACAGTGCCAAACTGCAGGCCCTTCCGGGCAAAGGAAAGCAGGAAGTCCATTACAGAGAAAGGAGGACTGACACAGAGCCAAACATGTATGCAAACTGCAGTCATTAATGCAGTTGGTGGATAGCATCCAATAAGAAAGGAACACATTCAGGATGCTGTGCAACACGCCCCACTACTAATATCTTAGCTTCTCAGGAGCCAAGCATAAATATTCAGGCTTCTGTGGTTGGATAGAGGACCCACCAAAGTGAGAAAGTAGGTCAAACCTTGCTGTGAGGCACCAGGGAGGTCAGATGAACATGTCCAGAAGGCTTGGGTACAAAATCCTCTTGCCCAGTCCAGACCGATCAAAATGAACCTGGACCTGAACAACCTTAGCCTCCTCAGAAATAGTGGAATTACAGGGATTTGCAGGAATGTGTGTCTCCCAGAGATCCATGTCAAGGAAACTCTCTGGAGCAGAACAACTTGCATTTCCTGTTCCCACTGGAAGCAAGGAGATCCTTATGAAGAGGCCCAAAAACAAGAGGATCTCCTCCAGAACTCCCTTTCAGAAATCCCACAGGTGGGAGGTCAAGGTCTGTCAACTCAATGCATCTGCTATGATGTTCTGTGTCCCAGCAAGATGGGCCACCGTTAGAAACACGCCATCCAGAGAACAGAGCCCTAAACTCCATGCATTAAAACCACACCATGTTGTCTGTTAAAGTAGTGCACTGCACAGATGGGAGGAAGGCAATCCGGGCCAGCCTGATTGTCTGTACCGCCAGCAAATTGGTGTTCTCTCAAGTTTCTGTCAGGAGTCCACCTACCATAAGGTCTGGCAGTTGAGCACCTTAGGTCTTCAATGATGCATCTTTGACTACTGCTGGGATCGGGCTGGGATTGCACGGGGACACCACACAAGATCTCGAAACAAATTGTCTGAAATGTGCAAAAGGTCTAACATGTTATCCTTGAACTGAGAGCACAGAAAATGGAGCATCCACTGAAGCGACTGCATGTGCAGCCGGGCTTCTGGCATCTCCATGATGCAGGAGGCCATGAAGCTCTGAAGATGCAGAAAGGTGAAGGCTGGGACCAGCCTATGGGAATGGAAAACATGCATCATCTGAAAGATGTTCAACACCGAATCCTCGGGAGGTAAAGCGCTAGCCACGCGGGTATCCAAGACCGCTCCAATACATCAGAGGGACTGGGATAGTGAGATATTGAACTTGTAGAAGTTCAGGGAGAAGCCTAATCTGTGCAAGAAACTGCATATGCAGTACAGATGTTCCGACCACCAGTTCCGGAGCTTGGGCCGAAATGAGCTAATCGTCCAGGTAGGGGAAGATATGAACACTCTTCCCCCTGAGATGAACTGCAACCACCGCCAGCAGTTTGGTGAAGACCCTGTGTGCTGAGGAAAAACTGAACGCAGGACTCAGAACTGGTAGTGGGCCTTGCCAACTATGAACCGCAGGTACTTCCTGTGCAGGGGATGGATCAGCACACAGAAGTGGACATCCTGGTGATCCAGGAATACCAACCAGTCCTGGATTTCGAGGTCCTGGAGAATCTGGGACAGGGTAACTATCTTAAATTGGTCCTTGACCAGGTACAAGTACAAGAGCCTCAGATCCATGATGAGATTCATGCCCCGTCTTTGTTCAGAACCAGAAAGTAAAGAGAGTACAACCCCCGCCCTCATTCTGAGTGAGGCACCATCTCAATGGGGTCCTTTCTCCATAGTTTTTTCAATAGGGGAGGATCCGGAGGCAAGTAGGAGAGGAAGCAAGGTGGTCTGCTGGATACAGGAGACAAGGGAAACAAAAACTCTGCTGTACACATTGGAAGGTCCATGCATTAGAGGTGGTGCAATGCAACTCTTTGATGGACAGAGTCAACCTCCCACCCACAGGAGTGCAATCCATAGTGGCTTACCACATCGGTGCCAGTGTACGGTTGGCAGAGAACATAAAGCCACCTCTCTGGGCACCTGTATATGCTTGTGGTGGATACAACCCTGCAGCTGCTTACTGGAGGGTGCCTGCCCCTGTTACTGTGGTTGAAAGTGGGGAAAGGATGCTTCTGCATAGAGGTAGAAGGATACTAAAGGACCAAGGACTAAGTTGTATTCTTGAAGGCTTGGAAATTCTTCAATAATTAATCTGCCTGTGTAGCAAACGGGGTGTCCCCATCAAGAGTTTGGACTCAACGCTGGGAGCAAATTCAGAGGTTTCATCCAGGAATGCCATTATGTAATAGACCCGGTGCCCATTGAATGGGTCACTTAGTCGGCAGTATACACACCGAACTTCAGGATCTGGCAGGTGGCCTTTTTCACATCACCAACAAGAGTGTTGGCACTCTCCCGTTTCCTAGGTAGGCAAGTTCTCGGCTGTCATGGATATAAAACACCACAGATCACAGGCATGCTTTACCAACACACATGTGCCGTTGACCACCATCAATGCAAGACCCAGCAAGGGGTTGAGAGAAATCCAGGATAAGGCCGTGATCCACCACTGGGACTAATGTGGCTTCTCCCAAGCTGGCAAAAAAGGAGTTGTCAGTGCTAGTTAAAGGGCAGAAGTGTTTGTAAGAGAAGACAGACCTAAACTCTATGCAACCTTGGCACTGGTCCTCTGAAAAGAACAGTGAGGCTTGCCAGGTAAACATGTTTGAAGGATGTCCAGCTCATGAGACATAGCCAAACAGCCAAGACCAGAAGACCCTTCCCCCTCCTCAAAGAACTCCTTTGGGGAAACCCATAGCACCATTGAAGTAAAATTGCTCCAGATACCTAAGGATGATAGCAACTTCCTCATCTAAGATTTGGGTAATCTCTGAAAGGAACTGCCCAGCTTCCTGGAGGACAAAGTAGAGTGGTGCCTGGAAGAGTCACTAGGTGGCCTGGACATCTTCTTATGCTGTTTATTCTTGTCCTTTTTCGATGGGGTATGCTCTGTTTCTTCAGCTGTTGCTTTCCTTAGCTAAGTTCCTGGAGACTTGGAGGCTTTCAACCATTGAGGCAATATGTGAAATGTTTTGTGGCATGCTCCATAAGGGCCTTGGAGTACATGAGGCTGACAAAGGCTGCAATAATAAATGTCATGATTCTTCCCAAGGCACTATAACACACCCTGTGCTGGGAAAACATGGAGACGTGCCCCCCACAGTCAGAGCAGGACTTGGAGCCCGAGACATTCGGAGGGTTAGGCATGATGAAGCAAGCTAGAAATCTAGTGGAGTGTTCCAGAAGCGTACTCAGTGCATGGAAAAATAAGACAGTGGTCACGGGACATGGCGGCTCCATATTTACTGGCCCCAAACAACATGTTCAGCATGGTGCATCTATCAGCGTTGATGTGGAGATGCAATGCGCCCCCTGGTGGCAAATAAAGGAATTGGTTGGAGAAGGGGGCCAGAGGTTTGTCCACGGCAGATAGAGGGATGGGTGTTATGGAGATCCCTGAATTAAAAGAATAAAATGGAAGAAACAAATTTAGGATGACCAAATGTACCACTTTCAAATTTGTGTCATGAAATGACGTGGAACCCTTTATGTATATTACTGCTGATGTCACATTGGGCATAATGGTGCCAAGCGGAGCTGACGCGGAGCCTCATTGTGCCACCTGGTGGCTGAACATTTTTCAGATGACAGCTGGCGCCTGATAATATATATCTAAAATTAGGAATCTATGGGAGGAAAGAATCAAATAGGCAAGAGAAATGGAGTGGTCAGCGAGTGGTAGGGACGTGAATGTTGAATGGAAACTTAAAGAGGGAGTGGTTTTGCATAGAGAGCCTTCCAGTGTGGTGGTGGTATGTTGAGGTGGGAGAGGATCTGCATAGTTTACAGAGGGTGGGTTTGGCAAATTTCACCAATTTAGAGAGAGAATGGGGTATGCCTTGAAGGCTGGGAGCTAGAGGACGTCTGTCTTGGAGGAGTTGAGCATCATGCAGTGTAGGATATAGCCGTTGGCAGAGAGGCAGTTAGCGGTATGCTCCAAGATGTCTGGGCTGGAGGAAGTAAAAGATAAGATCTCGGTTTTACTTGAAAGGAGGTGGTGATGGAGGCAAAATGACATATGAGATTACACAAGGAGGAGGTGTAGAGGGAGAAGAGGTGTTGGCTGAGGAGGTATCCTTGGCGGTCATCCACTGGAAAGAACCTTAGAGAGGAGGTTTTAGAGTTTCAAGAGATGAAGAAGCAGTCAGAGAGATAGGAGGCTGCCGGTTGTTAGGAAAGATTTCATAATTGTAGGTAATTTTCCCTCCATGTGGCAACCCCCAAACTTTTTGCTGTTGATTTACACCCTGATCTAGACTTTGCCAGAGAAGCGCAGCCTTCCGCCGCACTCCTCTGGGCTTTCGCTCAATTCTTATGGGGAAACTGACATGCCCTTAAGACAGTCAGTACTGGGAGACTTTGTTTCCCTTAGTCTTTTCCTCATGTTGCAGCTTTTGTGCAACATGAAACAAGAGTGCACTGTAACTTACATTACCGCGCTCTTGGGTCTCTAGTCATTCCAAAGGCCCTAGAAACTCTCGCTGGACTTATTATGAACTGTGCAAGTGTGTCACGGACGGGACTGGTGGCAGCTATCGTTTCTCTTGTGTTTTGAACCCTTTTTCGCCATGTTATCCGCGCTTACCGCTTTTGGCACAAATGAGTGGCCTGGCTCCAAAATGGCCATGCCACGAGGTTCTTTGTCCTGTCCGCTGACCGTCTTGCCCCTTCCCCTTCCCCTAGGTCGAGCCGACCCGGGGCAGTCCTTATTTGGTCATGGACTTTCCCACGAAACACAACGCTTTCGCGGGCTTCTGCATGCCTTGTGTGTGCCTCCAGGATGTGGGCTGAGATGTCTGGTCCCAATACACATCCTGGGTGCCAGAGAGTCTGGAGTGTCCTGAATGCCTGGGACCACCGTGGTCCGTGATAGGTCCACGTATGGTGTGAGTGTTTGTGAGCAGATCTCCCATTGGGTCCTCTCTGTTTTGGCGTGAAGAGAACTTTGGATAAGAGGAGGCTGAAAACACCACTACCATGTCGATCTTCTGAGTACACACCGAACAAGGGATAAGGAGCCACATGTCGATCTTCTGAGTACACACCGAACAAGGGATAAGGAGCCAAGTATCCTGCAACAAGAAGCTGAGTCGAGAACCGCTGGTGACCCGCTGAAGGTTTGACACTCTGAACTGCTGTCGTCCTACAAGATCCCTCTGCATCTGATCGTCCTAGAAGGTCTGCGAAGGCGCTTTGACCCATTGGAATAGTGGGATCAACTATTCCCGGCACCTTCATCAAAACCTGCAAGTAAGCCTCTTCAGAAGTGTCCCTGGACCAACCAGTGGGCTGACCAGTTTACGCAGGACGCTTTGCTCTGTCACCGCCGCCGTTTCGGGGAAGCCCTCGAAACTTGGTTTACTGCTTGCTGTGCGTCCACAGCACCCTCACACCGAATTTCGTACACTTGGCATTCCCAGGTCTGAAGTGAAACGAGTGCGCCCGGACCAGAGTAAACGCGGTTGCCGTGTTGCCCTGCTGTGGTAACAACCTGTGCACGTCCGCTGCATTTGGGACACCCTCGACCCTGCATCCTGCTACGCAGAATCTACACGTGTCAAGACGTCCTGATCATCGCAGCTGAACCTGCCAGCAACGTGAACTGAACTGGAGAAGTCTGGGTCTGCCTGCGTCGGGGACCGGTGAGTAGTCCATACCCCAACCGGTGGCCCCTCGCGCAGGAGCCCATTTCTTTTCTACCGCTGTTGTGAAATAGCGACTCTATCCCGAACTCTCACCCTGCCTCTGCCCACAAGTGGAGGCCTTGCTTGAGTAGTGGGGACTTGTTCTGCATCGCTTCATTCACCTTCCTGAACTGCCTGATATCCTTGAAGAGGCCCTCTTTTGTCCATTGGCACCAGCACGTGCAGGTACTTTTGAGCATAAGGCTCCTCTCTTAGTAGGGCTCGGACTTCCTCCTAGTTAGGTGTATTTCAGATGTTGAACTGGGTCTAATGATTACTTGCACTGCCTGTTTTCCTCCCCATCTAGGTGGTTTACATATTACGTGCTCCTAACTCCTTAGACCCCTCGGTCTTGTATATATATTGTATTGATTGTGATGTGTTGGTTTACTTTAGTATTATTGTGATTCTTTGCTATGGTCGATGTTACAAAGGCCTTGTAATGAATGTGTCTATATTTTTAATATAACACCTGGCTGGAGTAATTTGTAAGTGTCCTTGTTTTGTGTGCTCATTGAGGTCTTTCCGTCACCATCACCCCTCTTGAGACTTAGGGCCTCATTACGACCCAGGCGCTAATGGGTTAACAACGCCGTAAAAGGCTTTGGCGCCGTTAACCTATTAGCGCCTAATTACGAGGTCCCTTTGCGGGTTCCGACCTTAACGGCTGGTGTACACCAGCCGTTAAAGTATGGACCCGCAAAGGGACCTTGGTGCTAATTACGGTGCCGCAATTTGCGGCACCGTACTTAGCGCCTTCCTCATTCCCATTGAGGCCTATGGGGCAAAAATGGGAATGGGGAAGGGCCATGGAGGACGGGGGAATTACCGCCCCGCCAACCTTGCAATGGGGTGGTAATTCCCCCTTTCTCCATGGCGGAGTCAGTAACTTACCGGCATGGACCATGGTGCTAATAGCGCCATGGTCTTCCGCCAGTTCGTAATGAGGCCCTTAGCCTTGACCGCCGCCATCGCTACCCTGATTGGTCTGGCTTGTCCAGAGGTTACCCTGTTCCAAGAAACTAGGCTGGCCTTCTGAACCTCTGCCCCTCCAGGTCCGAGTTCAGAAATCCATCTTAACACCGGTCAGAAAAGGTGTCCTTGAAATCAAATAGGGGAAAAGGTTTGGAGGAAGGAAGGATGAGTAACAGTGTCAAAGCAGGCATTAAGATTTAACAGAATTTGGATGGAATAGAGGTGGAACATTTGAGGCAATGCTTGGAAAGCTAGAGATGGATGTGGGAGCAGTTCCAGAAAAGTGTTTGCTGCAAAATACAAATAGGAGGGGGCTGGGTAATGAGTTTTCCTCAAGGTAGTTGATAATGTATTTGAAGACTACCCTCTAGAAGATTTTGGAGTGGCAGGAGAGACATAGGTCGGTAGAAAGATAGCTGTTAGGGCAGTAGTAGATTTTTTCAAGATGGGAATAACTATGGCCACAATGTACGACACTCAGAAGATGCCAGTAGAGAGAGATTGAAGAGCAGAGAAAGGTAGGATTAGAGAGAGGGAAGCACGAGTGAGAGGACCAAGTTCTGTAATCCTCTGAGGTGCAAAGCGGCCAATGGGAGTAAAGGGTAGGTGGAATATGGGCATCAGCTCTTCAAGGCAGGTGGGAGCAAAGTGAGAGAGGGAGTAGAGATTGGGGATGAAGAGGCCAGTCTATCCTCCGCTCACTTCTTTTCAAGATCATATGTGGGTGACTCAACTTGTTTGCGCCTAACATGCATGTAATATAATCACTCCTTCTAAACACGAATATTGCTGTGTAGCAGGAACATGATTTGTAACACTGCTACATGGTGCAGCACACTCTAGCCTGACCAATCAAGCACAGCTTCGTTCAGCAGCATACAACATAATGAGAACGTTATATTTTTGAAAAAATGAAATGCACTGTCTTGGTCAACCCTAACTCCAAAGCCTGGCAGTGGTGACTGGCACCCTTTCTCCACGACACCCCTATGTGTGGAGGGAGGGGTTCAAGACAGAATCCAGTCTATATACAATTTGATGGCAAATCTTTTGTCCTTGCCCTTATCCAATGATAAGTTGTTTCATCCCACACATCAAAAAGTAATTCCTCACCGTCATGCCTGGCACCCCTCTGTCTCCTTTGCTACCATCTGGTCCAATGTTGCCCTGAAAATATAAAAATAAAACATGTTTTTACAGTTTTTAAAGAGGATCAATCAGACTAGGTTTTCTATCATGATCGTTGGATAATGTTGCTTGTCCCTCCTCTATGCCTGACAACAAACATATTAATACAGTGGCCTGGAAGTGAATGTGTGAATCAAGGAAATGTCATGGATTGATTCATCTCATAGCGCCAACCATGCTGCAACATGGGGGATACACTGAATGCAGTTGAGAAAGAATTGCTTTAGAGAATTTCCACAACCAATGACACAAAATAGTATGCCACCTGGAAGATGTTTATTAAGATTTGATTGGTGGGAGGTTTTCAAGAGTCCTTCCAACTATGTACAGGATGGTATTCTCCTTGGGTCTAAATGCCAATGTTCAAATAACAGTCTCTGGAGTTCCAACGAAAGGTTTCTGTTGTTCTAATGAAAGTCTCCCAGGCTCAACCAAAATTCTCTGCTGTTTAAGCAAAAGTCTCTTCTCCGGCTGAAATATAGTCTTTGTGTATTTTCCCTTCTCTAACATTTACTCTTCAATCATCCTTCTTAGCTATTTATTTGACGATGACCGGAAGGTCACTTCACCATACCCCCAGCAACATTTTTCTTCTAATACTTAAGGCTTCATTATGAGTTGGGTGGATTTGTGACCTGGTTTACCACATGCAGTAATTATCTTTAAAACATGCTGTAAAAAGCCCCATTATATGAATGTTGCTGGTACAGTGGTAAATTATTCAGAATTATTGTAATATCGCATGCAGTATTCCAGAAAATCTTCAATCATTATTCAAAAAAAGAAAAATCTATTTATACCCACATTTTGAGGATAGAAATGAATCTGGTTCATTAGCAGATCATACAACTTCTGTACCATTTTAAATACTGCAGTGAAGGGTCAGTACTGATCCTTCAGTGCACTGCTTAAGGCGTCCAGTGACTGGTTTTCATGAATTTGTAGTAAAGGATTGTGCGGTAATTCGGGGAGAGGACAAAACTTTGAGGAGTGCAGAAAGCTTTTCAATTGTTTTCTTGTTTTGGCTCAGAGATGAAACTTTGATGTAACCTCTATAAATATAACGTAATGGTAAGGAACTTGCTATGTGACACACTAGGCATTTAAAGAGTTATACATCAATGCCGTGGAAAATCCAAACAAGGAAAGCTTATGAAAAAAGCCTGTTATCTAAATCCACTGCCACATTAAAATTAAATGTGGTGTAATTAGCCAGGCCCAAGCAGCCTCTGTTATCTCAATCTCATGCCAAATTAAATATTTTTTCTTGAAAGCTAATGGGTTGCAGAACTGGCACAAAACAATGTTTTTTTAAAAGTTTACATTGTTTAGTCATTTCACCGATTTGACTTAATAAATGTGCCTCCAAATTGGGAATGGCAGTTATTGTAGCGATAAAAGAGGCAGACACAAGGGTATTACCCAAATTGACCTTTTACAATTGACCTTTTGCACAATTGACCTAATTATAGTGGTCCTAATTGACCTTCTGCACAATTGACCTTTGTATTATTTTAGTTATTTTATATATGTATTGGGTTGGTTTTGGATTATAAATGATATAAGGGCATTGGGTGGGGAGTTGCATGGGGTTTTGGATTAGGTGGGGGCTACAGGGGTTTCCCCCCGCATATATGTCCTAATTGACCTTCTAAAGTAGGTCAATTCTCGGGAGGTCAATTCTCCCGAAGTCAATTGTGAAAAGGTCAATTAGTATACAACCGACATAAGCACACAGTGTGAATGTGAATATTGGATCTGACAAATTAAAAGTTATATAGTGTGTCAGAACTTTCAAAGTATGAATGAAACATTACGGTTTAATGTAAACCCTTAGACATAGTCTATGTTTTGTAAAATAGGGCCCAAACACAGACATAAATGTGTTAAGGCACGGTCAACGAATACTAAAATTGACAACATTTTACAATTTATATAGCTGTTTAGCATATATGCATTCTAATTTTGTAATGTGTATATTTAAGCGTTTGAACTGACAAGTACCTTGAATGTGGAATATTTGCTTGGGAGAGGATGCAAACACATCATAGAAGTAATTTGGCAAGTACTTTGAGTCAGATTAACTAATGTTTGCACAAGTGCTAAAAATGTAACTAGTGCACTTAGCATCTGTTTTGCTGGTTGTTTAAAATTTGATAGAATAAAGAGGTTTTCACCAATCCATATTACATCCTACCAGCCCGGAAGCTTATCGGAAGACAGGTTTCTGTGATACTACTAAGGATCACATAGCCCCACTACACATACAAATATTCTGAAGCGGACACTAAGATTCTGACAAGAATTGGTAACATTCAAGCAATGTGCAAGATGTCTTCCACTCTTCTCCTTACAGTTGAACAAACCTGGCATTCTCCAGCCAAATGGAAACATGATGCCTGATGCCAGCTAGAGGAGCCTCTATCGAGGTACTGTGCACAAGGCTGTGGCCTTGTGGCTGGAGGCCGGACAAATGCGCACTAGACTATCTGTCTCACCATACTGCCTCTTTGTTTGGTTTTTATATCATTTGTCCTAGGGACACCAACAAAAATGACAATAGAACGCTTTAGCCTGGACTACAATATAATTTTAACTGACCTACGGCAGATAGCCCAGGAAGCCACATACTTAGCATACTTAGCAAGCAAGCTTGGCTAGCCAGTCATTCACAGGCCACACTGAATCCTCACCAAACTCTAACAACAACCAATGCTACCTGTCATAGAAACTCAAATTCACAACTATAAGCAAACAACATAAACAACATACATCAATTCAGAAACTCTTGCCCTACAGAGTATTAGCCAAAGAAGCAATGTTGAAAATATGTCATTGATTTGAAGTCTAGGCTCACATTGTGAACCAGCAGAATCCTACTGCTCGTAAGACTACATCATCTGAAAACAATGCCGAATATCTCCAGGCCTCATCCTACATTAAAGAACAGCATCCTACTATCTGCTCATCTCTGCAGAGAAATTAGCTGAATCCTTGCAGAGCAGTTCACCAATCACAGGTGACCTCAAATAATGCCAGACCATTTCTATGAATAACGGGAAGTCATTTTGTTGGCATTTGCATTTAAGTACGAAATTCTAGCTAATGAAATTCCAGTACTTGAGCAGCGACTGTCGACAGTGTTTACACAATCCAAAGCTTTACACTGAAATCCCCTCCGAAACCTATGAACAAGGAAACTCGGACAAGTCTTGGCATTCCCTTTACCTTTAAAAGCAATCCCCAAAATTACCATCAATGAAACATGTAGAAGCCTACGTTCCCCACCCAGTGACATCATACTCACCCAAAACCCACAAGCAACGTCAGGCACGACACACACTTGAAATAATTCCAATACATTGTTTGTAGGCAAAATGATGAAAAAGCACAGGGAACAGGCTCCACCAGGACCCTCCTTCTTGGAGAGGTAGCAGAGCAGCAGGGACACATGCCCACGAGCCAGGCACCAGGAAAAGCCCCCACTTTAGATGTTCTGCTTCAGGTAGAGGACCATGACTCCTCAAAAATCCAAGAGGATGAGCTCAGCAATTCAGGACTCTGAGTGGTTTTTTGTTTAGATCTGATATACATGAATTTTGCACTTTACTATGTATCACACATTCTTTTTGTTATCAGCAATATGTTTAGGATAATGCAAAGAAACAAATCATTTTATCAACAGAGAGGTAAATTTGGCCCTTAACTGCTCTATGCACTATATTAATTGAGGACCACTGGTTCCAAGGATGGAGGCACCATGGATGGTCTCATCTGTCAATTGAAGTGCCGAGCTTCAACATTTCGTGGGTGGCTTGGCCAATGGTAGTGCCAGCAACAGTCCATTGGCATCCTTGTGGAGCCTCTTCATCTTCAGATTCCTGGCTTCAGTGGTCGACTAAAGAATGGCTCCCAATCCTGCCCAGAAATTCTGCACTGGGGTATGCAGGGGGGTCCCTGACCAACATATCAGTGGAACTACTACATTCAAACCTCTGTGGGTGGCTGTCCAATGATGGAGAGGCAGCTTAGGTACAGCCATGACCCTCTCAAGGTTTGAAATTTGCACTGGGGCCATCTGCAGCAGCTACCCAGTCCAAACAGTTCAATTCATCCAAAGAAGCTACACCCTGGGATTTGGCTAGAACCTGCAAAGAGGGTGCCCAGATATGCCACCCTTCACCCATGCCCAGGAGAAAGACAGCCAAAAGAACAGTGGAGCACTAAGACGGGGCTTCAAACAACATGACCAGCCATTTTGAGCAGTGCATTGAATTAGCTGCTATGTGCTAAAAAAGGGAAGGTGCACAGGTGTTCACCCCAAAAAAAAATAAAGGAATCACTGCCTGGCAAAAATGACCACACTCGAACAAAAATTTGAATTGGAAAACAAGGTAAGGAGGTTATTAGTGCTACAATAGACTTAATTGAGGGGGTGCCCCTCCTTCACTGGTAGCTTTAAGGATTGACTGGTGCCCCCAATATGATAAACGAAATTAGTTAAGCGTAGAAAAATATCTCACTCCCTAAAATCAGTCCAGGGGCACACAAATAGTTTACAGATATGATGAGAGTCCGATTAAACCAGATGAGAAAACTGCAAACAGACACGATTATCCTAACATCTATTTAATCAATTAATTCTGTAACACACGGTTCCCTTAGCCACTGTACTCTTCCTAAACACATACCCAAAACGCACACTGGGGAGATACCTCCAGGAAAATCAATCAACCATGGTGAAGGACCTTTCATTAAACCTCGACTAGAAAATAACCATTGAAGCCTGAAGTAGATCTGTGGTTGGCCTATCACACTTTCCTCTTAGAGAGTCTCTCCTAGTAGCAGGGGGGAATTGTTGCCTATTCCATTCTTAGCAAGGTCAACTCACTCTACATCAGCCTTTCAACACATCCAACCTCCGCTCTCCAAGTAATCCAGAACATCTTGGGATCAGTGCACTAGTTCCCTGTCACCAATGTCACCACCTTCATGGCACTAACACACCTCAACACACCTCCATAACCAAGATCAACAATAGATGCCAGAGAGATCCATGCGCTCATTCAGCTCAAGTGCACTCCAGGTCCCTTGACCATCCCCTACCAGCCTGAAGAGACGTTAGTGCCTCTCAGCATATTTCCCCTGTGAACCTCTGCACATAGGCCACGTACGTGGGAAACATGTGAAATCCACGGTTTCACATTACTTCATATAACCAGTCTGAAACGCTGTAGCTCCCTGGGGTGATTTAATTACAAAAGGTGTTAAATAAATCACTAATACTTATGTCATTCATTCATGTATTTGTGGCACCATCATTTCTCCTGCCAACCACTGACTGGCGATTATGTTTATGTTATAGCTGCACCTCGCCACATGTCAATGTACCTGGTCTCCTCTCTCTCCCGGCACGCCGGGGATCCCCCTGGGTCCGGCAACCGTCTCTCCTGGAGGCCCTCGTTCACCCTGTGTGGGAACACCAAGTAAAGAGATGAGCACATTTGCCATCATTCACCAGTACAAGTAGATGAAACATGGCCACCTTCTTTCTTTATATCTGTGTATATTTTGATATGCAAAACATGGTTAAGACATAGTCCATACTTCAAGCATTCATCAGGGAAGCATATGAACCATAAAGAGGATTGGTGCAATATTCATGAAAATAATTAGCTTATTTTTTTATTATTATTTGGTTTAATTGAAAAACAATTTTTACCAAATTTTACTGAAGTCCAATTCCTCCTTTCCTTGTGGATCGTACTATTAGCTTATTTACATTGTTATGTACACGCTTGGAAGGGCAAGAACACACCGAGATCCCACTAAATCAAGTTGTGATACCTTTAATTGAGCTAAATGAAAGTGTTGTGTCTAGATTGCAGAAGGCATGATCCTTTAAGTTTCCAAATAACTCTTCAACAGATGGATGCCAAAGAATGGGACTTTGATGGCTCAAGCACTGCATCATCTCAATATAATATTGTCAGTGAGTGCAATCAAAGGTTTCAACACTTGGATTTTGTGTGATTTAAAAAATGGGCTGACATAGCGTCAAACAATATCAAAAGACCGTGTGGACAGACACAACTAAATACAATACATTTCACAGCAATATAATTCCCAGAGGTGGTGAGGTACTGACAGTGGGCCATGCTAAGCCTCTTCAAGTTTTTGTCACGAGCCTCTAATGTTCTCACTGGAATAAGAAACGTCTTCATTGTATCCTGCACTGGACCAGGTTATCAGTTCCAGAGCTCCACGAATAATAGTAGAAACAGAGCAGCATCTAATCTATGAGCAAACATGTACCAAAATTGAAGAGAAATGTTACATACCTTGCAGTTAACTTTGCTTCTGATGGATATGATATCGTCTCTGCAGATATCTTGATTGATTGATTTGTTATTTATTATGCGCCTATACACAAGTGTTTCAAGTGTTCTGATCTTTGAAAGGTCCAGTCGTTAGGCTGGGAGCCCGGGAAATCTGACTTGCGTTCACATGGCACAACCCTTACACAGGGTACCTTAAGGGTGTCCTTGCAGCCTCCAGCAGAAGTGACAATGCCCAGGTTAGAAGTGGCACCACATGCATCAAGCCCAAGAGTTACCCAGATACTTCCATCCACAGGGAGACATGCTGCATTCTAAAGCAACTTAGGGGAGGAATGCAAGCAGATACGGTATCTTCAGAGAAGGCATTTTACTCAGCAGAAGCAATATGAGCCGCAGGGCATGTAGCTTGTTCTTGTAATGGATACTATCTTCTCTGCAGATTCCCTATCTTTGAAAGATGTATCCAGCATTGCTAACGACGAGGATAAGAATACAGAGAACTTCATCAAAGATGTGCTGCACTACAGCCATACCGAACAAGACCTCAGCCTCTCTGTCCAAGTCCAGGCAGAAGTACTTTGTTAAAGTATGCAGCACGGACCAATTGTCTGTCCTTCAGAGTTCCTGAATTGGGACTCCATTCAAGAAAGCGGTAGTTGCCAAATTGCCCTGCAAAGAATGTGCCATGATCTCCTCAGGAGGAGAAGCCTTGTGCACTGCCTTGTAGCAACTCCTGATGCTTCCAAAATCCATCTACAGATGATCTGCTTGTCCGGCGTCCCGCCCCAGACCTCTTACCAAAAGTTACAAACAGCTGGCTGCCCATTTATTACTTATCTGACCAAACTATATAGTAGATACGGGCCACCCACCCCTTAGGAAGGATGAGGAGGAAGAAAGAAGGAAGGAGCTGTTTAGACTGGTTATTCTGAAACTCACTGGTCACCTTAGGCAGGAAGGACAGCTTCTCCCAAAGCCTTATCTTGTCTTTTGAAAATAATTGTTTAAAGCCTGACAGCCAACAGGGCCTGCAGATCACTCACTCGCCTGTCTGATGTAATGCCCACCAAGAAAGCAATGCCTAAAGTGGGAAACGCACAATCACAGCTATGCATGTGGTCAAACGGCATAGCTATCAACTGTGCTAAGACCAAATTCAGCTTGGATGTACATTACTGGCAGAGAGCAAATTAGCAGTCCCTCTAAGAACTGGAACACTATTGGTATCTCAAAGAAAAAACCTTATTTGCACTGGCGCATAAAAAAAGAATGAATAGCCAGGTATTCCCTCACAGAGGACCTCTGCAAACCCTCCTTTACCAGTGATAATACAAAATCCACCTACATGAGTAGAGCTTGCATGTATTTTGCCTCCTGCCACTCACCATAAAGTCATGTAGCTTATCAGACTGGTCAATGCCCTAAAACCTTAGGCATCTGGTGATGGGGGTTGGGGGGTGAAGATGAAGACTTACTGAGTTCAAATCGAAGACCCTGCCAACCTCCTGTGTCACAGACATAGGAACACTGCAATCCTTCAACCTGCACAGCTGCTCAGATTCTGCAAATCTGCATACCAGACCCGCTGTGGTAATCTTGAAGCCATCAAAATCATTGTCTCCCTGTGGTACCCGAATGTCATCAGTGCTGTCTACAACAGGGTGTCAGGTTTCCTTCTCTTATTCAAGTTTCCTTTTTATTATTATCCTTTTCAGATTAGCTTTGTGTGGGTGGGAAGTTTTCCATTATAGTTGGTTAGGCCTTAACTTGTTGATTCAGAATCCTGGTTCTGACCCAAGGCAAGATGGAGCCTCACAGTGACAGCTCTGATTGGCTGGAAGACAATGCTGAACAACAATGAACATTCTAAACTGTCACTCTGTGCCTTTCATCATCAAAACCCCATCTGAGAGGACGTGTTCAGTGGCTGCTCCTGCTTTAGTATTAGGCCTGGTGGATTTTATCCTTCAGATCTCAGCAGTTGAGCGGCTACTTTCTTGGGGGTTCAGGAGAAGTCTTCAGCTGGCATGAATTCGTTTTGAAGATAGGAAAAGCAGGAAACCTTTGTGAATTCGCTCAGGAGATAAGTGACTTTATTTCTACTGTAAATCTGTTCATCTCAATAACAGTCTCCTTGAAAATTCGTTAAAAGTAGTGTTTCTACTAAAACTATTGAACTATCGGAGTGCGCTTGTGTTTCCAGTGCGGTGTTCCTTAGCGCGAGATTTTGACTGTCGCGTGCGTATTCAAGTGAGCGTGTGCTTTCTAGCGTGTGTATTCCGAGCGCGAGTAGAGGTTGGTCTCGTGCCATTTTAAACGCGTGTGTGTTTTATTGCGCGGGTGATCCTTTGCGCGAAAAGTTATACGCTGCGTGAGAACTACAAAGCGCGTGTGAAATTCAAAGCGCGTGTGAAATATAAAGCGCGTGTGATTTTTAGCGCGAGTGTACAAAGCGCGTGTGAAATACAAAGCGCGTGTGAAATACAAAGCGCGTGTGATTTTTAGCGCGGGTGTACAAAGCGCGTGTGAAATACAAAGCGCGTGTGATTTTTAGCGCGGGGGTACTAAGCGCGAGAAATCTGTTCGTCGCGTGCCATGAGAGTGCGCGTGTGTTTTTTCCATCGCGAGTGATTGTGCGTGTGAGAATCACTTCGTTGCGTTTGAACTCAATAGCGCGGGTGTTCTTATTTCGCGTGTCTCGCAGGAGAACATTATTGCGCGTGTGGACTATTGCGCGTGGGAATTATTGCGCGTGTGGATTTTTTGCGCGTGTGGATTATTTTGATCGCGCGTCTTCATCCGTTTGCGCGTGTTCTTCAACCAGGAAGATTTCTACGTGAAGTTCATCGATAATTTTAATGGAAATAACCTGCGTGTGCAGTTAGCATGTGTTTCCTCTTTCTTCAAGGATTCAAAGACTCAAGATAATTATAAATAGTTTGAAAAGTTTTGAAATGACAAGAAAGAACATTTTAAAGACAATCTAATTGAACTACCATTGCATGTTGGAAAAAAGACAAACAAAGAACTAAGACTTCCAGTTTTGCCTAATGTAAGAAGTTGCTGGGAATTTCAAGTACCGCAAGTAAGAGAGATTTTCAGCTTCTTATCCGCTTCTCTAAGAAATTTCAAGAGAAGAACCAGGTAGGATTCTCAATTATTAGTTAAGGATTAATGACTTCCCATTCATAAGGTTAAGTAAGTGAATTAAGGAAGTGTATATGTTATTCTCTATCCTCTGCAGGTTCAGCACTGATTAGCCTTGACGCAGTCTGCCTGGTGTTGTTTTGTTGTCCCATTCCCCCTTTCCCTTTGGGGTGTAGTTTACAGAGCTGTATTGAAAACTAGTTCTGGGAAATACATCTCAGGGGGATTGTCGGGGGTTCAGCAGCTTCCGCAGATACAGGACCTCTCAGCCTGACAGAATGAAAGGCCAATAATTTAGTCCGCCCGAGCTGTCATGAACCCCGACGAATCCATGGAGATGTTAGGATCTTTGATTAGGGAGTTACGGGAGGAGTTGAAAATTTCTCGAGAAGAAAATGCCTTACTTAGTCAAAAGGTAGATGACTTAAGTGTTAAAGTTACACAAATTCAACAGAGGGGAGAAAGGAGAGAGGATGAGGTTTCAGGGGGCGCAGGTTCTCCACCTGAGTTAGAAAGAGAAGATCAGTTACCACACATACAACGGGCGCCTTCAGTGGCAGAAGGGGTAAGGAGTATAATTATGCCAGTTCCTTTGGCGCCCCCAGAACGTTATCATGGGGATTCCAAGAGATTTAGGGTGTTCTTAACACAATGTGAATTACATTTTATGAGTAGACCAGAATTATTTCCATTGGATGCTTCTAAGATAACATTTATGTTGTCATATCTTTCTGGGGAGGCATCTGCTTGGGCTGGGTTGTTGGTGAGTCAAAAGAGTGCGGTTTTAGAAAATTATACCAGTTTTTTAGAGATATTCCGAAAAATGTTTGATAGAAGACAGTTATCTCTGGAAGTAGATGGTGAACTTTTAGAATTAAAACAAGGTAATAGAGACTTGATTGCTTATATAACACAATTTAAGTCCCTTGTGTTAGAAAGCAAGTGGCCCGAGGTTAAACAGGCCTCGTTGTTTTATCGGGGCCTTAGAGATGAGTTAAAGGATGCTTTGTCTGGAGTAGTAGAACGCCCTCCTACTTGTGAAGGTCTGATTGATTTGGTTATTCAATTGGACTTCCGTTTGAGTGAAAGGAAGGCAGAGAGACGTCATGGTCAGAGTGATGTAAAGTCTATACTTAGAGTAGATAGACCTAAAATAGAGAGTAAACCCAAAGGGAATAATTCATCTCCAAGAATCAGAGGCCCGTTAACAGTGGAGGAAAAGACTAGGAGGAGAGATAATAATCTGTGTTTATACTGTGGAAGAGGTGGGCACTTTTTAGGAAACTGTCCTTACACTCCCAAGAAGACTTCTTCCTCAGCAGTCAAGGTACAACAGATCGCTAATACGGTGCAGACAGCGGTTCCTCATATAACCATAAATGTATCCTTATTTTTTGATTTGGAGTGTAAGGGAAATGGTCCTGTAATGATTGACTCGGGTGCGACTGGGAATTTCATGGATTGGGGTCTGGCCAAATCGTTGGGAATTCCAATTATTCTGAAGGAGGTTGTAGAGCAGGCTAGGGCTGTTGATGGTACATGTTTATCTTCTGGTCCTATTACTCATAGAACTGGTTCTTTAACTTTGGAGTTATCAGGAGGTCACAAAGAGATAATTTCGTTTGAGTTAATTGATGCCCCTTTGTTGAAGATTATCTTGGGCATGCCTTGGCTTACTCTCCATAATCCCCTAATTGATTGGAGTGCTAGGACAATTGACATGCAATCCGATTTTTGTAAAGAGAATTGCTTTTCAGGAAGTCTCTTAGAGGAAGAGGTAAAACAAAGTAATTCCGTGTCTAGTTTTCTGGCTGAGACTGGAATTGGAGGTCATGATGTGGGAGCTGTAGTGGGTCAACTTCCCCAGTGTTACAAAGATTTCTGGGACGTATTTGATGAGAAAGTGGCAGGAGAATTACCACCCCATAGATCCTTTGATTGTAAAATTGAACTGGAGCCAGGAACAATTTTGCCTAGTAGTAGGGTATATGCTCTTACTGAGAAAGAGAATGATTATTTAAAAGAATATTTGTCAGAAAATTTGGCCAAAGGATTTATTCGTCATTCTAAGTCACCTGCGGCCTCTCCTTTATTTTTTGTACCTAAACCGGATGGCTCGCTTAGAACTTGCATAGATTATCGAGCCGTTAACAAAGTCACTATTAAGAACCGGTATCCTCTTCCTCTCATCTCAGAAATGCTTAATCAAATACAAGGAGCAAATATTTTCTCAAAATTAGATCTGAGAGGAGCTTACCATCTTGTACGTGTGCAGGAAGGGGACGAATGGAAGATAGCGTTTAAGACCAGATTTGGGCTGTTTGAATATCAAGTTATGCCATTCGGTCTATGTAATGCTCCAGCGGCTTTCCAATTTTTCATTGATGAGGTTTTTAGAGAATACTTGGATATTTTTGTTGTCGTTTATATCGATGATATTTTGATTTTCTCTTCTGACCTAGATCAACATCAGAAACATGTGCGCTTGGTGTTACAAAAGTTGCGAGAAAATCATTTGTTTGCCAAATTGGAAAAAAGTCAATTCCATACTGATTCTGTGGAGTTTTTAGGTTTTATAATTTCACCTAAGGGTTTAGAAATGAATCCTAAAAAAGTGCAAGCCGTTCTTGAATGGCCCCCTCCTACTAAGGTTAAGGAAATACAAAGTTTCTTAGGATTTGCCAATTTTTATAGGAGATTTATAGAAGGTTTTTCTCGGCTGGTTGCTCCTATAACGAGGCTTTTGAAAAAAGGAGTGAAATTTGACTGGGACCTTGAAGCAGAAAAGGCTTTTCAAGAGTTAAAACAAAGATTTACTTCTAGTCCAATTCTAATTCATCCAGATCTTTCTAAACCTTTTTTTTTGGAGGCGGACGCTTCAAATTTAGCGTTGGGGGCGGTGCTTTCTCAAAGGAATGAAACTACTGGTCAAATACATCCAGTTGCATTCTTTTCTAGAAAGTTTTCTGCTGCTGAAGTGAACTACACAATTGCTGATCGGGAACTGTTAGCAATAAAGTCCGCTTTTGAAGAATGGAGACATTTTCTTAAAGGAGCAAGACATACAGTAACGGTCCTTACTGATCATCGAAATTTATTGTTTTTAAAATCTGCCAGAACTTTGTCTCCACGCCAACTTCGTTGGTCTTTGTTCTTTGCAGATTATGATTTCATTGTGACTTTTAAACCCGGAAGTCAAAACAAAAAAGCTGATGCGTTATCTCGCCAATTTCCTGGAAGTGAAGACAAAGAGATTATAGAACCAGAACCTATAATTGCTCCAGAACGTTTTTTGTTAGCTGGAGCCATTAAAGAAATTGATTTTTTGAATGAAGTTCGTCAAAATATGTCCTTGCAGAAGATGGAGGAGTGGGTGAGACTGGATCCAGCTAGAAAGTTGAAAGACAATCTTCCTTTTTTTGATAACAAGCTTTATGTACCTACTGATGAGTTGAGAGAAAAGGTTTTGAGAAATTGTCATGAATCCATTTTAGCAGGACATCCTGGGTTCAGAAAAACTCTGGAACTGGTTCGAAGGAATTTTTGGTGGGAAAAAATTCGTCAAGACACCTTGAATTTTGTTAAAACTTGTGTAGTCTGTGCACAAGAGAAAAGTCAAGTTGGGAAGCCGCATGGCTTATTGGAGCCATTACCTGTTCCTCCTCGTCCTTGGCATACAATTTCTATGGATTTCATAGTTGATCTCCCTCAAGATAAGGGTTGTACTACCATTCTTGTTGTGGTCGATCTTCTTACTAAAGAAGCACATTTTTTACCAATAGAGGGAGAGGTTACCGTGGAAAAACTGGCTCATAGTTTTTTGCAAGGTGTAGTTAGACTACATGGACTCCCAAGTCAAGTTATCTCTGACAGGGGATCTCAATTTATTTCAAAATTCTGGAGGGCCTTCTGTAAGAAACTTGGAGTGGAAGTTAGTTTGACTTCTGGGTATCATCCGGAAAGTAATGGACAAGTGGAGAGAGTAAATCAAGAATTGGAGAAGTTTTTAAGGTGTTATTTACAAGCTAGAGAGGAATGGGTGGATTTGGTGTGGTTGGCAGAATTCTCTTACAACAATTGTGGAAAAGATGCTACTTCTATGTCCCCTTTCTTGTTGGGTCGTGGGTTTCATCCTCGTTTTCTGAGTTTTGAGGTGTTGGAGGAAGATTCAGGGAATCCTAGAGTGGAAGATCGTTTGTTGATAATGAAAAATAACTTGGATAGAGCAAAAAAGGTTCTGGGAGAAAATAAGTTGAAATATAAGAGGTATGCCGATTTGAGAAGAAAAACTGGACCTGAATATAAGGTGGGAGACTTAGTTTGGCTTTCTACCCGATACCTGAAAATTAAGGGGAAGAATAAGTTCAGTCCAAGATTTGTGGGCCCTTTTGAGGTAGAGAAAATCATCAACCCTGTGGCAGTACGATTGAAATTACCCAAGCAGTTGAAGGTACATCCTACTTTTCATGTTAGTCTTTTAAAACCAGTTTGTTCAGGAACTAGATTCAGAACACCACCTTCCCCTGTGATTTTGGAGGATTCATCTGAGGAATTTGTGGTTAAACAAATTTTGGATTCTAGGAAAGTGAGGGGAAGATTGCAGTATTTGATTGATTGGGAGGGATATGGACCGGAGGAACGATCTTGGGAAGATTCAGTTGATGTACATGCCCCCCGTTTAGTGGCTAAGTTTCATGCTAAAAACCCACACAAGATAGGCCCAGAGACTGGGCATTAGGAGGGGGGTACTGTCAGGTTTCCTTCTCTTATTCAAGTTTCCTTTTTATTATTATCCTTTTCAGATTAGCTTTGTGTGGGTGGGAAGTTTTCCATTATAGTTGGTTAGGCCTTAACTTGTTGATTCAGAATCCTGGTTCTGACCCAAGGCAAGATGGAGCCTCACAGTGACAGCTCTGATTGGCTGGAAGACAATGCTGAACAACAATGAACATTCTAAACTGTCATTCTGTGCCTTTCATCATCAAAACCCCATCTGAGAGGACGTGTTCAGTGGCTGCTCCTGCTTTAGTATTAGGCCTGGTGGATTTTATCCTTCAGATCTCAGCAGTTGAGCGGCTACTTTCTTGGGGGTTCAGGAGAAGTCTTCAGCTGGCATGAATTCGTTTTGAAGATAGGAAAAGCAGGAAACCTTTGTGAATTCGCTCAGGAGATAAGTGACTTTATTTCTACTGTAAATCTGTTCATCTCAATAACAGTCTCCTTGAAAATTCGTTAAAAGTAGTGTTTCTACTAAAACTATTGAACTATCGGAGTGCGCTTGTGTTTCCAGTGCGGTGTTCCTTAGCGCGAGATTTTGACTGTCGCGTGCGTATTCAAGTGAGCGCGTGCTTTCTAGCGTGTGTATTCCGAGCGCGAGTAGAGGTTGGTCTCGTGCCATTTTGAACGCGCGTGTGTTTTATTGCGCGGGTGATCCTTTGCGCGAAAAGTTATACGCTGCGTGAGAACTACAAAGCGCGTGTGAAATTCAAAGCGCGTGTGAAATATAAAGCGCGTGTGATTTTTAGCGCGAGTGTACAAAGCGCGTGTGAAATACAAAGCGCGTGTGAAATACAAAGCGCGTGTGATTTTTAGCGCGGGTGTACAAAGCGCGTGTGAAATACAAAGCGCGTGTGATTTTTAGCGCGGGGGTACTAAGCGCGAGAAATCTGTTCGTCGCGTGCCATGAGAGTGCGCGTGTGTTTTTTCCATCGCGAGTGATTGTGCGCGTGAGAATCACTTCGTTGCGTTTGAACTCAATAGCGCGGGTGTTCTTATTTCGCGTGTCTCGCAGGAGAACATTATTGCGCGTGTGGACTATTGCGCGTGGGAATTATTGCGCGTGTGGATTTTTTGCGCGTGTGGATTATTTTGATCGCGCGTCTTCATCCGTTTGCGCGTGTTCTTCAACCAGGAAGATTTCTACGTGAAGTTCATCGATAATTTTAATGGAAATAACCTGCGTGTGCAGTTAGCATGTGTTTCCTCTTTCTTCAAGGATTCAAAGACTCAAGATAATTATAAATAGTTTGAAAAGTTTTGAAATGACAAGAAAGAACATTTTAAAGACAATCTAATTGAACTACCATTGCATGTTGGAAAAAAGACAAACAAAGAACTAAGACTTCCAGTTTTGCCTAATGTAAGAAGTTGCTGGGAATTTCAAGTACCGCAAGTAAGAGAGATTTTCAGCTTCTTATCCGCTTCTCTAAGAAATTTCAAGAGAAGAACCAGGTAGGATTCTCAATTATTAGTTAAGGATTAATGACTTCCCATTCATAAGGTTAAGTAAGTGAATTAAGGAAGTGTATATGTTATTCTCTATCCTCTGCAGGTTCAGCACTGATTAGCCTTGACGCAGTCTGCCTGGTGTTGTTTTGTTGTCCCATTCCCCCTTTCCCTTTGGGGTGTAGTTTACAGAGCTGTATTGAAAACTAGTTCTGGGAAATACATCTCAGGGGGATTGTCGGGGGTTCAGCAGCTTCCGCGGATACAGGACCTCTCAGCCTGACACAGGGCAATTAGAGGGAACGTGTACATTTATGTGAAATTCCACAGAATCAGCGAGACCTCGCTCAGTGGCTCATCGTAGGCACCTCTCTGGGGCAATACACTCGACATTTCTTTTTGACATGGGTTGCAAATAGACCCAACCCCAGCAAGCCCCACATCTAAAAAATGTGGAACACCCGTGATCGGTCGAGGGACCACTCATGTGGCACCAACTGCCACCTGCTGAGAGAATCTACCATCATATTGCTCTCTGCGGCCAGATGGAAAACACAATCAAGATGCCCGTGGCAATCAACCACACAGAGTTTCAGTGCACAACTGGAGGGAGGCCACTCTATTGCACCTGTTCACATAATGACATAACTAAGACTGGAAAGATTGCAGAGTAAGGCAGATCACTCTCGGCTCCGGAAGATTATGTCAAGCTCACGCCCCCCCCAAATATCTCTCTCTTATATCCATATTGCAGAGCAGGATCCCCTGCATCCATGATGGGTTATGCCTGAAAGACTGGGTCGTGCAAATAGCTTGCTCACTGTGACATTGCCCTCTCTGGAACACCAACTCAAATCTTGCACAAAGCCAGTGTTCATTCCTAGCATGTCTTCCAGGGATAGAGTGGATTGTGTTCAACTTAACCTGAGTTCACACTTGAGCCTCCCCATATGAAGCCTCACACGAGGAATGCGAAGAATGCTTGAGGCAATCAGAAGCATCTGACCTGCAAGCATGGCACCTAACCCAAACTATCTCAGAGTCAAATCGATAGCCTGTGGGAAGGTCTCATTAGCTCTTTGTCTAGCACTGTCCATATAAATGCAGCTTCATGGTTGGCTTCTTGAAGTTCCCAGAGTGTGGAGCAGCCCCAATGGCTGATGCGGCACTGTCAGCACCTCTTCCCGACCAGACCATTTTCACAGCCAATCGTCAACGTTGGTGAATACCTCTACCCATGCCAATGGGACACCATAAGATCCATTATTGTGGTGAAGACCGTCCGAGCTGATGTTAGGCTGAAGGGTAACAGCTGGAATTTACAATGACGGCCGGAAAACACAAATTCTAAGTACTTCTGTGCATTGTTAGGATAGGCCTGGGAAAATATGCATCACAGAGGTCCAAGGACTCCACCCAGTCACACTGGCACAATGGACCCAAAGCTCAGCATCATGAACTAGTCACTTCTCATGTATTTGTTGAGACCCCCCGTATGTCTATAATGACCCTACGCTTGCCGAGTTCTCTTCTCTGGATTAGAAAATGTTAAGAGTAGAACCTACTAGGTGTTCCCCATCAGGTATCTTTTCTATGGCCATTTTTTTTAACCATCTGATCTTCCAACAACAGCTCTGCATGGTAAAACTCTGGTCTTCACTGATGTGAAAGGCAGTCAGGGAAAATGCCAAGAAAGAGAGGATGTACCATGTTTCTATAATCTGTAGGACCAACTGGTGTGTGTGGTCACAGCTCTCCACTCTTTAACAAGATTTCCCAGCATACCGCCACTGGCGTTGCGCGGACAGAGAACAGATCAAAGCAGCTTCCCTAGGGCTGCCCCACAAAGATTCCTCTAGCTTGGTGGCTACTTTCCACTAGCCCATACCTCATGAATGCTTCCTGTAGGGTTGGAAAAAAGGTAGCAGGCGCCTCCTCCCTCGAAAGAACATGGCATGATAACCTGTTCTGTGGTTTTTACCCACTGTGAGAGTCTGCAGCCATCGCTTTAATCTTGCTGTACTTTTCACAAAGGAGGAATAGCCATTTGCATATCAGTCTTTGTCCCACCCACAAGGGCAGTCCAGCACCGAAATGCCAGGCAAACCTCCTTTGAACAAGAGTACCAACAACAACCCCATACACGTGTTTCAGCCTTGTTGGGCCTCATTAGTGAGGTGGAGCTGTGCCTCTCAGAGCACAGTGAGCAAGGGGTCCACGTCTGGGTTCCCCCAGGTAACTTAGGATGATTGGCCCTTCGCTGAAGTAGCTTTGCTGAAACACGGCATCTGCAGTGTGGCAGGCATTACCGGATACTGCTGAGCTGTGAAAAACCCAAATAGTGATCCATCTGGTGGCTGAATTTTTCAAGTGTATGATCCACCTTGTCTCCAAATAGTTTGCCAGTCTGAAAAGACTAGTCCATAATGTATTCCAGGACATCAGACAAGAAATCAGACAGGCTCAACCGTTGAAGGCATCTAAACCTGCCCATGTTGCTATGCCTCTAGTCACCTTATCGACTGTGTCCAAGCAAGCCTGTATTATGTGCCTACTGCCTACAAAACCATCTAACATTAACTCCCTCATAGCCTCACAGCTTTCCACTGGCAGCTGGTCAAGGAACTTCTCAACAGCCTGCAAAGGGCAAATTGGTAACGACCCAGAATGGTGACTGCACTGACAAACTGCAAGACCCACTGGTGAACACATTTGGGGCCATTTCATTGAAGCCCTTCGACTCCCTATCCAGGCATACAAAATGTCTTATTAGGGGGAAACCATGCAAGAAGGGAATGCTATCCAAGGCTCTGAAACTATCCTGGGGTAGATCTATAAATAATATAGGAGATATTTGTTTGTTTTATTGTAACATTCACTTTTTTTGGAAACATGTTTGTGTTCGTGATTAATTCTTTGTGTATGAACTTTTATGGATTGATTTATCTGAATAAAGCATTATTTTTTTTTAATTTTATTGGTTTGTAATTAAACCTTTAAAATACATAAATGTTACAAAACAGACAAACAACATTCATCCATTCATCCATTTCCCTTTCCCTCATTATTCTACAGAAGTATGGTTTCCCACTATCCCAAGGGATGTAACACATCCTCAGTCATTATTTACAGATACATTAGGGGTCAGCAGTCGGTTTTCAATTATTGCTAAAAGATGTGTTACAGGCAAGACTAGTTTCATATCACTTCCATTAAACAGTTGTTGCCACCAATCTTCAGCATCCATTGACGGGTGGGAGTCGCTCCAAGGGCCCAAAAGACGAGTTCTTTCCGTTCTTAGCCCAACGCAGAAAAGCATCAAATGTTTCAAAGTTTCAGGTGCTTGTAGACAGCAACGACAAGTTGGATCTAAATTTGCATATGTTGACCAAGCCCGTAGCCGCTCTTTCGTTTTGAACCCATTTAGCCTGAAACACATGAACAGTCTTCGGGCGTGCGGGTCCGGAAACAGTTCAACGTATTTTTGTGGGTTATTATATGCCCGGGCTCCAGTTGGAACATCACACATTATTTTAGAGGACGTTCTTTTTGAACATGTTAGTTCCCAATCCTCACGCCATATTTTTATTTTTGCTGCATTCGGGTTTCCTTGGAGAGTATCGAGCTTAATGTCATACTCAGACATAAGCGCTTCACAGCGTTTCATCCACAAAGCCAGGACCGCAGGTCCGGAGGATGTCGCACCATGGAGTACACCAAATTGCGCAATCTGTTCGCTAGTTCTCGTTTTCCGCTAAAGTGATAACAGATTCCAACAAACTCTAGCATGAATTGAAATCAATGATAGTTCATATCTTATAGAGGACGTAGCCGTTCCTTTTGGCAACTTGAGGACTTTGGTCCAAAAAATATTCTCAAGAGTAGACCGTATCTCCCATGTACAACGCAATGCGTTTTCTGCCCCATACGTAAGTATAGGTATCACCTTTTGCTCATAAAAACGTAAGACTGCTTTCAGAGAAAATTTCCCATATTTATTGTTTATCACCTGCGCTTGACACGCCAATTGTTTGCATTTACGTTTAATCTCAATTTTCCATGGTTCGTCACTGAGGCTGGAACTGAGCATCATTCCAAGGTATTTCACATTAGGCGAGATCGTTAGCTTTTCTTGGTTTAATGACCATGTTAAATTTTTTGCAAGCCTAGTTTTGCCACTTTTTAGATCTTTCAAGACCAATATTTCACACTTCTTTATATTAATAGACAGATGGTTTTCGATCACATATTGCTGGATTGCATTGATTTTCCTCTGTAAACCGATCGGTGTTAAATCCAACAGTATGAGATCGTCTGCATACAATATCCAGCTCAGCCAGGATTTATGTATCTTCGGCGGAAAGGTGTTTAAGCCTTCAATGGAGTATCCAATATCAGAAATGAACAACCCAAATAATGCCGCCGCCAGCGGGCAGCCTTGCTTGACTCCCTTAAAAGTGTTAATTGGTTGAGACAACATACCAGTTTGGTCCAAACAAACCCTTATAGAGGTTCCAGTGTGTAATTCTTTTATAGCGGCAACTAGGTCTTTCGGGCAGCCCCATTCTCTCATTTTGTTCCATAGCCGTGCTCGATCTATTGTGTCGAATGCATGGGAAAAATCAATGAAAGCAAGATAAACCATTGTTTGGGTTCTAATTGCCTCCAGTTTAAGTATATTTAACAACAATAGATTCAACAAGCATCCAACCTGCTTGACAAAACCAGTTTGTCTAACATCTACATGTTTCGAGTGAGTTGCCGATTTAAATAGCTTATGCTATAACATGGTGGCATACACCTTCCCTAAGACGTCGAGCAAGGCGATCGGCCGATAATTTTTGGGGCATGTTCTGTCCCCTTTTTTGAATATGGGGACGATCACCGCAGATTTCCAGGATTGCGGTGTCTTTCTTTGGAGATTCACTCTCTTAAAGAGATCTACACAAAAATCTGCCCATAGCTCTGGGTGTTGCTTGATCGTAAAGTTAGTCAAACCATCGGGACCAGGAGCCCTGGAATTTTTGGCTTTATTGATTATACTCACGATCTCCTCTCTCAGGAAAGTTAATGACCAGCTTGCAACACAGTGATCGTCCGGGTTAGCATCACCTCCAGTGTCCTTATATAGTTCTTTAAAGTGTGAAATCCATGTTGTTTCAGATACCATAGAAGCTTGTAAAGCTGACTGGGATGCCTGTGTGTTGTTAATAAGCTTCCAAAAATCACGGGACTTCTTATTATGCAAATTTCTTAACATACATTCCAAATCGCCTTGGGTCATAATCACATTATAAGATTTAAGCCAGTTTTTGTAATGTTGCTTCGCCTTTCTTATCTTCATGCAACGTATCTCTGGGGCGTCAGATCGTGCCTGCCGTATTATCCTTCTCATACCCCGTTTCTGTTGAAAGACGGCCAAATCAAAACAATGCGTTCGGTTCAACATAGTATGTTTAGAGCCGCCATTCTTGGTTTTAAAGTTTGCCAATAGCTGAGCATATTCTAATGTCGCAGCGTCGCTATTGAATTTATTTGTTATAAGTTCAACGTCCTTTTCAGCTAAACACAGGCGGACTCTACTTGCTCCCACGTCGACTTTCACCTGCCATTTTGGTTTAGCACTTACATTTGTACTTATGAATTTCATCTTTAATATACCATGGTCACTGTTTGAATTTCGTTGCACTTTTAATGAAGTTACCCGTTGATGGAAATCGGTAGTGACAAATATATAGTCAATGGTAGAACCCTGAATTCCACGGTTCCAAGTCAAAGCCGGCGGTATATCGCCTGACGTACAACCATTAAGCACCTGCAAATTTCTTGCGCCCATTTCTTTCATCCATTTAGTTGCCAAATTCTTTATCTGACGGGATTTCGACTGGAAGCAATCCATGTTCAGATCGCCGCAAAGGACTATATTGGCTCCCTCTTGCTCAACCAATAGGCGATCGATGAGACGTGTAACCTCATCAATGAACACATTGGTTCCAGCCCTCGCATGGTTCCAATATAAGTTCAAAATAGTCGTTTGTTCTTTACTACTCGAATGTTTGGCCAGTTTGACAATCGTAGACTCTTGGATGAAAGGTGAGTGATTAATCGATTTTTCAATGCTATATCCGGATGATCGTCTTACTAGAGTTATAAGACCAGCCATAGGATGGCCTTTCGCTACTTTTATGGCTGGATTTATAGCTATCTCAAAATCTGATGCAACAGGGCTACTGCTTAACCAAGTCTCCTGCAAGCATACTATGTCCAAACCTCCCAACCACTCAGTATTCATCAAATGAGTAAAGTCGCGTGAGTTCCAAGAGCCTAATACACAGTGCTTCACGGCGTCAGCATCCTGGCATTATCGTTCACAGCTATTATTTAACGTGCCGGCCAACCATTGCCATTCAAGTGTTTCGCCCTGATTGCAGATATTTGTAGGGAAATTGGGCTCTAAGACGCCTTGTTGCGTTTTACCTTGTATTGTTATAGTGAGTTTCACGCTTTCACCTTCGGGTACAGATTTTTTATCTTCATCCGACAAAACCCCTTTTTTTCCGTGCTTTACGGTCCTATTTTGAGCAATGTTTTCGCCAGATTTTTTATTTTCATCCAACAAGACCCCTTTTTTTTCATAATTTGAGGCCCTGTTTTGAGCACTGTATGCGCCAGGCATGTTATGTCTTGTCGTAGTTGGCCCAATCAGTCGTGTATTGGCTAATTCAGTTGATAAGACTGACGGTTTTAATAAGATAGAGGTATGGGAGGCTTGAGGCTCCGTCACCTTCTTGGTCTCGCAATGAGCTCCAGAATCCACGTCGTCTACTTTATAGACATCAAATCCCAATGAAAAAAGTGACACATTTGCCTCCAAAATGGAAGTAGCTATTAAGGACGAGGTGATTTGTAAAACCACTTTATCATTCTTTTGCTCATCTGGAAATTCCACAATCTTTAAATCCTCAGTGGTAACTGCACGTAAACTCGGTACATGGTGAAGTAACTTAATAATGTTACGCCTGTTTAAAATCAACCTGTCAGATGAATTTAACCTCTGAACCATCAATCTGACCTGAGGCACTTGACCATTGGCCATGAGGGCTTTGTTCCTTACACCCGTATCAAATTCATTAGCTGTATGTTTAGCCCGATCATTCCTGTGCATGTCATTTTGCTTTACAAGCTGCATTTCTTGAAATTTAACCTGTCTACATGATTGATTCTCATATAGTTCAATCTCAGTCCGGTCATAGGACCCCCTCCTTCCAGAGTTTGTAAGACAGGTTCAAGACTTCTTATCCCTTTTTCCTGCATAGTCAGGAAGGTCACGTTATTTAAATTTCTGTTTATCAACGTTAATGCTGTTTTCGCTTCGTTGTTACTAGCCAACCTTTTGAACAGCTGAACTGGTTTTGACATGACGGCCGGCATGTGCTTTAGGCAGGTTCCATGTAACTTATTACGTTTTTCTTGTAAGGTCAAAAACATTGGACTTTTTAACTTCTCAGTCATATTCGCTGATTGCATTGCCGTTTCGTTGGTATGACAGGCACTATCAGCACACTGCACTATTGCCCCCTGACTTGCTGCAGTTATCTGTACCTTCGGTGTTTCTTTTTGCAAAACGACAAATCTGCCGTCTATGCGATCTTTCTCGAGGAAGAAAGCTTTAGGACTCTCTTTATTATTACTTTGAGCTTTACCGACAAGAACAGTTGGCTCCTCAAGATCTTCATATTCAGGATCGTTATAAGTTGACATGTTTAGCAACTCGGATGATAATTCAGACACCTCTATGATTTCATCACTTGAGCCTCCTTTCGTCACGCTTTCATTCGTGGGTATAATGAGGGATTTTTTAGGTTCAGTAGAGACAGACTCAAGCTTTCCATTAGCAAGTACGTTTACCACTTTAATATTCCTTAAAAATATTCTGGCCCTGTGCATTTTTTTTCTCTTTTTCGCTGGTTGATTTTTTGTTTTTTTTCACTGCTGAACAATCTGCTTTTTTGCAGGTCCCATAATAGGTGGTTTCGCAGCTTCTTTTTCAAATAATGGAAATAACTTTGGCGCTGGATTTGAGATCGCTATTTTGTCACCTAAGCCAACTTTATTCCGTTCAATATTACTATTAGACGTAGATTCGTCTCGAGTAATTTCAAGTGCCGGATTTGCTGAACTGCGTGCTTGCTCAAACGCAGTGTGGAAGGACACATCAACAATTTCCTCAATCGGCAGTATAACCGGGTCCAAATTTCCTGTACTCATCAACCTTGTAGAGACCCTTGCTGCGCTATTCTCTGGTTCATCTATGGTTAAAATCGGATCTGACTGCCGGGTAGACAACTCTTGAAGATTAGATTTTACACCGTCGGACTCTACTTGATTATCCTGAGTCACCAAGTTTGCAGTCTGTAAAAAAAAGTTAGGTACACATTTGTTGGGAGCCTTGATGTTAACTTTTAGTAAGGGCTGTTCAGAATGTAGTTCAGGATTGAATACTTTGTTTATAAGATTCGAAGTCTCCATTGTTTTCGTATTGCTGTAGAAAGCAGGATGTACACTGCCCTCAGATTTCTCACTAAACTCTCAGTTTTGAAGGCCACTTGTGTCTTTTTTGAACAAGGCAAAAGCTTCTTTTGCGACCTCGGCAAACAATTTTTTGTCAATTATATCATTCTTTTTTTGATCTTGTATCAGCTTGTGCCATTCGTTGCACTTTCCAAAACCCTCATGCATTGAGCGGTTAGTGTTGGCACAAATTTGTTCCAATTCTACCACTTTCGAATTTAGCAAAGCCACTACCGTAGTTAAATCTCTTGTAGCATCATATAGGTGTTCATACAACTTTGTAAATGGGGCCAAAGAGATAGCTAGTGAGGACAAAATCAATGATTGTAAATCTGAAGAAGTCATGACAGTACTTGATTCGGGACCTTGTGGCAGTGTTTTTGTACACTCGGGTAATAGATCTTTACTACATCTTTTTCTCCTAATTTTAGGGAATGGTCGTTCCATGAAGGACGAGTTTGTTGTCTCGTCTCCATCAGAATCATCAGCATTGGGAACCACGGATCCATTTGCATTACTTATACTTGAACTTCTGCGAGAGGCACAATGCTTGCCATTATGCAGCCTTTTCTGAGATGATAATGGTAAACCTGAAGTGTCATAAGCATATGCAGGCAATGTTTCGTTTTTTCAACATTTTTGCACGTTTAAGGGGAACATCAACCAGGGTCATCTCACATGGATCACTTAAAACATTATTAGTCCGTTTCAAAAGTGCTTTTGAGCATTCTTCATCAATAAGAGGTGTGGCGGCACTCGCAGAATTTTTGTTGCCCTTAGTCAGACTAAATAAAGTTTTCAAAACATTATTTGCGATTTCCAATGAATCGCGTCCCATATTGGGCTTTGAAGGTGGTTTTGGAGATGGTAACGAGTCGGATAACATCCCTTTGTTTAAGTCGGCGACCATGTCTGTGCACCACTCTTCACCAGTAGTAGTATTATAATTGGGCTTAGATGTTCTTACCAAGTCTAGTGGTGATCTTACAGATGTCTCCGGATCAACGGGTAGCCGTGGGACCACTCGATAGTTGACTCCAGGAGAACTCGTCTCCAACGGAAGCTCGACGCAGGAGTCTCCATCGATTATGCTGCACTCGGCAGCTTTGGTCTCAGTCATCAGACCATCTCGATTGACGCCCACGACTACCCACCTAGGTGGCTCGTACAGCGTCGACAAAGATCCGGCGTCCGCCGGCTCGACCCCAACGCACCGAGTCTCTCCGGGCTCCACGGCTTCTACGACTTCCCACGGCAACCCTCCGGGCTCCGCAGGGCAGTCCACTCTCCCCGCCACCACCTCAGCACCGACACACTCCAGAGGTAAAATGACCGGTGATTGTGAAGCTACAGAGGTAGACTTTGCTGGATTTTGTGATGGATTTATCATTCCGTGATCACTCGATACCACTTCCCTGCATGCTGTCTTATGGATATCATTGTAAAGTCTAGGCATAACTTCATCAGGATCAAAATCAAATTGTGTAATCCTATTTTGTGTGCATCTATCCTTGCTTTTTGTCGGGGAGTCATGCAAAACAGTGGGGTTATCATTTTTAGCCGTAGGTGCTCTAACAAACACGTCATCGGCCACATAAGCCAACTCTGACTGTGGCAATGGTGACAGTGTTATCGAAGAATTGTGTGTATTTGGTAAAAAAAGGGAAGCAGTCAGTTCACTTGTAACCTCGCATGTGGAGGTACACGAGTGGTAGTTACTTTCTTTTCTTGCATGGGTAAGCTGTGACTCAAGAATTTTAGTGCTGTCTGCATTAACCTCACGTCGCTTTTGTGCCCGAGTTGTCAACATCAAATGACAGGGCGTACCTTTTACTTGTGTTTGTTGTATTTTGTCCGTCACACTCATGATGGACACCGTCAGCGGGGGCACTCCGTCACCCGGCACTCGCCACAGCCCAACAGCTCTCCTTGTCAACCCCTGACCCAGCTGACCACCTGACAAGGCAGCTATGGGGCTAAAGGGGTAGGCACACGCACCTCCCGTCAGGTCTGATGTTTTCCAAGGTAGATATTAAGTAACAGCACAGAAGAAGGCACTCGCCACAGCCCAACAGCTCTCCTTGTCAGCCCTTCGCTCCTAATAATAATAATTGTTTTAGTCAGACTTAGGGATAGTCAGTAAGATTTAGAAATCTACCCATTTTAAAATGGAAACATAGACAACAAGTGCTTACTGATTAATAAAAGACAACAATGTTCCAAGCAGATGAGAGCACAGGAAACCTTTGGGATATCTGTAGATTGCACTCCTAGTTTCTGTATTTGCGGATAAGAACTGCAGCTGGGAATGTAAAACGATAGCACGACTGCAAGTCAATCTCTGCCCGGATACCAAAAATATTACTGTATCTTTGTTTTAATCAAGTAGACCATAAATGTGCATAACCGCAACATAGCAAACAAGATAGTAATGATACGCTTGCACTAGATCAAGCCATAATCTGCATTACCATCAATAATTGAACACATACTTCTCTGTGGTTGTTGAAAGTTGAATTTAAATTTAAGTTGTTTTTCTCAACATGTAGGACACCTACCACCTTACTTGAGAAGACTGAGTTAAAGATCTTTCAATTACTGAGAAATCAGTAGGCTCATCATCAAATCAAAGAGGGAGCAGAATTTCTCCTAAAAATTATTTCTAGGGCCTCTTTAGTGTTGTATGTGAGTTCCAGTTGTTGTGTAAAGAACGTGGAATGAGAGGGGAGTTCAAGGAAAAATGGTTGAGGTTGGTAGAGGAAGGTGGAAGCAATGTTCATGCACTGAAAGAGATTATACAATAAACAACAAACAGAATGGGAGTCTTACCCTGATCCTTAGAAATTGGCGATTGGGGATGGATATGGAAGCCTATCCAGGATATGAAATCCTCACCGTGGACAATACACGACTGAAGTACAAGGAATGCAGACAAAGGGGTGTCTGGGGTACCGAAGCAGACTTTGGTAAGTGCCCCTCATAACAAAGGAGGCAGACTGAGGCGGAAATCCGCCCCAAATAAAAGTTGCTGTCACAAGGTGATCGCCCAAAAGGGAGAGTTGCCAGCGTGAGGCCATTCCCCCATCCACTGGCACATCGCGATTTCGACCTCTAACCACTGAGAGATAAAAACCGGTCATGTGCAGTGAACTCTGCTTTTAGAATAAAGGAAAGAACCGTAAGCCATGCCGAAAGCGTAACAAAGGCTATAGCGATGCACAGCCATCGATAGAGGAGGAGCACAGAATGTTGAGGACCAATTTCCTGAGTAAAGGCAGTGCAAAGTAACAAAGCAAGAACTACAAGGAGAAAGAAGAGAAGGTCAGTAAACAGAACAAATGCAGAATATAACAATTCACCCTCCCCAAACCTATTCAGTCCCCTGCAGAGGGACCCCTCTATACCATGGACTGACTGAAGGAATACTGGGCATGTTATGTAAGCACAGGGAAACAGATTCAAAGATGTTTGGGAAGCGGAGTGGTTGTCTTGTGCAAGAGGCTGGACACCATCATGCTAAACATTTGATGCATATTGTGGGGAGTGCAGGTGTTTTTTGAAGGCTGGGGTGTTTTTAGGATGTTCTTATAGGTGATCAATGGCTCTTGGGGTTGCTTGTATTTTTAGAATGTTGGTCCTTTCTTTGAAGAGCAAATGTTAGTTCCTACAAAAAGCCCAACCTGTTGGCATTGCCAATGCTTGTTTTTATAGTAACTGTTATAATAAACACTAAGGGGGTCATTACAACCATGCCGGTCTGTTAACAATTGTGCCGGTAAGCCTACCGGCACTGTTGTTACCGGACCGGCAAGTACGAGGCTGAGGGTGGGTCAGACTTTTTTGGAAGCACCAGCACCAGTTATTAACGGTGCCGGTGCTTCCGTCATACCCATTCCCATTGAGTCGTATCAGATTCAATGGAAATGGGGATTTACATTTTTCTAGTGCCTGACTTCCAGGAAGGGGTAGTAATCCCCCGATGTTTCCGGCAAGCCAGGCGCCGGAAAAGGTTGCAAGTCCGGCGGCAGCCTTCCGGTTTTACCGGCATGGCTACTGCTGGACTTGTAATGAGGCCCTAAGACCCTTAATATGAGAATGGTTCAGTGATGAAAAAGTGTCAGTAACGGAAATTCTGCCACTTTTACCGCTCTGCCATATTACGAGTTTGGCTTTGGAGTGGAGGATTTACCGCCAGTATCATGCTGGAGGTAAATCTTCCAACTTTCTGCTGCAAATTCGGCAGAATTACCGCCAGTGGTAATTCTGCTGAAATTCCCAGGGAGCCCTACAGACTCCAGAAAATGGGGACTAACTCCACCTACCATGCTTGTAATCTGGCAGTCAATCTGCCAGACTAAGTGGTTGTAACAGTAATTCTGTTTGGCGGCATTCCAGCAGATTTACTGCCAGAATACCACCAACCTCATAATGAGCACTTTAGTATGCTGTGGAAACTCTTTCAGTGTCAAAGAACTATTTGTTTAGCGCAGTGTAAGAGACGAGGAACATTAAGATGTTGACTTGCAGTGCATTTAACCTTGTTGTGCATCGAACGCTATTCCCCTTCCTCTCCTTGCCAGTCCTCTGTGTTGCTTCGCAACCCCAGGTCCTCCTCAGTCCCGTGATTGGCTAGGTGGGCCATGTAGCGTGATCCGTCAGGGCAGCCCGTGTAGCCCCTCTGGCGAAGTACCCCAAAGCAAATGGCAGCTACTGCATAAAAAGCTGCAGACCGTGTTTGCCAGTGTTTGCTGGTGGATCCTACAGCGCAGCCATCAACCAGCAGCAACTGACAAAGTAAACGTGGCCCGGGCAGAGGGAACAGCCATTACTGCTCTCCATTAAACTGTCACACCACTCTTATTACTTAAAATCTTGTAGTATGATACACATATCCCACGGTTTTATGACAGCCATATCTGCCATTTAGGCCAACTGTGTTAGTTAGCCATATCTCGCATTTAAAGCATAGAGCAGCAACTTGTTGGTAAGCTTTTGGATTTGTGCACTTTTGTTCTTAGTAAGCTTTCATTTCTCACACGTTTGCCAGGGTTTCCTGCTTTCCTCACCTGTTTCCCAGCCTCCTCACCCCCTGCTCACCCACCAGAACCGGATTGGTCTGGGACTCTAGACACACAAGCCCGGAAGATCTTTGTAAATGGATTTACTTTAGTGCGTGCAAGCAAAGCTCCATCAGCCATTTGTGTATACTGTGGAGATTAGCATGCATCACAACTAGATAGAATTGTGTAGATTAGCATGTGTCACATCTAGACAGAATTGTGTAGATTAGCATGTGTCACATTTAGATAGGATTGTGTAGATTAGCATGCGTCAAATTTAGATAGAATTGTGTAGATTAGCATGCCTCACATCTAGATAGGATTGTGTAGATTAGCATGCATCAAATTTAGATAGAATTGTGTAGATTAGCATGCGTCACATGTAGATAGGATTGTGTAGATTAGCATGCGTCACATGTAGATTGAATTGTGTAGATTAGCATGTGTCACATCTAGATAGAATTGTGTAGATAAGCATGCGTCACATTTAGATAGGATTGTGTATATTAGCATGCGTCAAATTTAGATAGAATTGTGTAGATTAGCATGCGTCACATTTAGATAGGATTGTGTAGATTAGCATGCGTCACATGTAGATTGAATTGTGTAGATTAGCATGTGTCACATCTAGATAGAATTGTGTAGATAAGCATGCGTCACATTTAGATAGGATTGTGTAGATTAGCATGTGTCACATCTAGATAGAATTGTGTAGATAAGCATGCGTCACATTTAGATAGGATTGTGTAGATTAGCATGCGTCACATTTAGATAGGATTGTGTAGATTAGCATGCGTCACATGTAGATTGAATTGTGTAGATTAGCATGTGTCACATCTAGATAGAATTGTGTAGATAAGCATGCGTCACATTTAGATAGGATTGTGTATATTAGCATGCGTCACATTTAGATAGGATTGTGTAGATTAGCATGCGTCACATTTAGATAGGATTGTGTAGTTCAGCATGCGTCACATTTAGATAGGATAGTGTAGATTAGCATGCGTCACATTTAGATAGGATTGTGATTAGCATACGTCACATTTAGATAGGATTGTGTAAATTAGCATGCATCACATCTAGACAGAATTCTGGAGATTAGCATGCTTCACTGTTACATAGAATTGTGTAGTTCAGCATGCGTCACATTTAGATAGGATAGTGTAGATTAGCATGCGTCACATTTAGATAGGATTGTGATTAGCATACGTCACATTTAGATAGGATTGTGTAAATTAGCATGCATCACATCTAGACAGAATTCTGGAGATTAGCATGCGTCACTGTTACATAGAATTGTGTAGTTCAGCATGCGTCACATTTAGATAGAATAGTGTAGATTAGCATGCATCACATTTAGATAGGATTGGGTTAATTAGCATGCATCACATCTAGACAGAATTCTGGAGATTAGCATGCGTCACTGTTACAAAGAATTGTGTAGATTAGCATGCGTCACATTTAGATAGGATTGTGTAGATTAGCATGCGTCACATCTAGATAGAATTGTGGAGATTAGCATGCGTCACTGTTAGAATTGTGTAGTTCAGCATGCGTCACATTTAGATAGGATAGTGTAGATTAGCATGTGTCACATTTAGATAGGATTGTGTAGATTAGCATGCGTCACATCTAGATAGAATTGTGATTAGCATACGTCACATTTAGATAGGATTGTGTAAATTAGCATGCATCACATCTAGACAGAATTCTGGAGATTAGCATGCGTCACTGTTACATAGAATTGTGGAGATCAGCATGCATCAGGTAGAATTATAAGGGGTTAGCAAGCGTCACATGTAGACAGTGATTCCACTTGCTAACCCTACTAACTAAAAAAGAACTTGCCCCTCTGCATACACCTCTCAAACTCTGAACCAAACACAACCATACCTCTACAGCCCAACAAACCGCATGCACTTCACTGCACTACAACAACAATACAAACAACACACAGCCTCACACAACAGCATTGTTCCATGTGTTAATATCCCCACAAAAATATTGCAATACAAAAATATTGCCATATTTTTGCGGCGATATTGACCCATGGGCCTTGCGGGGGCCACCCCTGCAACCCCTGCATTATTTTAAAATGTGCAGGGGATACCCCCGCAACCGCGCTCCCACAAATTATCCACCCCAAAAATATCACCTATGGCGAGACAAACGGCCGTATGTACGGCGATATTTTTGGTGGGGATATTTTGTAGGGATACCAACAGCATATGACGGCTACCAACTGAAAAACACACCTGTGTAAACCGAACTGAAGCTGCCAGCAGCACACCACAGCTCTCTTGCTCTTTTCTCCTGGTCAGTCCCACTAACCTCCACCCTCACCCTCTTGCCTTACAGTTGCGCCAGGGAACCAGGCAGGTGGTGATAGTGCATGGTATAAGTGACCTTTAACATAACATAACATAACATACCTTTTGTCCTTGGATACCTTCAGGGCCTTTAGAGCCAACTGGGCCAGGAGGACCAGGTGGACCAGGCACTCCATCAACTCCTCTAGGGCCTGGCATTCCAATAGCACCTGCCACACCCTAAAGAAAGAATAGAAGGGTCTTCTATAAGTGATGAGAAAATGTGACTAATCCACACATGTTGCATGCAAACATCCTAACAAGTGTCAAGCTTATCAAAGCCACAGCTTCTATGATAGGAGAATAAGAATAAAGTATATAACACATTGCACTTTCCATATCTCATGTTTGCGTTACACATCAGTGGTTCCTCGCTATTGTGTAATGGCCATGTGCTTCTGTCCAGAATATAATGAGCAACATTTTGTCCTAAAGACAGGAAGAGTTGCGTGCAGTGAGGCTTTGCTCCCTGTCCTAGATTATCAACGTGTTTTGAATGTTTGTGAGACAGGACACACCTGACACAAATTCTATATGATATGGCTGTGAATGGAGAAGCTGATGACGCGCGTATGATGTCTTGCACATCTGATGCGTGTGCTGCGGCCACACAGTCCACGAGCAGTAGGTGTGTTAAGGTTCCTTGCTTTTGAGAGACTTTCATTACTGAGAGATGGCTCGTACTTGTGACTTCATTGGTGCCTTGTTGGAATAAGTTTCACTGTCCATGAGCTTAGTTCAGCCATCAAGGCCAAGTCATGAAGAGAGAAGTTGGTTGCATTCAGCATGAGGAGCAACACATGTAGCTACAGAGTCAATGTTTCTCTCGATTTCAAAGATGCAGGGCTAATGTCATTCAGTGTTGGTTCTTGGAATGCTGCTGCTGGGAGTTCTTTGTCTTCTGAGGAATTGGATGCAGTTGACTTTACATCTGTTTATATCTGCTTTTAGCTTCACAGAAGAATATCAGTCTTCCATAGTATGAAATGACGATGAAGACGCTAACATCTTCACTCCATCACCTTCACCCCTACATATTCCTTTTACACCAAATTGGCCATGGTGTGGCTTGTTGCTTGGTGGGCACTGCCTTTTATAGTCTAGTTCAACATTATTTTCCATTTGAAGTCAGCCAGTGAAGTTCGCTTATGCATGAAGGTTCCATTGTGTATTTCTTAGTGCATTAGCTTGCTTGTCTATTTGCTGCACTGTCGAGACCACAGTAGGCCCATACCAGCTGCAGTGCTAGGGGCAGAGAGGAATACCTGCTTAAAGGCTTTAATTGCTGTGATTATACTGCCACTGTGCTGTTGCATGTTTCTCTCCAGCTGTTTGCTTATGTGGTGTTCTCAAAGATTACATCTGTATTGTCAAGGCTGTATCTCATTAGCAAAGAATAAGGAGGCACACAGTTACACTCATCTTTCTTTATGCACATTGAAGTTTTAAGAGTCCATATTCTCCACATGTCAACTCCGGTTGCACACCTTCTCCGATTCTATACTTCACAATATCTTAACCTTTTCCTGCCACACTCCTTCTATGGTCCTTCCCTCTTTGGGAAGGGACACTGGCCAGTATCATGAGGGTTTCTGCTTATTACAAAATTGCGAAATCTTTTTGAAGAAGCTCCAGTTGTCCTCCTTTGCTGTACAATCTGTAAAAATCTATGCATAGCACATATGCTGAGTAGAACTCTCTACTTAACACAGTGTCGGAACTGAGGTTCTGCCCTTACATGCGTTACTAGATTTCCTTTATTTCCCATAGAATTTAATCTACCTGCAGGCATGGTCCATGTCTTCCCCCATGGCCAACTAGTTGTCAAAACCTAGAGCAATGGGATTGAGATAATAGATAAAATATGCATTATACTTCCAGGGTGCAAAATCTGCTCTCGCCAATGGCCATTGGCTAGTGAAAATGGACTCTTGGTGAGTATAAATTGGGGTGCCCTGTGTATGTGCAGAATTGAAGTGCTGAGTGACATTTTATGGCTGGCTAGTAGCTTGCAACTTCAAATTTGTAATCCTATTTATGGAATGTAGACTTTGCTTCAGGAAGCAACAGGGAACTTTAAAAGTCATAGTGGGAAGTACATGGTGAGGAAGCAGATTGCAAGAGATTAATACAAGGGAGTGGGGAGCTACCAACGGGGGAGTTGGAGCAGACAGCCTAGTCTTAAGATAGGTGGGGAGTGAAATGGGTGCGGAACTAGGTGTTAAGGAGGTGCCATTTCTTCAATAAGAGGGTCTTGAGCTTTTTTATTAATATGTACAAGCAAAGAAACGGGGGGCGGGAGGGGTGCTCATGTTGATTTGGAGGAGGTTCTATAGTATGCTGTGCAGAGAGAGAAGGCCTGTCTTCTGGGTTCTTCCCTCTGCACAGGCAGGGTTTAAGTCTGCATGTGTCCTGGCCTCTTGGTGATTCATAGGCCTCTGGAGAGGTTGAGCCTCTCCGTGAGGTAGCTTGGCGACACCCTTGTAGATGACGCAGCAGGATTTGAAGTCAAATAAATGCTGGCAGCGGGAGCCAGTGCAGTTCGATGAGGGCCAGGGTGATGTGGTCAAAGTTGCAGAGTCTCTTGCAGCATTTAGAACACATGTCATGGGTGCCAGAGTGGTCACAGCAATGTCTTCCAGGAGGGTATTGGCTCCATCCAGGAGGCAGGGGTCCAAGGCTTGGACAGCAGATCTGAAGTTCTTTGCTGAGATGAAAGGCTTGACTGTTGGCAGTTGGAACGTTTTTACCAAGCTGTGTGTGTCTTCCTTGCTTTATGCTCCTTGAAGGAGAGCGGTCTGTCTATGGAGAAACCAAGGGACTTGTTGTCAGTGGTAAACTGGCGTGTCACGCCCGTGATGTTCACAGTGGTGAGCCAGGTCCGGATGTTAGGATGTTTGGTGTTGTTGGTCAGCAGTAGGAATTCTTAATTTGCAAACAAAAGCCTTCCTGTGGTTTGAATAATTGTTCTTCGCTTAACATAGACATATCAGGTTATCTTTCAATCATTTTACAGAGGGGGGTGGGGCTGAGAAGTGGAAGGGGAACTACTACAAGGGACCGAAAAGGTTTTGCTTGGTGCATAATTTGGGTGAGTTTCATTGGATAAATAAGATAACGTACATCTTCCAGTATAACTCTACTCTTTGCATAGCCATTATAGTTAGGCCCACTGTCAGAGTCAGTAACACATCTTTGAAAATTGTCCAGATAATACATTGCATGCACATGATCTCCTGAAAAGAAATGTACTTTTGAGATCAACTTGATCAAAAGTTACAAAATCTATTTGATAAATATACAACAAATACTAACAGAATCAATATGATCATGGCCAATTAATGTTTTAAACTCTTGATAATAAGGGGATAATGAAAATAGAGGACATAAGACGATAGCAAATCACAAACCTTAAAGTTTAAAGGAGTATGGCAGGTACTGAAATTATGATTTTTAGAGAGGTAATGATGAGAACATTAAGCATCTTAATAACATGCTTAATCTACCCTCTCAAAGAAGAGGGAAAGGTATTTTCAGCCATCCTAATAAGTGACATGAAAAACTCACAATTAGGCTGTATTCGTAAATTCAAAACATATGCAGAGAATCAAAATCCTGACACATTATTGACTTCATAATTTGCCAATGGTGTGCCACATAATTCCTCTACCCCAGCCACAGAAATCGGTGCTCTATGCCCCATCATTTGAGAGGACCGGATAATCGTTAACAACAAACAACAAATGTACAATTCTTCACTTGGAGTACCACCTTGGCATGACCGCTGAGAAGCCTATGCAACCGTGCTTGTGTCGGGGCCGAAAGCCACACGACGATGATGGATTACACCATGCATGCCATGGTCAACCGTCCCCTCCTTTACAGTATTACTCACCCGGTCTCCCTTGTCTCCCTGGTCGCCTTTGATCCCCTGCTGGCCGTTAAATCCCCTGTCTCCCTGTGGAAAGATGAAAACGTCATGGCAGGACCTAGGCTTGGTATACATTTTCACATCACAGTTTACTAAATAATCCATCGCACACTGCATCTGGATCTTAAGTATTTTAAAAGCCACATGTCTTTAACCAGTTTGGAAAACCGCCATGAAGCAGGTGGGCTTGTATTCATTGCGCCATTTACACTGGGGAATATAAGCTGTCAGAGAAGATCACTGCAGAGGTGTGATGTTTGCGGCAAGTAGGTCACATTTTATTCTGAGCAGCAAGCTTTTCGCACGCCTCGCCTCAACGAAATGAATGTTGGCACAAATATTGAATACAAACTGCAGATGGTATTTGCAATAATATTAAACCAGAGACTGGAGCGGGGGATCTTCATGCTTGAGGGACAGGGTAGAACCTTACTCTGATGTTGTGCAAAAGAGATGACTGTGGGGCTTTCTGGCGCTGTAATTTAAAATTGTTGACGGCGACAATCCTCATGAAGTATTACCTTTAATATTTACTTTTGTATTCTATATAATGAATATTTCATAGACACGGCTTGAGAAGGATAGTAAGATCAATTTTTGACAACTATGCCTAAGAGTTTTCTGGTTTTGATGCAGTGTCTTTCTCCGGGTTGCAAGTTGAAGGATTGTAGGTACTGGGACATTTGTGGAAGTTCAATACATGTGAACTAGAGCTCTCTCCCTCTCTCTCTCTCTCCCTCTCTCTCTCTCTCTCTCTCTCTCTCTCTCTCTCTCTCTCACTCTCTCTCTCTCTCTCTTTCTCTCTGAGGCAGGTAGGAGGAGCGGAACCAATTATCTGCCACTCCCATAAAGTCGGGCGCTACTGAAACTTGGTTTCACTGCAGTAAATAGAAGGCTGCCCTGGAACATGGAAATATGGCAATGGGCCACGCAGTAGGACAGAGGCCGGCAGAGGCGTTGCTAGGGGGTGGCTAAGGGTGCTATAGCCCCTGGTCTTTTGGTTGTAGCCCCGGACAGAATCTCAGGAGCTACAACCAAAAGTCTAGCTAGCCCCCAGTCCTGACAGTTCCAACATTAGCGTAGCCCCGGATCGTTTCCAGACCTAGCAACACCACTGGAGGCCGGCATGGGTATACCAGTAATAGAAGATTTCTGAATTCTAGCCAGCAAATTCAGTTCAGGGTCCTGAAGTCAGGCCCTAACCAGCCTTCAAATGCAGCAGTCTGAGCTAAGGCTACAATAACTTTAATTCGATTTAAATTGATACATACCTCTCTCTAAAATTGAATTGCTGCACCTGGCTGGACTGATCTTACTATTCCGATACATGCTGCTACACTGTTGTTGTGTCTTTGTTGTAAGGCGCTCTAATACCCAATCAGTTGTGATTGCACAGCATACAACATTGTAAAAACTAATACATATATGTAACCATGCTGTTGGCATTCTGTGAGTGTCTTTAAGAAACTCCTACATCAGTCAGTCGTTTTGTTGACTTAGTATTCTTGTTCAAGACATATATAACGCAGCCTTGTTGTATGTTGCGTGTCATTGTATTAAAGACCTGGATACCCGGTCATGCCATTGTCTTCAGGTGCATGTCTTAAAGGCCCTTGTATCTCACGAATCTTGTATGTTGTGCGCCAGACAACCTATTCCTGCTGTTGGCTGCATGGGAGTGTACGGAGCACCCACATATGTCAGTCGTGATGCTGACTGGTTTGAAGGTCCAAATATCTTAGATGTGTTGTTGGCAGTGAGCAATTGCCTTGTTGCTGGGGATGTGTTAAATGCCTTGAAGGCTAAGATAGAACGCTGAGGTATCCCACTCATATCGTTGGCTGTGAGTGCTTTTGATGTCCCAGCTACCTCCTCCATGTGCTTTTCTTGTTTTGATGGCTCTGCAAACTATGTCATGCTGTTGCTAGTTGTATGGGCCATGAAGCGCCGTCTATGCCTGCCATTATGAAGCTGTGAGTGAACATCTTGAAGGCCCGTCTATTTATGCTTTGGTGTTGCTTCAGGTGGGCACTATGAAGGCCTGTCTATCTCAGCTATGGCGTAGATGTGTATGAAGACCTTGAATGCCCATCCATCTGTGCCATGTTACTGGATGTGAGTGTCTAGAAGGCACATCTATATCAGCCATGTTGTTGCTGTGGGTTGGCGGTGTTCAGTTGTTTGGGGGTAGGTTTTGCGAGGCCCCCCCAATATGATGAGCATGGAGAAACAGAGATTTTAGCCAAACCCAATCGAGGAAGGCAGAAGAACAGCAAGACCCGGGAGGGCTGTGAGAGTGGTCTAGAGCTACGTAACACAACACTAATAATTCAAGTTAGACAGCTAAGTATACACATGTACAATCATTTATTAGGCCTTACAAATACACACAAAACAAGTAAATCCTCTAGTGAAATACTGTCACACACCTTCTATAAAACACATATCTATGACAGGACCTGCGGCAGAAGCTTATGCTTAATTTGCTCACACTATAGGAAGAACACTTTTTGGGTGGCTTATAACTTCGCTTACCCTGGACGAATCCTCACCAGACTTTGCAAAAAGGTATATTGCCCCATCGGAATGGTTTTGTCCAAGGTGTTGGGGGGGGCAAAGTTATAGGGGGGTACCAAAATGTGTGGAAATCCTCATAGACGCAATGGAAAAAAGGTTTTGCTCACCCCTACAGCCCAAACCGCTTTATGGATTTTCACCAAATTTGCATCAGGAGCAGCGTGCTTTTGTGAATTTGGTGTAAATCTGTCCAGTCGTTTTTTTCAAAAAACGGCCAATAAGTATGTAAAACATATTTTTGGGATATCTGGGTCTGGTCTGCGGAATCACTTCCCTATTCGGGACGGGGATACCCCCTAGACCAATCAGGGTCCGGCGTGATGTCTGCGGACATCGTACACGCCTGCTGATTGGATGATGAAAAACTTGAGCTGTGTCAGATATTTTGAAACGGTCGATATGTTGGCTTTGCCACGGACAGCAGCTGTTGTCCGCGGACATCGCGGTAAAAACATGTTAAAAAGACAACATTGCACTTGTCAAACTAATGAAACAATCTCTGGGGAGTTGAGGGTGATGAGGATGGGATGTAATAAGGCCATAAAAAGCCAAAAAAACTAGTGTTTTTCATCTCTGAAGTCTGCAAACAGTCTGGATGTTCGGTGACAGTCCTGTGATGCCCGCGAACATCTCAGATGTTCGGGGACATCCATCCATATTTCTGCTTTACAGGGTTGGTGAAAAGCAGTTTTTGTATGGCTTATAACTTTGGTGCCACTCAATGGAACTGCATGACATTTTGCAATATCTTTCTAGACCTGACTCTGAATGGTACTGCAAAGTCCGGTTCTGTTTTGCCAAGAGGGAGCAACGTTAGTGGGGGGTTCCCAAAATATTTGAAAGGCTTATAAATTTGGTGCCATTTGACGAATAAGCACACCAGTTTGCAAAACCATTTTAGACACATATTTGAATGTTTTTGCAAGGTTTGGTAGGATTTTGTCGAGAGGGGGCAAAAATAGAGTGGGGTCTGTACATTGTTTGTCAAGGGGGGGCTAAGTGATATGACTATTTTATGTCCATATATTTTGACACTTTTCAAAAAATAAAACATGGACGGATTTGCAGCAAACTCGTGCAAGGAGCATTGGCAAGGACCTGAAAGCATGGTTTTGCAAATGTGACTGTGTTTTATTTTTTTGAAAAGTGTCATAATGTAGGTACACAAAATTGTGATTTACCTTTGGTGACTGAGGTATAAGCCTGTGGCTATGGGCAGTGGCCAGATTGTCTGGGTCATGGCTAAACTTCATGAACTAGACAATCTGGCTACTGGCCTAGACCACGCGGGATCAGTGATGGGGTTAAAGTGGGTATGGCCACCAGGGACCGGCTATGTGGTAAAGTTTTTGGAAATCTGGATAGGTTTGAATGGGAAACAACATTCTGCTCGTGGCTACAGTCCGAAGTGCTGGACAGGATTGCAGCAAACATTCGCGAGGGGCATCAGCAAGAATCTTGAAGCATGGTTTTGCAAATCTGTCCTGTGTTTTATTTTTTCTAAAGTGTCAAAAAAAGTACAACAAATTGTGAAATAGCTTTGGTGCCTGGGCAATGGCCCTGAGCCAGGACAAATGTGTACTCTGATTTGATAATTGGGGCATGCAGCATGGCCGAAGCCCTAGGTTTGAATGGTCAAAAATATTATGCTTGCGGCTACAGCCTGAAGTGCTGCACTGGATTACAACAAACCTGTGCGCAGAGCATCAGCAAGGACCTGAAAGCATGCTTTTGCAAATCTGTCCCGTGTTTCACTATTTTGAAAGTATCAAAAGGTAAGTACAAAAAATAGTGATAAAATTTTGCTGCCTGGGCCGTGGGCCTGGCCCTCAGCAAGGACAAATGTCTACGCTGATTTGCCTATTGGGGAATGCGGCATGGGCAAAGCCCATGCCACATGGATTGTGGAAACTGCCCATGGCTGCAAGCCATGAGCACTGGGCATTGGTTACATTATGAGGGGTATAGTGGACACTGAACTAGGATGCAAGGTAGGTGCAATATATCACGGGGATGGTTTGGTGGGGCTGGGGTCATGGTCGAGCCTCATGCCCTAGGCAATTCAACCATGACTTGCAACCCCAGGTTACGCTGCTGATAACGACACACATCAGTATGCATTGCAAAACATTTTTGTTAAAAGAGGTTTACAGTTCTTTCATATATGTTAAAAGAGGAATTATTAATAACTTATATACAGTGATGTAACATGATGAAACATTTTCACGCATTAAAACACATGAAAGTCACAGAAATACTTTGTTAAAGGGACGTTATGGTTAAGTTGCACTGATAAAAACATATGAGATTCAATGAAAACATTTTGTTAAAGGGACGTTATGGTTACAAGTAAAGCCGAAACCCCACAGAAATTCTCCAGTTATGGTAAGCTAAGCAACCATAACTCACGCCACCACTGTGCACTGCTAAGACTAACACCCACAAATGTCATTGATCACATCACTGATGACATCACTTATGAAATGAATTTTGATGAAAAGTCCCTACAAAGGGTTGTGTTTATAATGTTGGTAACAAGATGTCAGGGGTGATCGGGAGACCTATCATGTACTACTTAATGCATTAAAGAATGTACTCATCTAAACAAAACATTATATTGGATTGTTGTTGTTAATACAGGAACCTAATCATACATACACATAGGCAATGGCTGCAGCATGCACCATAGAAGTACACTATTTTTAATCTAGTAATTTTACATAGTAAAATAATGAATGGTACCTTATCAGAGTTTTGAGGAATTTTAAACATGGAATAAATAGCTAATAATTCAAGATTGACTATGTGTTAGTACAAACAATACATATGAAGACCCAAAATACATACAAATCAGAGGTACATACAGGGAAACTAAAGTAAGGAAGAAAGAAACAACATCACCAGTAAATGTCAATAACATTAAAATTCATCATCATGTATACAAATTAATTGTGTTTTTGAGGCCTGCTTATTGCCCCATGTATGTGCACCATGAGCTGAGACCAAACCCTAAGGAAAGTACTTTACGAACATACAAGAAGGTTAACATCTACATATATAGCACCTTTTAAATGTTCATATTCTGACTGTCAGTGAACAAAACATCCTGGCTAAGATATGTCAGTGAACAAAACAAGTCACCCAGATATGTGATGCCATCAGTGATATCATCAATGCCATTTGTGATGTCATCATTGATGTCCTGGGTGTTAGTCTTAGCAGTACACGGTGGTGGTGTGAGTTATGGTTGCTTAGATTACCTTCCACTTTTCCCCATCCCCTTGCACTTTTCCCGTTGCCTCTCTGCTGCACTTGCGCAATCTAAATGGCACTGGGCCTAGTAACATTGTTTTTTTCCCTCCTTTGTTCCCCTCACTTGCCTCATCGCACCCTGGTGTATGGACGTGCTATACATAAAATATCATATCATATCACATATAACTGTCGAATTTCTGTTTTTCTGTTACGGTTTTACTTGTAACCATAACGCCTCTTTAACAACGTTTTTCCACTGAAATTCATAGCTTTTTATTAGTGCAACTTAACCATAACGTCCAATTAACAAAGTTTCTTCTGTGAATACATACATATATATACACATTCACCATTAGGAGAAGAAAGAAAGCCAATACTCCTTTAACCAATTAAACAAAGTTAAGTACTTATATGCATGAAATGTAGACTCTTCAGAATAAATTGCTCCCCTAATGCTTAATTATTTCAGGGAAGGGCTGATTTAGGGACAGAACGTTATGCCAATGTAACCCAATGGAAGACAGGGGTGCAGAAACAGGTATGTTAACTTACCTCCCTGGCTCTGCATTCTCCCGAAATCTTTGCTGGGTTTCTGGATTCTGTTGGGGACACAGTCTTCTGTGCTTGGTTCCATCGAGTAAGGCCCAGTGATCGTGAGTGCAAAGATTTAGGCACTCATTATGAGTGACCCGGTCCAGAAAAAAGTGCCGGTAACAATGGTTACCACACCTTTTCCAGATCAGGTCACTCCGAGTCTGCCGTTGGGGGCTGTGAATTACCGGCAGGCCTGACCTGCCGGTTGTTCAGGCCCCTACCGGCAAATAATTCACTGAAGCACCGGCACCGTTCCTGGACTCCACGGGAATGGCAATTTACTGTTCCGCCATCTACCCGTAATATCCCGGTATTACCGGGAAATCAAATGGTGGAAACGGTAAGCCGAGGTTGCTGGTAGGGCCTTAGTGTTGGTCAGTCACGGTATATAGGAATCAGTTCCTCACAGCTTCCAACAGAACACCAAAATGAAGGAAAGATGCAGACTTCTGCAGAGCAGACTACTTCAGGACACCTCCAGGGAGCGATGAAAAAGAGTTGCAACAGGAGTCATTGCGATCATGTGCTGGCAGGCAATCTTCAATGCAAGAATAAAGGAGCAGATTGGGCACAACTTCTGTTAATTGAAGAAAGATGAAAATGCCAAAGAGGGCATCTTATTACGCAAGTTGAAGATCCACCAGGTTCCATGATGCACTCTAAATGGCGACAGCTGCAGCAATGTATCCCAGGAGAGAGCTGGTCATACCACTAGTTGGCAGGAGTGGACTGGGAACCAAAAGTGGCTCTATAGTTTTTTTGTTTTTCTAAGGTGGCCTTATATTTCAAGCTAAAATCACATCTTAGCTGCATGCAGCAATCAAAACAATTCTGGGTGCTCTTAGAATTCCCTCTAGGCCAGCACGGCACTGTCGGTTGGTCCCAGGGACACTTCCGAAGGCAGAGAAGGCACGGCTAGAGCAGCAGTTGAGACTTGTTGTTGCCACCGGTCCAGGGGTCAGCACTGGAGTCAATACTTGTCAGCTACACGAGTCTTCTTCGTCGTCAGCTGGTTGCTCTTCTTTGTAGGGGTCATGGCTCCAACAATGATCTGTGGAATGGCTGCAGGAGCTTGCAAACGCCCACCAATGGCATCTGCACCATTCAAACTGGCTGTGACTATCCAACCATGGATAGCCACTGACCACAACATCTCCCCAGCAACAGACATTCAGTCGCAAGGATGTATACTTGGACCAGACAGTCCCAGCCCCCACATTCACACTTACAAACAAACCGCCCCTTTGCCTGGTGGTATTTCCGACCTGAGAAGGCTGGAAGAAGGCAAAGAACAAAATAGTCAGAGGACAAGCGAAAACCTTGTGTTACGGCCATCTTAGAGTGCTAGCCACCTTTAGTAGCCATTTGCAGTCATTGCAAAAGTGCACAAGTAAAACGTTACAAAAATGGTAGAAAAATAACTGCTGCCACCAGCATATTGTAAAACATACCAAAAATCCAGCATAGAAAAAGTTGTAACGATGCAAAGTATCCTAACCACACTTAACTTTAAAGTGATGCATGCAATTGTAACAATTAAAGAAATTCTCAAAGAGAGACATAGGGGCTCATTCCGAGGTTGGTGGTAAGCCTCGGGTAGTACCAGCAGCTTACTGTCAACCTCGGCTTACCGTTTCCACCATGCAGTATCCTGGTATTACGGGCGGCAGAGCAACGGTAAGTTCCCATTCCCATGGGGTCCAATAGACCTGCATGGGGTGGGAACCACTGAAGCACCAGCACCGTTGTTAACAGTGCCGTATACTTCAGTGAATTGCCTGCTGGTAGAGGCCTCAGCTACCGGCATTTCAGGCCTGCCGGTAGTTTACTGTCCCTACTGGCAGGCTTGGAGTATGCCATTCCGGAAAAGGTGCCAGTACACAGTGTTACCGGCTCCTTTTTCCAGACCGACATACTCATAATGAAGTCCATAGTCTCTCAGTACTGATAGTCATATAGACTGATCAGTTTCCCATAAGAATGACCAAAAGGGCAAGAGAAGCAAAGCATAATGCTTTGCGTACCTCTAACAAGTCAGAGGAGGGTTCGAAGAAAAGCAAAAAGAAAAGGTGTCTCAATGAAGTCAATGGGAGGAAAGCAGCAAAAAGAAAAGCTTTCCTGATAGGCACCATGAAGGTCTGTCTATCTCAGCCATGTCGTGAGGGAACACCTCAGCGGCCTACCCATCTATGCCAGGTTAATGGATGTGAGTGAGTATGTATCTTCATGTCCTAGGTTCATGAAGATCCTGAATCCTCATTAATGTAAGTGGGTGTATATGAGTGTATTTGTAACCCGCGTTACTCATTCAAGTTGGTGGCTCAGAGACACTATATTAAAGACCCAACAATGTATACGTGGTTTTGGTTGTGTGTGTCCCAAATGCACAGCTATTTACGCCGCTGTGGCATTGCAGCCATATACATAGCCCTGAGTGCATGTCCTGAAGGCACATTCTATCTCACCCAAGTTGTAAATGTGAGCGTGGGCATTGTAAGGCCAGATAGCTTGCCATAGGTGTGAGTGTATACCTTGTAGTGGCAGATATTCAGCCAGCTACCCACACCACATTGCTGGCTATGAGCAGGTAACGTAACTTGCAGTTGTTTGGCGCCTTAACGGTATGGATATGTTCAGCATGCTGTTGACTCTGGGTTATAAGCTGAAGGCACAGCAATCTCCTTCATGTTGATGCTGGTGATAAACAACAAGATGACTGAGATAAGTGAACATTCTAAATAAGGGGATATCTTTAATGTATCTTACTGGTGCCTTGAAGGTCCAGCCACCATTGGCATTTTGACCTTCGTGCACGAGTGTCATCAAGACCCATGCATTCCAATCCCCAAACTGTCTGTGTGTGAAACTCAAACACCTGGAATCTTGACCAAATAGTTAATTAAGTGTGTGAGTTCCATTATCAAACTGTTCTCTATGCATTGTTGCTGTACGTGAGTCTGAACTAGTTATATTCGGATCCGTGTAGGTGTACATTATCTGCGGATAAACATGTGTAATGTGTGACCACTGTACACATACTTCTGACCTCGAAGCGCCAGTCGGTGTGTGCATGGGGGCACTCACTTTGCTGGGGCAATGTAGTTTATAAAGCCATTCCTTGTGACTCTCTGCAGATGTTCAAGCACACCTTCATTGTTCTTGGACAGGAGAATTGAACAGTAACACTGAAGAACCCACCAAGAGCAGAATTTGACATGTTGAGCTCAAACCACACATATGTGGTAAACAGCCCTGTTCTAATTACAGACTACCCCTTTATGGACGTTGGCCGATGATCACCGGGATACTTGATTACCACGAGACCCAGTAATAGCTGTGTTCCAGTGACTAACCAAGAGTGCTTGTTCTGCATGAGCTGTGAACGAATTGTGTTTGTATTTATTGAAATCTATAGGGTTCTTGCGCCCAGGGGCGTTACAAACTGGGGTTAACAACGGTACAAAATAAGGAATAAGATTGCATATCATAAACCAGGGATAACGTAGATGTAAGTATTAGAAGAAGATGGCCTTTAAAACGGGTCGGACAGCCGTGAAGGGAAGTGGAAGGACGTATATGATGGGATCCAGTGAAGTGAAAGAGGGGTTTAGGAACAGAGAGAAAACGGAGGGATTGGGAGCACAGGGGGTGGGCAGGGGAGTAAAAGGAGACTAGAGAAGGCAGATGGGAAGGAGCACGGCCATGAAGACACTTAAAGACGATGCAAAAAAAGTGGAAAAAGACAGATATCGAAAGAAAGTAAGGAAGCAGAGAGAAAAGAAGGAGTAATAAGGAAACGTGAGGGGCGATGGAAGAGAAGAGGAATAGCAGAATTAAAGACGGAGGGAAGAGGGGCCAAGTGAGAAGAAGGGGGGCCAAGCAATAAGGCAGGGCAGTATTTAAGACAAGGAACGGTGATGGAGAAGACGCAGCTCGTAACCAATGCCTTGTGTGGGGTGCCAATCAAGTGCTTCTAGGGTCACAGCCCCTGCCACAGCTGCAAGGGGTGAAGCTGTGGCAATGAATACACAGCACCACTGCCCACGTCCTGTCATGCATTCCATTGGTGCACTCCAAGCACCTTTCTCTCTGTCCTAAAGAAAGCCTTTTCAACTAGACTCTTTCGGAAGCAATGATCAACACGTAGGCCGAATTCCTGATAAAGTTTCTTTTTGAGCTACATGGCATTGAGGATTTGTTAAGCCTCGCTGTGAGGTTTACATATTATCACCTTACTCACTTATATATCCACTTATGAGTTGATATGAGTCACAACCTTTGCTTCTCTAACCAGTGAATCGGTAGAATCTAGGTGATGTTACCCAATTGAAATTTCACGGAATACTTTTTTACCGAAACTTTTTTAACTGAAAACATCAAGTTTTTTAATTTTTTATTCGGGGGGGTTCTGCCCCTAAACACCAGTTTCCCTATGCTTCTAAACCCTCTCCAAACCGTTCCCCACCTCTCTTTACCCCAGCTCCCAAATGCATTTTAATTACAAATTCGATTTTATTTCTTTATTCCAGTTTCGGTAAACATGTTATTCTCTATTTTCTGTTCGGTAACATCACTATGATACCTTCGGGGAAATACACATGGCTGCATTCTTCCTTGGCTATACAAGTCATATCTTATTTGAGCACTTTAAATGACGATCTTTCAGGTGTTTACATTTGAGTAAATGGTGTTCCCTACATTTCTCAGGTTTGAATAGAAGGTTAGTATGAAAATGCATCCGTATAATTACACTTCACAGGCTACCTTTATTTTTGTTAACATCTCTCGTTATCTCAACAAAGAATTACATGCTTTGCTTATCCCTTTGTGTCTTACACCATCACACACCAGAGGCAAATTGTGACTTTGAATTAGTGCTTTACACAAAGCGATCTCACCTTGGGTCCAATGAGACCTTCCTTGCCCGGTGTGCCCGGGAGGCCAGGGACTCCGAGTTCTCCCTAGAAAAGAAAGACATTTCACATGGTTTAATAAGCCTAGTGGCACATCTCTGCACTTGGTTGGGATGCCACATGGAATTGATGATGTATCGTTACCGTGTCTCCCTTCCTTCCTTGAAGTCCCGTCCGGCCAGGCATTCCTGCATCTCCCTGATAAGAAGCAAATGGGAACAAGTTTGCTTAGCATGACCCAGGATCAGGCTATGCACAGTACAGAGAGCCCCTTGCAATGCCATGACCAAAAGCCGCCCTTACACCTTCTCGGTTATCCAACATTCTTATTGTGAGTTATTGTTAGTAATTTGCTGGACAACATGGAATATAAGGGATTTCTATAGGGTGCTACATATGGATAAAGGTGTCACAAAGCGTTCCACAGTTCAACAGACATGACAGCCTTGGAAGAGCGTGCTACTAAGCGGTTCACTAGGCATACCGCAGGAAAACAGCATGAAGGTCTACGGTTACCACAATTGGTAACCCGTTTTACCACAGCTAGGGTGGTAAAACAATGCTGCACATGAGCCATTTCTGAAATGGCACTTGCGGGAATTCATGGATAACCCATGCCTGTTAAAAAAAAATGGAAAAGGCATTCCCATCCCTGTTTGAGGAATAAGGATGCTTATGGAATAACTGAAAACATGTGTGGAAGGGTCAGTAGCGACCCTTCTGTGCATTGCACAGTCTGGACATATGGTAAGGCAATAGCCTTTGGAGGCTACACCCTTCGGGCAGGGGAAGTGATGCAGCAGTGCATTCATTAACTTGTGAAGACACGTTATTTTGGAGGTGGGCCCAGTGCAAATCTCTTGATATATTCCCACTCCCACCTAAGGGGTATTTTGTGTGGGATTCTGAATAGCATGCTGTATTGATCACATAGCCAGATGTGGCATGAGGTCAATACCTTACTTCTCCAAGTGACTATGTATGGTAAGAACAGGTGGCTGAAGAAATACTGCCCCTAATCACCATTGCCGCCACGCACCTGAGTGGAGGGTATGAAAAGGAAGGGAAATAGACAGACTAGATGACACTTTACCAACACCTTCTAAGGAGCTACGAATGGAGAAGGGCAAAAGGTGCCATCAGTGCCGGGTGGAGGCTTTGGTGCCAGTAGGTGCCAAGGGCTTATTGGGCACAGTCAATACCAATTCACTGTGTCGTGGGCAGCAATGATAGTACATTTGGATCTGAAAGGAGCACCCAAAAGTTATCATGCACCCCACCCCTGATCTGCCACTGGATGCAATCATGTTATAAGTTTGTCCAGAATCTAAGCATGGCCGGGATAAGATGAACAAGGGGGATTAGGTTCTCCTCCTGCCTACTACACATTAGCCAGTAATGTAGGTGATCACTCAGAGAAATCGCCATCTTATTCCAGGAGACAGAGTCAACGCAGGAGTAAAGCAGGTCTTTGCAGCACTCAGGAGTCATGCGCACGACTGCATCCTCGCTCTTACCTTGTCACCCTTTTCGCCGTCCTGTCCACAGGCGCCTTTCATCCCTCTTTCTCCCTGAAAACAGAATGATCATCAATGCGCTGTGCAATGCTGTGAACATCTTCAGGCATGTCTGCATTTGTAGCTTGTATTCCGAACATGTGAGCAAGCCAGTGGAACATAATTTTATTCATCACTAGCAGGACATCAGAGCAGCAACATATAGCATTTCTCAGTGGAGACTATAGACTGCCATCCAGTGAGCTAGGGGGAAGTGCACAGGGTAGTACTATGCCAGTGATCATTGCTTCCGCAATGTGCTGTCATGACAGCAGATGTTAAAAGGCTCTGTCGTGACTATAACACATTGTACATTTCATTCTGCCCCATTTACTCAGACCATATACATAACCCTGTCAATTCTATAGATATGGATATGTCAATGTTATGTCTCATGTATGTTTGTGCCCATATGCCCTTCTACCATATACTTTTCCTGACTCCACTGCTCCTACAATCCTCATCAGCAGTTGCCTGTGGCCCCCATACCGATGGCATTTAATTTAAGACTGAATTTCAGAGCCTCACTCTCTCTCGTGATGGAGCCACCTATCTGTTCCTAAGTCCCAGTCATGCTATTTGTCATGAACACTTTCCTACATGCCCATGTATCACTGCCCCCTATTCCCTTTATTTTACCACCATCCAAATGTACCCATCTCTTCAGCCATTCCTAGGCCCTTAGAGCGTGTTATCTTAGTGCCCCATGGCCACTCATGATCTAGCCCCACTGTCAGTGTTCCTAGATCTCCTAGTCCCTGTGGCTTCTAACATCTGCAGCCAGTGTATAGTGCTGCCAACCTCTTTGCAATTGCAACCAGTGTCCTCGTATCACCATCATGTCACATTCCATGTTCCCCTGTCACACTGTTTTTTTAGTCTCTCTGATGGTAGAGAGCAGATGAGACTATAGGTGGTATTATGAGGGAAGGGCTATAACAGGTGTTATCGGCCCACACACAAGCTGCGGGCCAGAGAAACAGTTGAAGACGCATCACAAAGGGAAGGTATGATAACACTTGTGACTGCGCTCCCAACATGACTGTCATGCTTTTATAACAGAGCAAAAGCACAAAAACAGGTTAAAAATCAGAAATGTCAGAAAGTAGTTGGAGAAAGTGCACAGACCTTGTACTGAAATATTGGTGGACGGAGCCACGGAAATTTGAGGCAAAATGTTGGGAGAGAAACAACAAGCTCTGTAACAGTGGTTAAGGCCCCCTGCCAACCAGTTGTTTGCAATGGCTCGCTGACATTCCAAATGGACAATGAGCATTCATTTGAAAAGTAAGAACTTGCATGTTAGAATATACAATATTTCATTTACAGTCTCCAGACAGGCATTTTAAAATATCGCAGTGCACGGCCTATCTAGGAATTTGCAGTGATCCCAAATGTAATAGAGAGGTAAGTCCCGGTAAAGGTGGGTGGCTTACCTTAGGTCCCCGCATGCCAAAGGGCCCAAAATCTCCTTTCTCTCCTCGACCGCCAGGTACTCCTTCCTTTCCGGGAAGACCCTAAAAAAAAGGGAAATGAATGGAGCATGAGTGCCTGATGCCTTCATATGGCAGAAGCGATGGGTCTGAGCTAGGAAAGGGTCTTACTGGCTCGCCGGGAACTCCAGACTCTCCAACCTCCCCCTGCAAACAAGACGACAGATGGTGAGAAAGGAGTTACACACTCAGGTGGAATGCTCTAGCTCTGAATATGAGTTTCGAGTGGGGCGGTGTGCAGTGGGAAGACAAGGTCACAACTGTGGAGCCTTTCAACGCACTAAGCAACTTCAGGCTGTAGCCCAATGTAACTTTGCTTTCTTCTCCCCGACCTGACTGTCTAATATCAACCGTCAACAGAAAGCCATTATCATCAGATAAGAGACCAGTCTTCATGTCATCTTTCCATCGCTGAAGGAGATTTGCTGAGGCAGCATTCTAAATGTCATGCCTGTGTATGTGCAGCCTTTGGAAAGAACACTGCCTTTGTAATCTCAAAAGTTGAATCTCAGGGAAGACACATTTACATAACAATGGATTAAAGAATGTCTCACTGACATGAACAACCCATGTTCTAACTCAAGGTCTTCTCTTTCATGCAGTGCAGGATGGCAGTCCCCCAATAATTACCACAGAATACTGAGCTCGTCATTGTTGCTTTTTCGACAGTCATTTATTTATTATTTCTATTTTTAAACATCCATTGGGAGCATATTGGTTTTGTTTTCAATTTCCCAAGGCAGGGGTGTTGCTTGGTCTGGAAAAGATCTGGGGCTACGCTCATGTCAGGACTGTCAGGACTCGGGGCTAGCCAGCTTTTTGGTTGTATCCCCTGAGCTTCTATCCAGGCCTATCCAGGCTATAGCCGCCCCCAGACTCCCCCGTAGTGATGCCTCTGGGTAATAGTGTCATTACATCCTCAGAGTCGGACAAATAGAATGGAAGCAATATTGAGTGATGGACTGATTCCCTTACACAAAAGGCCTCAGACTGGCACACGACACAGAGGCAAGAGGATCCCTTAATACACGATTTGCTAAAAGGCATGCCTTGCAAGGACAATCATGGCAACATGGGGTATACTTCTAGCCCATAGCAACTGAGCTGGGGGAAGAGTGATTTAACAGACACTATTCCTAGTTCCCAAGCACTCTGTCAGTATTGCTATCAGGATTCTCCACTGTACCCCTTTGCACTCTAGCAGCATTAGTTCAGTTATGGCATGGGACCTTGGGGTGCATTCTTCTCGGCGAAACATATAACATGAAAACCCCAGGACACTTTTACCATTTGCACATAGCTATGGGGATGTGGGTGCTTCAACCAGAATGTCATATAAACACACATTCTGCCATCGTCATGGAGGTTACATGTTTTAGTCAAAAAGATCATGGAGAGAAGAGTTTCATCACAGGTAGTTTGCTCATTAGTATTTGGGGGCTCTGCTTTTGTCGGGGGACCATTTTACAGTTCTTTTTCCACCCCAGCCCTGCTGGCCGGGTCATACTGAGAACAGTGATACACTGCGGAAGGTGAAATGTTACAGTGTTTGCATCTAGCACTAGCTCATGTCCGTCTGTTCGTGGGAACGGGCTCTCAGCGGATCTGCCAGGGAGCTGCGGCCGCAGGGACAAGTGAGACCGGGGGCCGCGCTGTGGTGCACAGGGCTCATGCCATTTTGATTTCACAAAATGGTTTCCAGGGCCTAGCTAAATACAGCATGTTTGGTCAATGTCTTCAGCCAGTGGTCCACCCGCCACCTGGGCCCTGGTGGCAGGGGGAACCCCTGACGAGCCATGGACTTCACAAGGGGGAGAGGCTGCAGGGGAGGGGGGCCTCATGGACCAATCCTCCCATACACTGTACTGCTGTGTCTTGTCTCGGTTGCAATGCATTATATTATATGTTCTGAGCAGTTGTCCTGCGGGTCATTCCTGAGAGTTGTTAGAATGCTGAGGCATTCTATGAGTGACAGCTCAGTGAATGTTGATGCATGAGGGTTCTCAAGCTATCAGTTGAGACCTGGACTGGAAATTCCTGAGGATGGCTGGCGGGCGTGCCCCTGCGGCCAACATACAAGAGTAACTGGAACATGTAACTATGCAAATAAAGCTATGTACCTTTCCACCATGGAGTTTAGAGCCATCTGTTCTGATGTCCTCTACTGGAGAAGTTCACTTTATAACATGTACCTCATAACAGTATTTCTGGAAATCCACCTAACTGGGACTTACCCACCTGGCTGTCGGAAACAGCTTTTCAGAACTACTGCACCCAGCATTTCTAGGACTCTGCATGCATCATTTGAATTTGTATTTATCCATTTCCACCCTCATTTAGAGGATGGAATGTTTTACAAACTTCAGGAGAGTTTTTAAAACTTTCACCTACAGAAATTGGAGTATAGAAATTAGTTATTTGGCCTAATGACATAGTGGTTGTTACCTCATGCAGAAATCTTATCAGATGTCCACCAGGCCAATAATGAAGCTGGAGGTAAAATCAGATTGTATTTCCAAATCCCGCCTGCTTTAACCGCCACCATCATGCGCATGACAGCCTGTTTTAATGGAGGGCTCATAAGAGTTTGCCATGGCCCAGTATTATGAAGATTGCAGTCATGGCAGGAGGGACACAGTTCACAAATGGAGTCCTGCATTGTGCAGCTATTGGTTTAAAAAATGGTGCCCCATGCATATGTGGGCGGTTTAGCATTTCTATTACATAAAAGCGCATGATCCTAAAATGGATTCTGCTGTGTGCAAGAGGCTTTGCATGGAGGTTGTGTGGCTCAGATGTTGCTTTTCGCTAATTTACAGCAGTCACTGTCACAGAATGGGGAAGATGTTTAGTGGTACAGCGATAGGTCTTTAATCTAGTCTAAAGCTCCATCTATGACTTCAGTGCTTTGGCTACTGTTATGGCTAAACTCTGGCTTTAGCTTTCTAATTGCATCTAAGCTGCCTTCTTTTAATCTATGCTCCTGACCAATGACATGGTTCTCATAGAGAGCATTGTTTGGGGTAGACTTTCAGTTCGAAATAGTCCCAGGACCATACAATTTGTATTTCACGTGCGTCTGAAGGATTTGAGGTCCTGGGTGTGTCCTTCCACTTATTCAACCAAGGCACAGCCTATTGGAAGCTCTTCCTGGAAGAGAGGTTTTGCAAGAGGTTCCCTAAAGAGGTTTAACAGGTTGGTACAGCTTCTGTACATTTGCTACTTGGTCACTTTCTCAATAGTTCATTTGCACAATAAAAGGAGCCCCAAATCCGTTTGTATGGGCTAGATTTGTAACCCATTTTGAACACTGAGATACCCTGGCCTAGCCTTTGGCTGCCTCCCCTTCCAGCTCCCGACAGCACTGCTCCTGCCGATTCTACTTAGAGGTTAAAGTCCACCACAAATGTTGACCCATCGCCCTAACATTACCCTTGGGAATCCATCCTAGGAAGTTGGAATGCATCAGGGACATCCTTCCAGTTATGGCATTTCATCTGTTTTATGGTTGCCGTCATTCTAATTTAGCTCCACTCCCGCTGTGGATGCAGCTAGGGTTGATCATGCCGTTGGCTCAACTCTAAATCCAAGCTGCCAAATACAGCTCTGAACACAGATAAGATGTAGCCAGAACACCAGGTTCTTTCCCTGTGGCACTGAGGGTGGGCTTTTCTCTTCATGCAACAAATGATCTATGCCATTGCGCCCCATTCATGACGCCGCCCTGAGATGCTCACCTCCCTCCATTCACCGTCTGCATTCAGGGTGGCTGTCTATATACTAGTGATCGATTCTCAAATGTCTCCTCTTTAAAGGGGATGAAGGATAGCTCAGAGGCAACACGTTCGTCTTGGAAGCAAGACAACGCAGAGCAACACAGGTTCGAGTCAAAATCCCGTGCTTAGAAACCACTCGTTGGTATTAAGCGTGTTATAAAAGAACAGTTATAATATTAATAATAAACCCATCGATGTAGTTGCTGGCCGCCTTCCACCTGTACTCCCAAGAATATTTCTACTTTGCAGGGTTTTAAAACCTTAAAAAGACACCTTCCCGACACACATATTGTCATCCAACATCATTGCTCCCCTCAGACCCTGCGAATATTCCATTTTACAGCTCTATAAATAGTGTCCTTTTGTGTGACAAGTTTCTCTAGTGTAAATCTGTTATTCGTTATTGTCGGCATTCTATGTTTATAATTCATCTCGATTGTTCACTTAGCCATTTCAACTTTGTACCCACTACCAGTTTAAAGCTCCCGTTCTTGGTATGTAACCTCCATGACGATGGCAGAATGTGTGTTTATATGACATTCTGGTTGAAGCACCCAAATCAAGACAAATTCAACCCCATTGGGAGCTCATGTAAATGGTGCACGAAAATGCACAATATGTATGTCCAAGCTCACCATTTGTCGCTGCCATCAGTCTCATTGGCCAGTTGTTCGTGCGTGCTCCACCAACCTTACTACTACCTCGCTTACCGTGCATGTATAGAAATGTAACAAAATGTTGTGGTTGTTAAATACTTAACATATAGTTTTCAATTGCAAAATGGGTATAGGTAACGCATTTGAAATGGCCATGTAAAAGGCACTAACAATGTAGAAAACATAAGCTTTGAAAAGACTCAATGAGTATTGTACATTATATGAATGTTTATGTCTCTTCCACATAATCTGCAACACATGAGGAAAATACCATTGTGGGCATATCCAAGGCCATTCCCCTTTCCTCCCCATTGAAGCCTGCCAGACGGAAAGCAGGGGCCTGTGCTGCTCTGCTTCACCTCCCCCAATTCGGCTGGAGCTGCTTCAAACATTCACGTTCCCCTGCAGCTCCCAGGGCTGCAGCCAGCCACCTGAATTATTTACAACCCAGCAGTAAACCCCGGCCATAAACGCAGGCCCGAAGGCGCCCTTTCTTAGGCTCCACGACCCACCAGCTCACCCCAGGTTAATGGCCCCTGTAAAATTAGAACACCCAATATTATAGCAACACTGTAGGGACACATTTATAATGACTTCTAACCGGACATGATAACTTGGACAGCTCGTCCCTTGCCCTGAGACCCAACCTCGCGACCTATGATACCCGGTCAACAGGACGATGATAACCATGTATTGATGTATCACCAAAAGACGCCACTCTGGGTGCATTCCTCCTGTGTTGCATTTACCTGTAGAGTAACCGATTGGAAGAATTACCGGGGAAGATAATATTGCAATGTTGAATGAATGCGGTGTGCGTGGCATTAGGGCAGAAAGCCAAGAAAGACGTTCATCACTGACACTGGTCACGGCTGGCACAACAACACCGCCTGGATGAGCCCAGCTGACCTGCCCGGCCCGGCCCATGTGGGTAACCAGTGACGTCCACCAAGCACATCACAGCTGCACCTATAGTTAGTCGTCGCCACCCAATCCTCACGAACTTGTGCCCCCTATAGTGTGTAGGTTCTTATGGTGCATGTTGTAAATATATACGCCTGTCTTTGCTATTGTCAGACAGAGCGCTCTCGGAGTTTGCAGAGTCCTTTGCATGCCCTATTCTGATTTATATAAACTCCCATTAAGCTCACCCGCACTTTGTCTTAGCCTTATTCCAATCTTGGGAGAGTCCATTATTGTCTCTCATTGTGGGGAGGATTGTGCTATCTGGGGACGCCTGCCTTCAGTGGTGACCCCGACAGCGTGATGATTATTTTTCCTTAACATACATATCCCTACCTTCCCCTTTTGCAAGAAAATCTCCGGTCGAAAAGGGATACGCACGGTGCGCCGGCTCCGGAAGGCTGCCCGCCACACCATAATTATGCACTTATGACCATCTTTACACATCCATCGTAACAAATATGTTCTGGCACATGTGATGCGTACACACCCATAGGCAACACTCTATTCACAGCTCAATTTGTAATCCCTTTCCTCCCTTGCTAGCTGTCCCTTTCTTTCTTAATCTGATATGAATTTGTCTTGTAGTTTTGATATAAACTTGTATTTCTACTTAGGTTATCCTTTTTTTTTTTGGATAAATTTGCTGAAGATATTGGTGGTGTGCGAAGGGTGGTTTTGCTTTTGTATGTGCCCCCTAAAAGTATACAGAATAGAGGCGGTGCGCAGCCATTCTTATATTGTTCAGGTGGCGGAAACACACGCAGGTCCCCACACGCAGTGATACACAAACACTTAGATAAATCTGGTGATACATCTATATAAAGATATATATATATATATATAGATATACATCCGTATCGAGCAACCACGAACTATGGGGGCAGAAACACCATTAGCCCATATTTGTAAGAATCTACCTGGGTATGCTGAACGCATTAAGAAATATCACGATCAGTGGATTACAGAGCTAAAGGGGGAAGGGCTACCCCAAATATGGCCAGAAGGGGGATCGTTTGACAAGAGTGTCCTAGATATGGTAGCTACATGCATTTTTTTAAAATACAAGGGGAAGCAGTTACATAATAGGAGAGAAATATTAGACCTATGGAGATTGTTTGAAGAAGTACCACCACCCAAGAAAAGGGAGTTAGGTACTGATCTGCCATCTACCACTGACAACCCATTGCTGATACCAAAAGACGACAAGGTGTCGCCAGAAGGGGAGTCACCAGTAGAGGTAACTAGGTTGTACCCAATACTAAATAAGCCAGTGCCCGCAGAAGGATACAGTGACCCAACATATGTACCCCCAACAACAGTCACTACGACTCGAGGGCCAACAGCACCCCCACCGTATGAGAGTCATAGAGAGCGTGACCAGGTAAGTACACCAATAGTGAACATAGAGAAACTAACAGAAGACCTAGAGTCCAGGCTCTCTGTAGCAAAAGACGAGCTCTCGAGGATAAAATGCATATGTGAACAAACTGCGACTAATGCTGCTAGGTCAGAACTCACATCAAGAGCACAGAGTCATGATAAGACCATTGAGGAAGGGTGGAAGAAGGGGGAGATATTGTTTAGGATACAAGAAGAACCAGTCCGAATAATTGAACTGGAGGAGAGGGAGGAGCCTACTGACGGTGAGATAAGGACCACAGGAGGTAGAGAGGAGCTATTGTGTGATATAGAAGAGGACTTAGAAGAAAGTGAAAGCTTAAGCATGGCAATGGGAGGAGGAAGTGAGGGGTTGGATGGCGCATGTTCAGGGAGAACCATGGAAGAAGAGTGGACAGGACGACTAAGGAATAGGTTGGGGAAAATGGCGCCACTACGAAAGAACGGAATGAAGGTGGGTACAGATAAGACAACAAAGGGGAAGTTACAACTCCCACTAATACACAGGGGAGGAGGGAGGCCAAATTACATACCCTGGGCTCAGATGGATAAGGCCAATCTGTTAAAGCTATTACCACCACTATCAGGAGGGGCAAGCAAGTGGATATATGCATTTGAGAAACACACAGCCGGGGTACCTCTAGTAATAGGTGATGTGAAAAGTCTGCTAGTATCAGCAGTTGGGGATCAGGCTGACAGAGTATGGCTAAAGGCTGGCTTCCCGGGAGTAACGTTATACTGCGATCGCCATGATGGTGCCTCTTTTAACACAGTACGGGCAAGGGTGTGGGATGCATTAAGAGAGACATTCCCAGAAACCCAGATTTGCAGTCAGTCATGCAATGTACGATAAATGATGGGGAAGATGCTATGAATTACATTTTTCAGGTCCAGGAGATGTGGAGAACGGAAACAGGCACACCCTGGTATCAATCAACATCATTATTTTACTTTATAATAAAGAGAGGGCTCCCTAAAGAGGTACAAAAGGCACTTGACAAAATTGCAGGCATTGAAGCAAAAGTGTGGCCCGAAATACAGAGCATAATAGTTCACCATTGTAAACGAATAAAAGAGAGGGAAAAGGAGATAGCACAAAAAAGATTGGCAGACGAGGCAAAGTTAGTACAAACAAAACTGGTGAAGGTCGCTGCAGCAGTAGCCATGCTCTGACACAGCAGGGAGGGAGAAGAGGAGGAGGAGGGGCTGGTAGCAATACAGGGGAGGATGGCAACGAATTGGGCAGGAGCAGGGCAACGACAGTGGAACGAGCAGGAGCAGAGTGGAGGTCCGCAGTGGCAAGATTGGGCCCCTTGAGGGGGACGAGGGGAGTACAGGGGTCAAAGAGGGGGTGGACAAGGGTATGGGGGAAATGGAGGAAATGGATGGCAAGGTCCCAGACGTGCGCAGGGAAGCTGTTGGAACTGCTGGAGGTGGGGGCACTTTTCCAAAGAGTGCAGGAATAGATCAAACAACGGATTTCCAGAGATAGAACACTATGGCAACCCTTACCCGGGAAGCCCATATGGCCTTCCAATGGGGCGACAACAGAGGGAACAAGAACAGGGGTACATAGAGCAAAGGCAAGCGCATCATTACAGAACACAGAATCACCCACAAAACAACAATACTATGCATTACACCCCAGGCAACCCTTTCGCAACGAATGCCAATGGAGCACCAGCCCCAGCCCCCTATAGTGATGTGTCAGTTGTTTCAGGAAGCGTCTTTAGCCAGGGGGGGACAACGAGACAACCAGCATAGGGCAGCCCACAGAGAACACTTGCGTGTCCTGTTCTATCTACCACCTACGATGCAGTGGAGGAACCATTGGTAGGGGCGCAGATAGGAGACAAGTAGTTCATATTCATGGTGGATTCGGGAGCCGAGAAATCATGTATCCGTGAGGGCCGGTTTCCGTTATCAAACCGGAAGTTAGAGACGCAGGGGTTGGATGTGACAGTGGGGGGTAAAACGGTAAAGACACCCTTAATGTATTATGAACAATCGGCAATAAACCTGCTCGGAAGGGACCTTCTTAGCAAGGTTAACATGACAATATCATTTACAGAAAGAGGGATAGTGTGCTCAACCCCAGGAATATGCCCATTACGCGTAATGCTGGTGGTATAGGCTCGGACAACGGCACCGGAAATACGCAGCATGCCAGTGGACGAAAGAATGTTCATCATAGGTTTAAAAACACTGGCCCAAGTAGTTCCCGAGCTAAAAAAGTTGGTGTGGAGAATACCCGCAGAATTTATCTTCCGCCCAATAGTATGCCCAGACATAGCACCAGGGTCAGTGGTATCCTTAGACCTGCATGCTGTACAGGTATCAGCAAAAAGGATTGCAGTAATTGGGATGGACATAGATGGGTGTGAATGGCGCACTGTACTGTGCATCAATGCTGATATTGTCCTACGAGACTTATCTGATGAGGATCTCTTTTCTGATGCGGATGGTGATGGAGAGATAATACTGGAAATAGCAATGCCCTGTGACATTTTGATTCAGACAAGACAAGTACCCGTCCAGTTGATGGCAGTGGTGGGAACGCCACCGTCCTTTTTTGATGATGACATGCGACTGGTGCCAAGCAATTTGTGGACAATAGGCCCCCATGATGTAGGTCTGTTGCATGGAGTGACACCAGTGGTAATAAAACTCAAACCATACCCATTGTCCCGCGAAGCTGAGGAAGGGATAAAAGAGACAATAAATGCATTGCTAGCACAGGGGATAATAGTGCCCTCAAACTCCCCATGTAACACCTGTATCTACCAAAATCGATCAAAAAAGCAAAGGGAGGGGCTTGGAGGATGATCCAAGATTTACGGCCCCTAAATGACGTCATACAAACAGAGTTCCCTTGGTCCCGAACCCTGCATCCATACGATGCAGCATCCCAAAAACGGCATCACATTTCACAGTGGTTGATTTGAAAAATGCATTCTTCTCCATCCCCTTGGCAGAAGAAAGCAGATACTTGACAGCATTCACATTAGGGGGGAAGAGATACGAGCATTGCAGGCTACCTCAGGGGTACTGTGAAAGTCCAAGCATATTCAACCACATACTACACGAAGATCTGGGTAATTTATCAGTTGAAAGCACGATCATTCAGTACGTAGACGATTTGCTCGTCTGCGTACAGAGTGAAGAGACGTGCAGGAGAGACTCAGTAACACTCTTAACGCTGCTGGCGAATAAAGGGTACAAGGTGGACAAGGGGAAGCTACAATACTGTCAGTCAGAAGTGCTGTACCTGGGACAGCTGATATCAAAAGACGGGAAAAGAATAATACCTGACAGAGTAGAAGCAATAAGGTCAGTGAGAGAACCAACCACAGTGAAGGAGATGCAGAAATTCTTGGGAATGTGTAACTATTGTAGAGCATGGATACTAGATTATGCAGCCTACACCAGGCCATTACTGTAAGCACTCAAAGAGGCCCAGCAAGAGAACAGGAGAATAGAGTGGTGAAAAGAAATGAGTGACTCGTTTGGGTCGCTAAAAGAGCTGATCTCGAGTGCTCCAGTACTCGCCAATCCTGATTATGAGCGCAAATTTTACCTGTTCTCACATTGTAAGGGAACTCTTATGACAGCTGTACTGACACAAAAGACTTCCCTAGGACACAAACCATTGGCTTACTATAGTGGCACATTAGATGCAGTGAAGCAAGGCGCCTTCGCGTGCGAGCAGTCTCTCGCCGCCGCCGCGTTCGCCATTGAGAAAAGTGCCACAATAGTAATGGGGTGCCCTGTCACATTGTTCTTGGAAGACTCATTATTTGCAATACTTGAAAGATCAAAAAGCACACTGACCACACAGCGAGCAACTGCCTATGAGATAATATTGTCCAGCGCCAATATTCATGTGGTAAGGTGCAGGACAGTAAACCCGGCAACATTCATCACAGAACCATGCACACTAGAGGACATGCAAGAACACAATTGTGCAACATACACAGGAGAAATGGGGGAGTGCACGGTGGTGTGTGAAAATGCCCTGAGCGAGGGGGAGGTGTACTTTGTGGATGTGTCAGCGTCAATTGACATGGATACAGGAAAGAAACATGTGGGACTAGCAGTAGTGAGGCTAGAAGAAGGTGAGTATGAAGTACTAGTACAGTATCGCCTTCCGTCCCATTTCTCAGCCCAAGCAGCAGAACTTATCGCCCTAATAGAAGCATTACATGCAGCTAAAGGATGTGCAGTAACAATATATACAGATTCAGCCTACATGACGACGACAGTACACGGAGGTCTAGCCCGGTGGGGGCGGAGAGGGTTTCGAAGGGCAGATGGGACCCCAGTGCAACATGCTGAACTGCTGAAGGAATTGATTGAGGCCCTAAAAGATCCAACAGTGGTAGCAATAGTGAAGTGCCAAGCACATACGTCCAACACCAACGTTGTATCTTTGGGGAACGCGACAGCAGACGCTGCTGCCAAGGAGGCTTTGTATTTTGAAAGACATGGAACAGGCGAGTACCTATTGCAGCACAAGACGAACGAAGAGCTCCCAGAAGGATACAATGCCATGCCCATATCACAAATACTAGAGCTGCAGGAAGGGGCCAGTTGTGATGAAAAGATGGTGTGGGAAAAAAGGGGGTGCAGCCAATCAGCAACAGACTTATTATGGCGCCAAAATAACTCAGGAAAAGTAGTAGTGCCCATCAAACTGTTAGAGATAGCATTTCAGCAATTACACTTTCCAGCGCATAACACTAAACAACACATTGCAGCAGAGATACAGGAAGACTGGTTTGTGCCATGTCTCCAGGAACACATATCTAGATTGACAATGGAGTGCACAACGTGCCAAATATATAACTCTGGGATGACGCTACGGACACTCAGGGGGACAATTCCAAAACCAACAGGGCCCTTCAGAGAACTGCACATTGATTATGCAGACATGGGGGAGAGGTGTAATGGGGCACGCTACATGATAGTGGTTGTATGTCCATTTTCTAGGTGGGTGGAAGTGGGTCCATGTGCGCGACCTGATGCTAAGAGCGCTGCAAAGTTCTTAGTAAGGGAAGTGTTCCTGCGCTGGGGAATTTGCAATGTAATTCGCTCAGACAACGGCACTCATTTTGTGAACGAGCTTTTCAAAGAAGTGACCGCGTTATTGGGAATAAAGCATAAACTGTGCTCGATTTATCATCCTCAAAGTAACGGCGTTGTCGAAAAGATGAACGGTCTGTTAAAAGGGAGATTGTCTAAATTGTGTTTTTCGTTGAAGAAAAACTGGATCTACTGCTTACCCTTTCACTGTTTGAGCTGAGGAATCAGCCGAGCAAGGATCACCATCTGTCCCCGCACAAAATTGTGACAGGGAGACGGATGCACACAGCACATTCCCCACTACGCCAACACTCAGATGCACACAGAAGCGCCACCATATTGGGAGATGAATTCACAGAATACCTGAAGAAGCTAACTAGGGCAGCGCGTGCAATCTCAAGGCAGCTCTCACCACCATTCACAAGGGAAGAAGGGAACACAACAGTGTCCCTTGCGGAACCTGAAACACAGGTACAATTAATGCCAGGAGAGTTCATTTATGTCCGGAGCTTTGTGCGCCGGTGGAATGCCCCAAGGTTCCATGGGCCGTACGAAGTGGTATTTTGTACCCCTACAGCTGTAAAAGTAAAGGGGCTCAAATACTGGATACATTTGACAGATGTGCGAAAGGCATATAATAGTGTACAGGAAGAGGTGGATAGGGAGGCACAGACAACAGCAAACAAAAGTAATGAAAATGATGAGCGAACGTGAACAAATGAATGGAAGAGTGTAACTGATAGATAAAACGGTTAACGGAAGAATTGTAAAACAGGTTATTGATCAAGATAAATGAAAAAAAAATGTGTTTAAGTGAAAATAACGGTGTCAAAAATATATATATTGTCTGCTCCCTTCTCTGTGAATTCACCCCAGGCCCCCCCATCCCATCTCCCTTTTACGACCGCCTGGTACATACAGTGCCAACAAAAATGTTTACATACACGCACTTAATGCACTTTTATATCTCAAACAGGAACTACCATGGCAACAAACGGACAGCCTGCAACGAATAGATTGGTTAGATATAGAGAAGTGTTAGCTGAAAGATGTAGATATTCGTATGAGTGTGGGTTGTCTGTATGCATTATATTATTTTTTACAATACTGTTTGGCTTGGTTACTTATTGGTTTATAGCGTTCATCTCTATCGAGATGAATGAGGGGGGAGCGAATAACGGGATTAATGTAACAAATCAAACCACAACTGTAAATACTAAAGAAGGTGATTTTTTGGTGTGGGACGGATCTAAACTTGTATGGGGATATTACACGACACCGCCCAATGTTGCTACCTCGCCAAATGAAAGACTGCAGGAAAAAATGCGAAACAGCACAACTTCCCCGCCAAAAGCATCTAATTACAATGCCCACAGTTTAAATGATCGCAACCCTTCTGTTATATCATGGCTGTACAACACCCCCACCAGCGTGCCCACCCACACAACAGAAAACACACTGCTTGATAGTATAAAGAAAGAGAATGAAGAGATGACAGTGAGATACAAAGCATTATACAATGAATGGGGAAAGGGGGGGGAGGAAGGGGGACCTACACTGCTCCTCGCCCATGAAGCTGGGAGATATCTTAGAAATAATAGGAGGAAAAGGGAGGCGGGAAGGAGAAAATACGACGAGTATTACGGGTTGGGACTCGACAAGATGGAAGACCCACGACACCCCCACCAGACAAATAAATGGTATGCAGACATGAGTGAGAGCTGTTATGTCTGCTCCCTCATTCCCCATGCTTCAGGTACACCCAAAGTATTGCTGCCAAAAGAGTTGCCTATTGTCGATGCCCAATGTCTCCTTCATCTCACGTTGTGCAGAATTAAGAACACCTTCCAGGCACACAAGGTAACTTTTAAAATGCTGCAGAATGAGAAGACCTGTTATCCGAAAGCGGAAGGAGTGATATGTTTGGAAGAACCATTCTTTATAATACAAGGGACATTATTTTCAGAAAATAAGTGGAAAGATGAAGAAATAATGTGCAAAGCTGAAGCGCTGCGAGGTGTGGCACCAGAGAAACTGCAGTGGATAGAGAAAACATGCACACCAGTACGGAAGGAGCACATCTCAAAATTGACTTGGGTGACGGCCATTGAAAAGCCCTTCAAGCTACAGAAAGAAATAAACTATGAACTGTCTTTCAAGGGAGACGGGAAAGCTATCATGGGGGTAAACAAAAATTGCAACAAGACCCTCACCATCCCGGATATGAGAAAAGGAACAGCGGCCCTCATGGACACTTATTGGGTATGTGGCAACCAGGCATACCTGCACCTCCCACAATCCTGGAGTGGCAGCTGCTCATTGGCCACCCTACATTCCGCACTAATGGTGATACCGGAAAGCCATATTGATGGGAGCAAGAGACCCCACAGCAGAATGAGGCCCAGCCAACTGCAGAGTCACAAGTATATGTCCTGTCTTCCGGTGACAAGGGGGAGATGCTGTCACGAAACAGACGATCATCAAACTACATATCAAAAGCATCATCAGAGCTACTGGCACAGATCCCGGACAGATATTGATTATTCAGCTCTGCAGAGACTTTCTTTGCCTCACTCATCCCTAGCATCCAGGCACGAGCAAATGCAAAATGGCTCCAAATTACACGCTGGGAGCTGATCCAGCTGGCGAACGACACTGAAGAAGGATTCAATGTAATAAAAGTGGAACTGCGAGCACTGCGACTAATGACCATGCAAAATAGGTATGGACCTGTTAACAGCGATGGACGGAGGTGTTTGGTGAAAAATTGGAAGTGCCTGCTTCACTTTCGTACCTTCCGAAGACGCAGATAATGGTTCCTTATCACACCTGATCGAAGCCGTACATAACCTAGGAGAAAGAATGAAAATGGAAGGTGGAGCAGAAGCCAGCACATGGTTCGACAACATCTTCTCCTGGGTCCCATCATGGCTGGGAATGACTGTTAAATTTTTGATGCCGACAGTAGTGTTCCTCCTTTTTATTTTTTGTATGTGCTAGGTGGGCCTTCGATGTTGTGCAAACGCAGTACCAAACGGTGCAATGATGATGGTGACAATGGGCAACGCTCGCGCTACGATACAACATATGCCCCATGTACTTGAATGGTATGAGGAGGTGTGGATGGATTTGGATGAGGATGAAGGTTGTATATATCTGACCTGCACCCCGGACGAGTATGCTAGAAGGGGATAAAGCCTGCGAGGAGTGTGTAGGGCATGGATGCCCATAAAAGGCACCCCTGCATGGGATGAGGCTGTAGCTGAAGAAGAAGAATGCAAGAGGTTGAAGGAGTTACAGTATTCGTTACATAAGTAACGAAAGGGAGGAAATGTATGGGAGGATTGGTCCAAGAGACCCCCCTCCCCTGCAGCCTCTCCCCCTTGTGAAGTCCATGGCTCGTCAGGGGTTCCCCCTGCCACCAGGGCCCAGGCGGCGGGTGGACCACTGGCCGAAGACATTGACCAAACATGCTGTATTTAGCTAGGCTGTGGAAACTATTTTGTGAAATCAAAATGGCATGAGCCCTGTGCACCACAGCGCGGCGCCCACCCCTGGAGAGTCTCACTTGTCCCTGTGGCCGCAGCTCCCTGGCAGATCCGCTGAGAGCCCGTTCCCACGAACAGACGGGCATGAGCTAGTGCTAGATGCAAACACTGTAACATTTCACCTTCCGCAGTGTATCACTGTTCTCAGTATGACCCGGCCAGCAGGGCTGGGGTGGAAAAAGAACTGTAAAATGGTCCCCCGACAAAAGCAGAGCCCCCAAATACTAATGAGCAAACTACCTGTGACGAAACTCTTCTCTCCATGATCTTTTTGACCAAAACATGTAACCTCCATGACGATGGCAGAATGTGCGTTTATATGACATTCTGGTTGAAGTACCCACATCCCCGTAGCTATGTGCAAATGGTAAAAGTGTCCCGGGGTTTTCATGCTATATGTTTCGCCGAGAAAAATGCACCCCAAGGTCCCATGCCATAACTGAACTAATGCTGCTAGAGTGCAAAGGAAGACAAATTCAACCCCATTGGGAGCTCATGTAAATGGTACACGAAAATGCACAATATGTATGTCCACGCTCACCATGTGTCGCTGCCATCAGTCTCATTGGCCAGTTGTTCCTGCGTGCTCCACCAACCTTACTACTACCTCGCTTACCGCGCATGTATAGTAATGTAACAAAATGTTGTGGTTGTTAAATACTTAACATATAGTTATCAATTGCAAAATGGGTATAGGTAACGCATTTGAAATGGCCATGTAAAAGGCACTAACAATGTAGAAAACATAAGCTTTGAAAAGACTCAATGAGTATTGTACATTATATGAATGTTTATGTCTCTTCCACATAATCTGCAACGCACGAGGAAAATACCATTGTGGGCATATCCAAGGCCATTCCCCCTTCCTCCCATTGAAGCCTGCCAGACGGAAAGTAGGGGTCTGTGCTGCTCTGCTTCACCTCCCCCAATTCGGCTGGAGCCGCTTCAAACATTCACGTTCCCCTGCAGCTCCCAGGGCCGCGGCCAGCCACCTGAATTATTTACAACCCAGCAGTAAACCCTGGCCATAAACGCAGGCCCGAAGGCGCCCTTTCTTAGGCTCCACGACCCACCAGCTCACCCCAGGTTAATGGCCCCTCTAAAATTAGGACACCCAATATTATAGCAACACTGTAGGGACACATTTATAATGACTTCTAACAGGACATGATAACTTGGACAGCTCGTCCCTTGCCCTGAGACCCAACCTCGCGACCTATGATACCCGGTCAACGGGACAATGGTAACCATGTATTGATGTATCACCAAAAGACCCCACTCTGGGTGCATTCCTCCTGTGTTGCATTAACCTGTAGAGTAACCTATTGGAAGATTTACCGGGGAAGATAATATTGCAATGTTGAATGAATGCGGTGTGCGTGGCCTTAGGGCAGAAAGCCAAGAAAGACGTTCATCACTGACACTGGTCACGGCTGGCACAACAACACCGCCCGGATGAGCCCAGCTGACCTGCCCGGCCCGGCCCACGTGGGTAACCAGTGACGTCCACCAACCACATCACAGATGCACCTATAGTTAGTCGTCGCCACCCAATCCTCACGAACTTGTGCCCCCTATAGTGTGTAGGTTCTTATGACGCATGTTGTAAATATATACGCCTGTCTTTGCTATTGTCAGACAGAGCGCTCTCAGAGTTTGCAGAGTCCTTTGCATGCCCTATTCTGATTTATATAAACTCCCACTAAGCTCACCCGCACTTTGTCTTAGCCTTATTCCCATCTTGGGAGAGTCCATTATTGTCTCTCATTGTGGGGAGGATCGTGCTATCTGGGGACGCCCGCCTTCAACAGTTAGTTTGTTTATGTGTTATTAGTGCCCAATAATCTGCCTAGGTGCTTAGTAGGTATTTAAAAATCTACACGCCATAGAATTGTTAGGACTATTTTTGATTGCACAGCAATTCAATTTCACCTGGCAAAACATTAAGCAGATGTCATCTAGTTATTCCACAACCGCAGGATCAGCAGCATAACTGGAAGCTCATCAGAATGAATAGTGCACTTCAGGAACTTCACATGTTTGCAGATGCTATGCATGACCTTATTACCATTAGGGCTGCCGTGTTTCACACTATATTGTGTGGGCATGCAGTGTTACTCAAGACATTGTATGACTACAAAACATACCCAGATATGTTTACAATGGCTGTATTATGATTTGTGATTGCACAATTGCAAGCAGGGTCATCTATCGTTAGGCAAACACTCTTACCTTTTGCCCACCAGGGCCTCGAGCCCCAGGGAAGCCAGCAGACCCCCTCTCCCCCTGCTCGCCTTTCAGTCCCTGTAAAGCCAAAAGCAAAAAACATTAGATGTGGCAAATCCAACTGAGTTCCTTTATCTTTCAATGTAGAAGTGGCATATGATATAGACAACGTATGATGTACAGCGTGTAAATGCATATTTAAATAGTTCAATTTCTAGGCATCGACTTTGGTGTAATTGTGCCTTGCCAGTTCCCATTGCGATACATTCCTCTTCAAACTGAATCTGATGTCACCACAAGATAAACGATCGTGGACGCACATTACTCCTCTTAGCCTAAGTGTATATATGCTATTTCCTCCTCTGTGATCTCTAGCTCCCTTGATTCACCCTATGGCTTGAAAGCACTAAATTATTCAAATCTTCTTCAATAGACTTTCCCTCCCTCACTCTGTTGCGCCCAAAATTTCTTCTGAAGTACAAGCCACAGTGAAGGAAAGCACATTCTCCTTCTGATCTGCCTCTTCTTTTCTGCCTATGCTCTTCCCACAGTTGCTCTCTTCAATTAGCAGAAGAACGTCAATCAATCTAGCAATCAAATTTAATTTATTTTCAGATGTAGCCATAAAAGCAAAATCATTCTATATAACATACATTACATCGAAACAGTCAATCATCGTAAGATTGTGTCGCTATAACGCAATAACAGATACATAGACTGTGCAAGTAGAAAGAAACATTTCTTTCAACAAAATTAAATAAAACTAAGATTTCTGTTCAAATATATAAAACCACTAAGCAAACTTAAATATGACTTCTACCAATCATTCATTACATACTAGATAAAAAAAAGGTCATCTGATAATCAACGCATGCTTTAAAAATGTCAAAACTGCTTAAAGTAAACTACCTGTATGATCAGTTAGTGCATTTTCCATCTTTCTACGTTCTTGGTTGACCACAATTGGTTGTAGCCATTTAATTCGTACTCTTTGCATAAAAATAAAAAATATTTGATGTGCCCACGAGGACATAACAGCAACCGATTTTCTCCACACTGAGCCAAGTAAGCAGCGAAGGGGAGAATTCTAAAATGCATTTTAGTGTACAGTGATTTCACATGCTTCTTCTCCGGAAAGTCCAGGTATTTTTCAAAAGTAAAGGACATTTTTGCCATGAGATACCGTCTGCTGACCACATATATCTAACTGTAAATTGAGTGCCCAATCACCAAATGCTGTAAGTAAAATTGTTTTATAATTCTTCCCTATTTTACTGGTCTCATCCCATACATTTGGCAATCCCAGTTTAATGAACATATTGTTGACATAGCTCAGCCGTTTGAGGTTCATAGAACCCTAATGTTCAAGAACATCGGCTAGAGTGTCACAAAATAACTTCAGCTCGGGTGTGCTGCATAATTTCAGCCAATATAAAAGGGGGTTCAGCCCAATAGTATCACAAATGGCCTTTTTACCAAATTTTAGGTAATTTGCAGAATTATCGGCTAAGCCCAGTAATCTCTTTAAAATGTTATTCTCACTTATCTGTAACATATTTGGAGACTTAAACCTCATATCTCACCTCCATAGGTTGCACCAGGAACCGATTGGGGTCTGTAAATCTCGGGGGCATGTGAGATGGCTTTTCCCCATCCTGTTTTGAGAAATTGTTTACAACCTCTCCCTTTCTTGTTAAAGTTAATGCGCTTTTTCTCAATTTGCGCAACAGTTGACCAGACTTTCCTAAAACCTGCCTGAGCATCAGATATTACATGATTGATCTCACAGCAGGTCTCGAGCCTTGCCAGGATGGTTTGGGAATACATTTTAGCCAATGAGTCTAATAAAGAGATTGGGCAGCGATTTGTTGATTTATTGCAGTCAACCTTTTTGTAAATTGGTACGATAAGGTCACCCTGATGCGGAAATGGATTGCGTGCCACAATTTCATTAAAAGGTATTTGCTGACATGGAGCCCATATAATAAGATAATTATTAAATAGATCTGCTGGTAGATGGTCTGGTCCAGGAGCCTTATTGTAACGCAGGGCTAAAATAGCCTCACATACTTTAGTCAAGGTAGAGGTCCTGGTGTTCTGAACCGGTAGGGCAGGTACCTGGCAGCAAGATAGAGGTTCAGGGGGATCATCCTTTGTGTTCTCATTAATTCGATCAGCGCTGTATAGGTTTTTGAAACTCTCAAATCAATTAGATTCACTTACATTATTACTCCTTCGGATTGCATCTGGATTTGATCCTCTTGTCATAATATACCAGAATTCCTTTTGATTGTCAGTTTTTACTGCATTTTCTAAAGCTTGCTATAAAGTGAGTATATTTTGTTTCTTTTTTTGATCTACTATCCTTTTATAAAACCACCTTTTTTCAGCGATCCTGCTCGGGTCTTTAGTTGTTGTTAGTTCTTCTCATAACCTTTACTTTATAAGCTTACAGTGTTTTTAATACCATTTACCAGACTGTCTGTAAATAGTATTTGTAGCCATTGTGTTTTTGATAAAATCAGGTAAACGTATTGCAGCTAAAGTTTCTTAAAATTGTAAAGACTTCAGATGACATGTTTGCAAGGAGTAGTCCTCAAAGAAAGGTGTTATGTCATTATAAAAGTTTGGGAGAGTAGAATTCCTACTTATTATAGACCAGCTTACATTTTGTACAGTGGCATGTGGGCATCCCAGAGATATTGGAAGGATCAGCAGGACTGATGCCTTATATTTTTAATACTTCTAGTAAGGGATTCCCGATCCCTGTCCAAGTATTCAATTACTAAGGAGATGCTACACCATGCTTCCAAATTCACCAAAATATTATCAATATGACTTTGCGTTACTGATTTCCTAAATCTGGTGTGTTAAGAGTAATCATCTTTACAGCAGCCATTACAGTCACTGACACCATACGTGTAAATGGTCTTTGCAATAGTAACTGCTAGTAGATATTTCCTTACAGGAAATATGTAAATGTGTAAATCAGGTATGCTCCATATTTCATCCTCACATGTGGAAGCAAGGGCATGCGTCATACTCAAAATTTGTCACTGCTTTTGTTGTTAGCCTAAGGCAGACATTCAATAGAAACAACACAAGCAGAAGAATGTTACTCTTTGATTAGGTCATTATACCCTGTGGTCGATTTGTTGCCAAGGAAATAACTAAACAGACAGAGAATAACACATTTATTACATGTTCTTTCTGATCAATTCTTATCTGACATATTCCTCATCTTAAATATATCATATGCAGCTACAACTGGTACCTAAGAACTTGCACCAGCAGTGTGCCGCCAACTTTCCTTGACGGTCCTCTCCTTAACTTCAGAAGTGACAGCGTTCAGCTCATAAATAGGGCACACAATGCCCATAACCCCAGTTTCACCTTTTAGCTCCTGCTCAGCAGCTGAGGCACTGTAATGAAAGCCCCAAAAGGCACATGCACCTTCTCCTGAAGCGCCAGAAAGTTCTCTCGATGTGGAGTAGTTCAGGAGGGCAATGAGGATTCCGTGGGAAGAGAATCCATCAGAAAGCACATACACCGCAGGTAGGTATTTCATTCCTCTAATGGAGCAAGCAAAAGCATATTCCAACAAAATAATACTGCACGACTGCTCTTCCAAAGCATCACGAGAGGCCATTGAGTCCAGGCATTAAGGCTATCAGAAAGTATAGCAGATGCCCAGGTAGCCGCCTGACAGATGTTTAAGTCTGGGACCACCAATGTAAACTGAGATGGCTACTACTCCTCCCTCACCAGGTAGAGTAGGCCTTACGGTCTCTAGGTATGCCCTTAATGGACAATTTGTTGTGCTCCAAGATGCAGAGAATTATCCATCATGATAAGGTCTCTTTGGAGACTGCAGAGTCCTTCCCGGCTCAAGCAACTGCCAGAAATGTTGGCCGTCCTTCCTGAAATTTTAAGATATGGACCCTTTTAGGGTGATGTCAGTGGAATCTTTCCACTTCCTTTAACAGTGGGGAGGTGGGCAAAAGATGGGAATGGCTATCTTCAGTCTCAGGTGAAGCTAAACAATTGAGGGCATCAACTTCAAGTTAACCTTCTTGCTATAGAAAAACTGATAAGGTGGTTTTATCAACAATATCTTTAACTCCCTTGCTATTCTAGACAATGACCATCTGAAATTATTTGGGAGAATCAAGAGTCTCAATGAACAAGAATGAGGGAGAGCAAAAACCTCCTGGCGCAACTCCCACTCATGGGAGACTGAGCCTTGGCTGCTTAGGGCGTCTGCCACCACATTCTCCTTAATGACGAGCTTGGCTGCTGACAGGAAAAAAGGTGTATCACTTCCCTGCACAGGGGCAGAGGCCCCACACCCCCTCTCTTCTTGAGGTTATGCATGGCCACTTTTTTGTCTGTCAGGATTGGGACACTTCTCCCTAAATGGAGGAAAGGATGTTCCCCTGGCCTAGCCTGATTGTTTGCAGCTCTAGAAGGCTGATGTGCAACGTGATCTCTGCACACTGCGAGACACCAAGATGGTCCCCCATAGCATTTAAGGGAAGCAACTGTGACTATCATAGCCTCCTTCCACGGGTGCCAAAACGCTCCTCTACCTTCATGTTGTCCCAACTAGCCCACCGTAATAGACTGTGTGCAACAGGAGTTGTGATTCGAAGCAGGTCTGAATTAGGACCACTGAGAAAGAAGAAGCCATTGTAGCGGCCCCATCCTCAGCTAGGCTTCTGGCACCTGAAAAATGCAGAATGCCAAGAGGCCTAGAAGGAAAAGGAATGGTGAAGCTGGCAGAAGGTCTCGATCTGTACTTTTTGGACTTTACTGGATAATAGAGTCTTTTCCATGTTTCCACTGGATCTCCATAAATCCCAACATGTGGTTTTGCTTCGAATATTTTGTAAATCTGTTTTTTACAACCACTTAATGCTAAAGTGGTTACGCCTTCTTAGCAGCTTTCAGGGTTCAAGTACCTTTCTGGTTGTTCCTTCCAGTGTTCAAATTATGTTAACTTCTTAGCATCTCTCAGGGTCACGTGCTCTCAGGATGCAGAACCTCTCAGGTTCTCAGCACCTATCAGGTTTAAGTGCTTGCAGGTTTTTAGAACCGATCAGGTTCAAGTGCAGTCACATTCCTAGAATGTCTTGGGTTCAAGTGCAGTCAGGTTCTCAGCACCCCTTGGCTTTGAATATTCTCAGGGTCTCAGTATCTCTCAGGTTCAAGTGCTATTAGGAGCTTAGGCTCAGTTCGCTACAGCATTTCCTGTTCAATCTCCTTTCTAATCTAGACAACAACTGCCTCTGTGGGTATGTGAGACTTTGTTCCCTCCCCTAATCCTTCACCTTCTTTGGCATAGGTTATCTTTCATTCCATCTTCCACTCTTGGCAGGGTTTGACTATTTTCAATGGGTGGGAGACTCGCCATTTCTGGGGGTTTTACCCGCTGAATCCTCTCGCCCATCCCCTCCCGCATTGTCAGCATTTACGTGTACTTGGGAGGTATCACCCATGAAACCTCCTTTGGTGTCCCACCTTCGGCATCGTCCGAATATGGGCTGCGCTCAAGGTTGTGCCTGTCAGCCCCTGTGCACTCTCGTGTGGGGTGTGCTTTGCCTCAGAGCCCCTCGGCTGTTCGTTTATAACCTTCTGTGCCCACGATGTATATAGATCGTGGGCAACAGACCCTAAACGTACATAACTTGCCAAAACCATCTTGTATTTCTCCTCGAGGAGACATGATTGTGCAGTGTGCATATATCTGACGTTCTACAAACTTTGTTCACTCTGTGACAGGTATGAAAGTTATCCTGCATTTGCACTCACAACTTACTCTCCTCAAGGACTGCCAGTGCTCTCTAACGCGTCCTCCCTTCAGCATGAACAACCTGGTACATGTTCACGTATTCAATAAGCTGCTGCAGCTCCATGGATTCTGCTAACTGCATAGCATGTCGTTGGGCTCTGAATCATTCCATCCAAATCCCAATCAACAGCATGATTGTGGTAACATTAATTCAGTTTGGTAGTCTTGTGCAGTTGATACCGCCAAACGTGTAATTGCGCCCTTATTCTTTTCTGTCCCTCAGACACAGGTCTCTTTAGCTCCTGAAACCATTTTCTTTCCCGCCATCATTCCACCTCCAATGTCATCCTACGTCTGAAATATGTGTGTTATCTTTAACCCATCAAACTACTCAGATCGCGCCTGTTTCACGCACCTGTCTCTTCTAATAGTAATATGCAGAGATGGCAACCTATTTATCTCACACGCCACATAAACGTTTATTCGAATGGATTTTGTCATCCAACGTATTCCACATCTTGGACATGTAACGGATTGGAGGAACATCCAGTCAAAAGAACGTTACCAGTTGGTAGTAACTTGTTCTTCTCCCTCATACTTGATCGTCCCACCTATATTTCTCTTCTTTCTGCTAGTTGGTTGACCCATCTATGTTCTTGCAGTTTTCAGATTCTTCTATTTGATCCATTTTTCTGCACATCACAATCTCCCAGTCAAATTTCCATTGTTTGGCTTGGCTTCCATTTCATGTTCCCATTCAGTTCTATCTTCTGTAACTTGTATGTATTTAATGGTATCAGTGGCCTGACTCCTTTTTACTCATCTTTTCTGATTACCTATATGGTAATCACGTTTTACATTCTCCCGGGAAAACTCTTTAATGTGGACGCCTCCATGTGCTAGATCGAGATATATTTAATATAAAAGCATACCAAGTCACTCCAACGGCACAATCTACCCACATATCAAAGCCACAAATGCATCCACACTACAGAGCCAACACTGATTGTCAACATCAAACCCTCTGACCATGCGAAACCTGCTTTGAAAGCCCTGAACAGTCGATTCTAGGGTCAAATTTCAAATCCGCACCATTAACCTAAAAGCCCTGTGCAAGATTGTACCAATCTACTTATAAAACAAAATCAAGAGATACACCCATTTAACTCAGCCCAGACTGTCTAACTCTACTATTCAATGGGAATAAATTTCGCAAGCATCGTTTTGAAGATCGCAATTGTTCTACCAAGCCCGGAAACTCTTGAATACTTTCCACCCACCATCAGGGATTAAACAAATAATGTACTATTCCAAAGGAAACTAAAATGACAATGATTCAACCTTGAATTCTAAAACCAAAAATCCCAATCAGCTTTACGTGTTGGGCGCTTGAATTGAGCATCTTGTCTTTCATTCTCCCTTTCCATCGCTCTTCCTTCACTCTATCTATTCCTTTCCATCTTCTTCCCCTTGTTAACTACTCTTTAGTGCTTCTCCTGCATGGGCGCAATAAATTAAATAATGAAATACAACTGATTTTGTACTGCTTTCTCTAATCATTTGTATGATTAGTAAGCTTTTGTATTGTCTCCCAATAATAATTTTGTTTAGAATGTTTACATCATGCTCATGTGATCATTTTTTATTTGTTAAATATGTTCTGTGCTTTGGGAGAAAGTATTAAATAAATAGAATAGAAGAAATACATTGCTAAATATTTATTAATGGTGATATTACTGTCAGCGGCATCAAAATGAAATGCATAACAAATACTTTCAAATAGAGAATCTAGTTAATAACATGATCTCGCTGTGGGATCGGGTCAGTTTACGGCAGAACCATTTCTGAAGTAAAGGATTTTGGGTGAAGCGAGTACCCCTCCCCCTGTGAAATGGTTGGGGTGACAAATGACCCCTCTCAAACAGTAAAAGGGGAGGGTGAAACGGGAGTGGAAAAAGGGGTTGCGGGAAGACGACTAGTGACCCCAATCTCCTCATCAGAGCTTTTCCCCTATATTCCAAATTGAAGAAACAATATCTAAAATCTTCATGGAAAGAAGAAGCCGCCAGATGGAACACGCTCCTCTTTGTAATAAACAAAGAGGTTATGTTCTGTGAGCATGCCACCATAATATCTTTTCTGTATAGGTGTGCAACTATACAATACAATCTACATAATGTTCCTCCTTATTTCCTGGCCCTTTCTGGAAGCCTGACCTCTTCTTAACCTTCTGGCGAGTACCACTTGGCTTTCCACAATACAACAAAGTTGCTGACTAGAAAAAACTCCCTAAAAGCATTAACATCTACAACATAAGTTCCTATAGGTACCCCATATTCCTAATGGTGCATACCTATTTCCAAATCCCTGCCAAATTGAATGAATTTATTCCAAATCTCCTAACATATATTGTGTCTAGGTAATAAAGAAAAATCTGCCTTTAAGGTACAGATGCACTCATGAAGAATCCAGTGACAAGCTACAGGTGCAACTAAGAAAACTAGTACCAAGCTACATGTGCAAACAGTAAGGATCTGTGCCATGTTACATGTTAATCTAATGTGTACTACTGCGTCAGTTTACATGCATAATTGATGAGCAATCTGATACCATGTCATATATGCAAGGAGTCGAATTCAGCATTTTACACTGCAAGGGTGGACATAGTAAATGGGCGAGCACATCTCAATTGCAACAAAAAAGGTAGCAGCCCAATTCATCTTAGATGCGCTCATTGAGATGCCCTTTTTTTACCCCTTTGCGCATTTGTGTAAATAAGGGAGAGTTATTTTATTGCTTACAGCGTAAACCTAGCTCGATGGCAGCGGAGCTTGGTTGTGTAGCCGAGGGCTGGCGCGTTAACTTTGGTGCGACTAGACTTTAGAAGTTTTCTTTGGCAAGGTGGTTAAAGGGTTGAGGCATTCCCAGTGGTGGGGAATGTTATGAACACTGCCTCTAGCGTGTCTAGTGGGACATGCTTGAAGGATCGGTGCACATTAAGCAGGCATTTGGCCTGACATTTGCATGGGCTCCTTGAGTGCGATATGAGATGGTGAATTGCGGCATGGTCTGTCCAATCGAGGGGCAGGGGGTTTGAGCATGAGTGAATCGGGCAAGAAGTGAGGACTAGGCCAAGCGTGTGACCTTTCACATGCGTAGGGGGAGTACGATCTGTTTAAGTTCATGGAGGGGTGCAGGTGTATCAGAAGAGAGTAAAAGCGCAGAAGGAAGAGAAGTAGGGAGGCCTGTGTGGGAGGGACCAGCAGGGGATCCTGTTCGAAAGGAGGTAGCCGTGAAGGGCCTGGCAGGGAGGCCAGAATGCTGGCAGAAGATCACAAAGACCTGTGCACCCTAGAGCAAGTTGGGCCATTCGGATTCCACAGGTTTGGGAGCCTCTGTGGTTGGGAATCCACAGCTGGAGCTGCGGGTCAAGAAGAAGAAACAAAGTTGCTGCCAGCGTCTGCGGAAGGGAAGCAGAACTCTCGACGAGTGCAGAGAAGCATATGAAGTGCAAGCAGGCTCACGGTCACAAGCAAACCAACAGGCGGAGCAGAAGAGGGGGGATTCAGCTGCCCGAGAGGAACGCGGAAGACCAGTGAGTGAAAGGGAATGTCATTCGAAGCCAGGGGCGCTCCTAAGGGCTGCCTAGAAGTGAGGCGAATGCCGAATTAAGCAAATGAAACGTACAAAGTGAAATAAACCCAAATCCATGAGTCAAATGGAAATTCAGCAGAAAATAAATCTTTGCTAATATTGAATACTAAATGAATGAAATCTAATACAGAACTGAAGAAAAACCTTATGGGCAAAGCTACGATTGGCTGAAAGATAAATGTGAAAGTGCCCATATGAAAGCAAGATACGAAACTAGAGAGCAAGTGTGAAGGTTTTCCAAAAGAGCATGACGGAAAGGTGGGGACGAAATAAAACCACCATGAAGTGCACTTTATTCATGAATACAGTACGGCAAGGCCATGATTGGCGAAGGATATGTGACACATTGTGGCCAAGCCAAGAGGCAAACCAGGAGAAGCCAAGATAGTATGAACTTACACATAAAGCCAAGAGCCCGACAAGGAGAAGGTGAGTGAGTGTGAATCTGTACACAGGGGTACATACAGAAGAACCTGTGTGGGCTGAAGAGCCTAGGGATCCTGGTTGTGTGACCTGTAATGGGTGGACTGTATGGTCTGACAACTCCGCCTAGAGCAGGGAACCCTCAATTGTAAAAAATAAAGACATTGTTGAAAAAACCCAAAAAGAATGGTTCCAGTAGACTGTTAATTCAATCCAGAAGGAGTGTCAAGTTGATCTGGAGTTGTGCTGAACATTGAAAAGTTGCAACTAAATATGATTTGGCAAGTTGAAGGTTTGGGAAAGGGAACCCTGAGACTTGATGAACTGTAATACTGTCTTCAGGATGGAAGCCTGAATACCCTTTTCTTTGGAACTGTGTTACCTTGAACTTGGGGAAAGGAACGCTGATGATTTGTGGAACTGTGCTGCCTTGTACTTGGGGAAGGGAGCCCCAAGGATTGGTGGAATGGTTTGAACTTGAGAAAGGTAATCTCGAGACTTTTTGGAAACTTTCTTGAACTTGGGGGAAGGGAAGCTGAGAGGGAAGCTGGGAGCTGGAAGAAGCTCAGAATTTGTTTTGAGCAGCATTTCTTTTATTGTTGCCATCCTTACACATTGTGTAGCTTTAGTTGTGAGGGCAAGGATAGGTTTTTGACACATACTTTTAAGTTGAACTTACTGACTCACACTTTCCTTAGTTTTATTCAGTTAGGGATATCCCACCTTAGCATAGGGCGAGTTAGTTCAACCATCCTGACATCTGAGTTAATAAAGCATTTCATTTTGAACTTTGAGTCTGTTGTCTGTGTCTTGCTTCATGATGCCTTCACACACGGCACAAGCTTCCTCACTAGCTGAACATGTAACATGACACAGATCCCCGCTGTTGGTGCATGTAACTTGATACAATATTCCTCATTGGTTGCACATGTACCTTGGCACAGATTTTCACTGGTTTCATATGTAACCTGGCACACAATTCCTCATCAATTGAATATTTAACATGGCACAGTATTCCTCTTATGTTGAATGTGTAGAATGGCACAAGATGCCTCATTAGGTGCTTATGTATCTTGGCACAAGTGAGCAGCCCAAATAGTGAATGAACTGAGGATCTAATGGATTAAATCAATGGAATTTATAAAGAAATATAGCCTCAAAGAAAAGCCTACTTATAGCTCTGAAAAAAGCGGAAACCCTTAATACACAGTAAATGGACAAACATACTTTTTAATACGGTCCAATTATTAGTAAACATGAATTAAAAAATCTTCACACATATATCATACATATAAAAATGCTTCAACAGAGGTGAAATAGTTGTTAAACATGTAACATCGATCTTACACGCACACTCATATCACTCCATGTGTAAACCCAACACTTATCCCAGTGTTACCAATCACCACAACTAGACAAACATATGATGACAAATCATTTTGAGAAAAACAAAAGAGGTGATGGCTGGAAGATTTAAAATTAAGCTTAACCTCTGGCATTGCTCTGGGCAACCCTCCAGACCATCGTTCTTTGTCTACCAAGCCATTACAAAAGGGGAAACCCCCATATAAAAATCAGGCTTGGTCCGAACCCATAAGGGTCAGTGCAGCACAAACTGCTTGATCACATCACTTCTACAGGAAACCACAAGCATCCCCGGAAAATGTTCGGCCTTGTTGGGCCTCATCAGTGAGGAGTAGCTTGGGTTTCTAGGACTAGCAGGCAAGGGACACATGTCTGGGCATATCCGTCCCACTGATTTATTAAAGACCTTTCAGCCATCAACTTTTTGTTTTGACAAATAATGTTGACGCAACAAATTAGTAGTTTTGCATCTTGAGAGAAACCAAGTCTTAACCGATGCTCTCATTTTTGTTTGGCTGGTGTCATATTAGTCCACTATTTCCAATTAATAAACAGTAACAGATATGTTCTAATATGTTAATTTGCCGTGAACTTAAGTTTCGACCATCAACGCCAGTTATTTGTGGCCGAGCCTCCCTGAGGGCAAAGACAACACTTCTGAGTGAGGTGGTGCATACAGGTGTAGATCCGGCCACTTGCATAGAGCTCCTAGTGGAGAAAACAATTCCACCTCACTGCATCTGAAGATTTGCTGATTTCTATTCTTTGTTTATGTTTAAATTGACAGGCACTGTTGCTGTATCTGTGTGGCTACCGTGGGCCAGATTCACAAAAAACAGATAATGCACTAGTTTAATTTGCGCAGCTTTCAGACATGCCCAGGTCAACTTATTCACAAAGGGGACCTGAGCATTCCTGGAGAGGCTGGACTGTAGCGCAAAGAGGTGCTGTCAAGCCCCCTTGGATACCTTAGTGTCAGGAGTGTGTGTAACAGGTTCCCAGCGACCACGTGGTTGCAGGGATTGCATTTCACCAAGACAGGCCGTTAAACTTTCCGTCTCTGTGAAATGTCTGGCAAAAATAAGCATTCCCGTCCCTTTTTGGACGATTTAAATTTAAGTGTGACAGTCGCTGTTGAAACGGTGGCTGTCATGCTTCAAAAACAAATCAGGACAGGGCCAGAAAGGACTCTGTCATGATTTGCCCATCCCCCTGCACCTGGTCACAACAGCCGCAGGGGCAAGACCCTTATTTCTGCACATTTAAAAGAGCACCCCATTTGTGGATTCGGGATGCACTTTTACATGCACAGAAACCATCATACTATATCCAACAAACTGACAAAACACGAAAAACCTGAGGTGGAGTGGCAGTCATCCATAAGATCAACTGGCCCTTGTGACGAATCAAAGGAATCCGTCACTTTTTCTCATGCTGGAGCTTTCCCTTTGAGGCAAGGGAGGTGAGCCCACTCCATAATATCTTCCCTAAGGAGTAGAGACAAGCAGGACCTCACCGGGAAAGACTCCCCCTTTGGGGACAAGGACTCCTGTTCCTATGAGCAACCCCCTGAGAAACATATCAATATAAATAAAGCTCCATAAACATCCAGTGAATAAAGGTATGAAGAACATACCAAAATAAGTTATTGTTATCAAGAAACTCTGATTATCCCTTTGAAGGAAAAACAACCTTGTACTGTGACGAGGAAAAAGGTCTATGGAGGGATAAAGAGCATAAACCAAACAGAGAGAAAGGACTGCGAGACTGCACCGGCGAGGTCCCATAGAAATGTAAGAGGCAGAGTCTGGGAAGGGACAGAGCCCGCGATTTACGAATTTGCTCACAGGGGTATGTTCAAGAGAAGATGGAAACGCAGCATCCTGTACCTGAGAGGAAACAGAGTGAAGCTTCAGATGCACAGCATAGGGACGGTGAAGAGAGGAGAGAAGCTAAGACTGATGCGAGGCCTCCATATCCCAGACGAAAGCTAAGTGGTGGCGTGACCACAAAAGAACAGTGGTGGAGCAGTGGGTCCGCGAACGACACCAACACCACTTTCATTGACTCAACACAGAACATATCGGCAAACGAGATACCCGGGAAGAGAGTATATAATACAACAGGAAAGAAGAATACCGGAAGACTTCCGAGACGCAGTGGAGTAACTTTGTTGAAAATGTTGGGAGGACATGACATCTACAGGAACGGGGCCCCTTCCAAATGAGGGGGACAAAATGGTGTGCCACAAAAGTTGGAGGGGACAAACACACTTGTCCCCTGCTAAAATTACCCTCATGCTGAGAGGCCAACCTAACCAAGTTGAAGAGAAGGTCCCAGCCAGTCGACAAACCTGGTGATGTTTTCCTTGAGCACGACAGGTAAGGGGAACCGGGGAAGGGGACTGAAGATCATTACTGAAATGCACATACTCGTCCCAGTCGAGATTAGATATTGAAATTGAATGAAGAGAAAGAGAATCATTACTGAATCATTACTGGAATGCTCATACTCCTCCCAGTCGAGATAACGCATTAACATGGAATGATAATCCTTACTGGAAGGTTATTACACAAAGTAGACAAGGAGAAAAACCTGAGACATTACCAGATGAGAAATATTGTGAAAGGGGAAAACCTGAAGAGCAGATTGAAACAGAGAATAAGGCCAAGCCCAAAGTGAAACCAGAGACTGTGAAATAGATATTGAGAACCTAGGAAGTCAAGGGGACAATCCTAAGTGTTGGAGACAGTTACCTTGTGAAAGGAGAAAGAGAAGTACAAGTAAAATAAGACACAAAGAGAACAAAAAGGAATGAAAGAGTAACCATATGAAAGAGAAGTTTGAAATCAAAGTAGTTACCAGTTACATGTTCATTTGATTAAAGAATTTGGTGCTAAGTACATGTGTAAACGGTAAAGGTATGTGCCAAGTTATCTGTTCAACCAATGGGGTCTCTACATGTGCAACCAAAGAGGAATATTGTATCAAAACGTGAGGGTCTGTGTCATGTTACATGTTCAGCTAGTGAGGAATCTTCTGTCATGTTACATGTGCAATTGATGAGGAATCTTGCACCAGGTCACATATACAATCAATGACAATCGGTGCCAAGTTACATGTGGAACTGATGGGGCATCTGCATGTGTAACCAATGAGGAATGATGTACCAAGGTAGTGCACATGCACACAAAGCAGATGGACTAAGCAAAGATAAAGCAGTCTGCCACACTAACAGCAACCCCTGCTCTGCTCTTGATGCTCCCACGAATCCACCCATGTTGGCAGCTTTCTCCAAAACCCACGAGGACCTTCAATCGATAAAAGTTGTGCTAAAGTAAGTTATGTATATTCCAGAAGTTCAGAGGATGTACACTTCCTATACCAGATACCCCAATGGACACACATGTTAAAGCTCATCTCTCAACGTACATGACTTTTGTAACCACATAGGATCCCCTGATATTTAATTATAATCATCTGGTGTCTGAATTTTCAATTATTATGTCAATTCCCCCATATCGACGAGAAGAGACGCCGCATGAACCATGTTTACACTTTAATGTTTATTACGTTGGTGTCCTTACCTTTTCTCCAGTAATTCCTTGGTCTCCTTTGTCTCCCTTCTCTCCTTCAGATCCCTTCAATCCACGCTCTCCCTGCAGAGCAAAAATGGAGTTACACAGAAATTCATACAGGAAGGTCAAGGGTCAGATACACAGGAAGGTGGACATGGGTGATACAGGAAACTAGATGGGTGGCTGTACATAAAGGTAAACAGGAAGAACGCAGAATGTTACAGAGAAAGTTATATAGAAAGGTAAACAGGAAGTGAGATAGGAAGGTAAACAGGACATTAAATAGAAAGATGTTCCACAAGAAGTGCAACAGAAAGCTGCTATGTTGTTGGACTAAACCAGATGACTGGAGTTAGACCTCATGCCTAATTTTAGTTAAACGTGTGTACCTGAGAGCCAACTTTTGAGTCCCAAAAATGGTAGAATGATCTAGTTGATTCACGCAGACAAGGAGGTAAGTGTGTGTGTGATTCTACTGTAAAGTACAATTACGCTCAAATGATGGAGCAACCCTGCAGTTCAACACTTTATAGATATTCTTGTAGCTCTATTGAGCCTATCATTGAATGCAGTGGTCCCTGAAGGGGAACCTAAGAGAGCTTGCTACAGAAGACCCACACAACACAGAGATATTGTATGCCCCTCTGTGTTACCACTGTGTATTCAAACATACCCAGTGTGGCTGACCGCGTCACTGCGTATCCAATGTGCTTGTGATGTTCATAACATAGAATGTCTTTGTCTTACATCACACCATCCCTCCAAATTCAGCAAACACTTGTTTACCTTTATTATTAGTCATATAGCAACATATACTCCTACAGTCCTCTTGGGGGTTTTCCTTGACAATTTGCTGGAGAGCCGAGTTCCTGCAACTTCATTTCTGGGATCATCCTGCTCTTGGTGGGACCTTTGGTTGATGGGCGACTGCGGGACAGCCGTGATTGCATCACCTCCTCAGATCTTTGTTGCTGGCAGGCCCTCTTTGCAGTGGTGTTGCTTTCATCAGATGCCTCTAAGTGATCATCCTCTTGCAGCGGGTAGCCTACCATGCTGGGCACCTTGTGGAGCCAGCTTTTGTACCTTGCAACCTTGGGAGTCACCATGGTACCATTTATGCATGTTACCGTCCAGGGGTATGTTTTGAATGGCATACATAATGGGTGGGCGGGGTGTCTGTATTGGATCAGCACAGAATCACCCATCTTCGCCTTTGGATCAAGCATTCCTCATCATGTACCCTCTTTACCCTTCCACTGTCATACTGCTACACTAATCACCTGTGGGGGCACTCACAAGGTATGCCCTGGGACAATGGAACACACTTGCCTCCCCCTGAAGGCATGAGTTGGGGACACCCTGGTGACCAAGTGCCGATTTCTGCCGTATCCTGTCAGAAACCTGCACAATGTGCCACAAGTAGTTCACCCTGGCTGCGCAGCTTTTACTACCAATCCTCATGAAGCGTTCCACATTGCCATTGGCTCTTGGCTGGCATGATGTACTATGCTTATGAGTTATTCCATGGGCCTCTTAGAAGGCTTTCATTTCAGCTTTTTGAAACAGGGACCCATTGTCTGACTAAAGTGTGCCAGGCAAGCTACCAGCAGCATCCTGTCCAGCAGGGGTAGCAGCACCGCTGCAGAAGTGCAAGAGAGGAGTTCCGTCTCTGGGTATCTCTAAATCCTATCTATGACAAAACCAATGTGTTGGACCAGAAGTTTGGCACCAAAGTCTATACTTATATCTTGCCATGATCCCTCGCTCTGTGCACAGGAGAGGATTAGGGCTGACGCTGTAATTCTGTCTAAGCCTAAAAGCACATATGTGCCGCAGTGGCCTCCTCCACTTTTTGTGCCAACCCCGGAAATGCACGGCTTCTCCTTCATGCAGGCCTTGGTTTTGACTTCCTGTTGGTGACTGCCATGGCGATCTATGCCAAGGGCACCACAATCCTAGAAACACATAATAGGAGGCCTTCTGAAGATTCCTGATGGAACTCTACATATTCTGTGCAGGGTGATATCTGTTACAAAAAGTATTTCCAGGTTGGCCATGATTAGTTGCAGGCGTTCAACATTCTTGATGGCTTTGGCGATGGCAAGCCATGACATCGACAATGGTATGGCTGATTGAGCCATGAAGTTTATGTGTTGCTCAACCCATTCTTCAGTTATTCCTTTAGTTTCAGAGTGCTCTGCCAGATACATTAAAAAGACAATCCGTTGGGTTGTCAGTGCCCGCCCGATATATCAGAGACACTCTGATTTCTATTAGTTGCAACAACCAGCGTTCAATGCACACAGATGCACAGGTGCAGATCCCGAAATTATAGGGAGAAGGGGTTTGTGATCCATAACCACTTGGACTAGATGGCCAATAATGTACAAATGAAAATGTTTGCATCCCCACAGCACTGCCAGAACGTTCCTCTTGATGTGGGAATACCTCTGTTCTGTAGGTTTGAAAGCTTTGCTATCATACACAGTGGGGACGACGGCATCCGCCTCATCTATTTGTACCACCACAGCACCCAATCCGGATGGCCTGGCATATACCACTACTTCCATTACGACGGATGGATTAAAAAACGTCATTATGGTGTTCTGTGCCACAGCCAAATTTGTGTTCTCAAAAGCTACCTGCTCTTTCCCGGCTACTCCGGTGTGCAGACTTTGTGAATCAGCTGCCGGACAGGCTCAGTTATTGCCTCCAGATCTTGTATGAAGCATCCACAAAAATAAATCCAGCATACCCAAGAAGCTTGATGTCGCCTAGATATTGAAAACCTTTTCAGAGATAGCAGAGATGCCAAAGTTCTGCAAGATGTAGCAAAATAAATCAAGTAAGCCCATGTTCACACAGCTGCCTGAACACCTCGAGTAAACCCATGTTCCCTCAGCTGCTTGAACACCTCGAGTAAACCCATGTTCCCTCAGCTGCTTGAACACTTTGAGTAAGTCATGTTCCCTCAGCTGCTTGAACACCCCAAGTAAACCCATGCTCCCTCAGCTGCCTGAACACCTCGAGTAAGCCCATGTTCCCACAGCTGCCTGAACACCTCGAGTAAACCCATGTTCCCTCAGCTGCTTGAACACCTCGAGTAAACCCATGTTCCCTTAGCTGCTTGAACGCTTTGAGTAAGTCCATGTTCCCTCAGCTGCTTGAACACCCCAAGTAAACCCATGCTCCCTCAGCTGCCTGAACACCTCGAGTAAGCCCATGTTCCCACAGCTGCCTGAACACCTCGAGTAAACCCATGTTCCCTCAGCTGCTTGAACACCTCGAGTAAACCCATGTTCCCTCAGCTGCTTGAACACTTTGAGTAAGTCCATGTTCCCTCAGCTGCTTGAACACCTCGAGTAAACCCATGTTCCCTCAGCTGCCTGAACACCTCGAGTAAGCCCATCTTCCCACAGCTGCCTGAACACCTCGAGTAAACCCATGTTCCCTCAGCTGCCTGAACACCTCGAGTAAACCCATCTTCCCTCAGCTGCTTGTACACCTCGAGTAAACCCATGTTCCCTCAGCTGCCTGAACACCTCGAGTAAGCCGATGTTCCCACAGCTGCCTGAACAGCTCGAGTAAGCCCATGTTCCCTCAGCTGCCTGAACACCTCGAGTAAGCCCATGTTCTCACAGCTGCCTGACCACCTCGAGTAAACCCATGTTCTCTCAGCTGCTTGAGCACCTTGAGTAATTCCATGTTCCCTCCACTGCTTGAACACCTCGAGTAAGCCCATGTTCCCTCAGCTGCCTGAACACCCCTGCAAGCCTTGTCAAGGGTTCTTGTACTGACAATGTAGCGATGCAAATATTATCACTGACATGTATGACTCTAGGAGGGTCTGCCAGGACACCTCGTATTATGCGTTGAATCACTTTTGAATTGCAATAGACCAACATGTGACAATAAAGTTGTTATGGAGCGAGAGTCCTCATGCAGCAACACCTCCATCTCAAAATGTGTTGTAATTTGAGAGTGATTAAACAATGCCCATATGCAACGTAAATATATCTGAATGCTTAGTAATGTTTGCAAGGTATAGTATTATAGTAAGAATAAACATTAAAAAAAGGCTTCAGTTCACCAAGAGGCTTAATGTAGTAGTGCTGAGACCCTAAAATGTACACACACACACACACACACACCCATGCACACACACCTCTCTACCTCAAGCCCTTTACTGGCCTCCAGATGCAGCAGCTCTTAAAATGTGTCCGCAGCTAGCGCTCTACCTCCTCACACATGGCATCCCTCCACCCATAGGATTAAATGGCAGCTGTGGTTTTATCAGCTGTGGTTGGGAGGAGTGTGCATCCTAACATAAGGCACAACACTTTTGCTGATGTTGCTCCCCATCCTTGTCCTGATTGGAGATGAATAAGCCCAAATTTGGAGCACGACAGGTGGTGACAGAGTGCGGACTGGGGAGGAAAGATGCTGTATATACTTGAATGTGGGTCAACTATCACAAACAGGTGCACAGCAGGATAGGGCGGGGAAGGGAGAAAAAGAGAAACAGACATTCAAACATACAGTTAAAAATCCCTAGTGCCTGCACAACAACAGTGCAATGTCTAAAAGGCACAACCCACTCTTGTTATATTTTTTAGACCCTATACCTGTAGCAAAGCAGTAAGGCTCCTGAGGGCAAGTAACTCAAGTAAATAAACACCCCAGGACCCAAGGTGGGTTCTCACAATGTTTGTCCCCTAAAATTTGGTTCTAGCGAGGTCGAACAACCCACTAAGTACATGGCTTCTTTCCTAGGTGTGGTTTACAGGATCCAGTGCCCAGAGTCTTGAACCTTGGGGCAAAGGACCCCATGACAGAAAAGAAGAACAAAGGTACTTCCACGACTGGGCCACACGAGCCAGCAGTGAAAATAGCATTGAGGAGGACTCGAGAAAAGCAAGGGAGCCTGTGAATATAGACGCTTGCGGGTAAGTGGACAAAGGAGGGTGACAGCCCAGCAATGAATGATCGCAGCATGGGGATAATGGGTGGAGGAGATGCATGATGGACCAAGGAGCATATGAGTTGAGACAGTGGAGGCCCACTTCTTGTCCAGGCAATGATAAACTGCCAGCAGCAAGGAGGAATACTCTGTCGGAAAACTGCGGGCAGCGGTGGTAAAACAGCTTTGAAATGGTCCAGCAAGGACGGCATGGCTGATCAACGAAGTGTAGTCAGCAGGTGAACACAGGAAGCCTGGCCCAGACTGGCAGCACCAGAAAACCCTAATCACAATGTGCCTAACCCACTGCAACCAGCCAGTATAGCCAGATGGGAGCCCAATGCACAAACGGCGGAACTCTGTTGGAAACTCCGCCAGTGGTCAGAAGACCTGCTTTTTCGAAATATCAAGCAGCAGGACCAGAGAGAACCCTTAAGTGTCTACTCTGAAGCCAGTCCACCAATCACAAAAGGGACACACGTGTCAGATGACTAATCATTCTGGCTGGCCAATAGAACTGCCATTCAGCATGACCACCCCCACACAATGTGAGAGGGGAACCTCAGGGATCTAGACTGGTCTAAACCAGTCAAAACGAATATGAAGGCTGCCATGTGGGCCTTGAAGAACTCACATGGGCAGAACAGTAATTCTAAGCTTACCTTGCAGTTCTCTAGAATAAAGGAAGCCACAAAATAAAAATGATGGGGGCAGGAAAAAGAAAAGCACATTGGTATACCATAATGGCTACCAGAAAGGCTCATTGCAGTAAAATGGTTTTCATATTTGGCGCAGAAAAAACTGCATTACACATCTTTGCTCAAAAACGATCATGCAGTTTGCGCCAGCTTTTATGATTCAAAAAATCACTTTAATTCATAAGGGTGATGTAAACTCTTTAATTCATTTTTACGTTGCCTTTTTGTTATTCCATTCTGGCAATGCAATCCAAATGACGTATCATTGATTGTATCACATATATTCCCTTTGGAAAGGTGCTTAGTTGTATCCAATTTTTCAGTTTGAGATCTGATTTAAATCTTAACTTTTATTCTCATTGCATACAAATATGGTGCATATCTTGAAACGGTAATAGTCTTATCCTCAACACGTGTGTCACCACTGTGTGTTCAGTGGGTCATCAGGAGGTTTATATTAGTCTAACCATAAGGACTATTTTAATGGACTAACCTTAATACCTTATGGTTAGGTATCTAGTAAGTCTTATTGTTGGGATGATTGTCTCTTTTAAGTAGCTCCTTGTTGCGGGGAATCATCAGAATTCGGTATTCTCTCTTGGATTCAATTCTCCACGAGTTCAGAAACAGTGATCCACAATAGGCTCCCAGCAGACTATGCCATGAAACCACCGTAGGGTGATAGAATTACCCTAGGACAAAAATTGGGTGCTTACGGAGCACACTTGTGACGGGAGCCATATGACCAACCTAGGACCATATACTCTACTAGAGTGAAAACGTGTGCAGTGGCAGAGGGACTTCAGCAGAAGTCCGTCCGGCCAGCAACATGATGTCAGAGATCCAAAAAGGAAAAGGAGGAGGCAACATGTTTTGGGGTCGTAAGAAGTGGCCCTAGAATCTCCAAAATAGGAATTCTGTCTTAACTGCTATGAACAATCTTTTCTAAACATAATGGTGGATTATTTTAACAGTGGTAAGTCTTTTCACATATTACAGGATTTCCACCTCTCTATGAGGTGGGCTGTGTCATCCCAAGGCATGGATGCTGGGCCGATGGAGTTAAATACTCAGGCATATTTGAAGAAGCCCTTGGGGAAGGCCGCCGCCATTGAACCATTGGATCTTCTTATTTCTGCATTAGCATGCCTCATCTATGACCAAGTATCGGAATGTGTGGCACTTGCAGAAGAAGTGCGTGGAGTGGCAGCATCCCTGGGGCAAACCCTAAAGGGCAAATACAGGGGGATGTGACAGATCTTTACAGAAGCGGATGAGACCGAGGCCTGTTTTTTGGTGGGTTTGTCTGCACTTGGGTGCGGTGGAGAGGACTCTCTGTTCTGTGTTCATTAAAGTACTATCAAGATGGCTGTAATAGATATTCTTTCACTCTGAAAAGTTATGATGATGGAGAGCTTTTCATTGAGGTTGTGCTATCAGGGGTGTTACTAAGTCTGGAAAAGATCCGGTGCAACACTAGTGTTGGCACTTTCGGGACTCGGGGCTAGCTAGGCCTGAGTTTCTATCCGGGGCTACAACCAAAAGACCTGGGGCTATGGCCCCCTGAGCCCCCCCACCCCCCTAGCAACGCCTCTGTGTCCCGTTGATCTTTTCCTTTTGCTCTGTGGATTCCCACCTCTATTAGTTGACCTTCCCCCATTTCTTTCTTTTGCACCCCCACATTCCATCTTTTTCATGAATCCCTCTTTCCTTCTTTGTGTTTGAAGTGGGCCTTCTAACTATTTTGGAGGCTTGGACTATTTAGTAACACCTTCACTTTAAATCACGTGTTGCTTTATATCTGCATAGATGATTTCTCTGTGTCATTTCCTATTTGTTCAGCCTAATAAAAAGATTTAAACAACAAAGAAATAGGTCACCCTATCTGAGACAGTGAGACAGATAGGAATTCCCGCATGTCATGCACACCTACCGGCTCTCCGCGGTTTCCTTTGCCTCCTGCAGGTCCTTCGACTGTCACAGTGTCACCCTGCAAACAGTGAGTAACATGCAGCAACTTCAGTAATCGGAAGCAAGCATAGTCTTGTGCAATTGCAAACAGAAATCAATACATTGCTTCAGTGTCTTGCCTGGTGCCAACATGTTGCCGCAAGCCTACCTCAGAGCAAAGCCCTGAAGAGAGAGGGGTGCCGAACACCATGTGAGGGATAGTAGGAATGATAGGGAGAACCAAGAGGAAACAAGTGCGGATAAACATTGGCTAAGTGTAGACAGAGGCATGTAGGAATGAATGTAATTAAGTATAGGGAGAAAGGTAGGAGAAGAAAGGGGTGACAAATCAAATACAATCAGTATTGTTTTCTGTGATTTGTATTGAAGCAACATACAGCTTTCAGCCACTTCAGCATTCTTTCAGACATTGTAAATGAACAAGTGTACCAAACACAATAACAAAGTGAAGGAAATACAGTCACAACAAATGATATGCATTTATGGGCAGCATGGATATAGGTAGGCTAGTGAGCTGAGAGTGTGCACCAGGCAGAGGACACACCTGATTCAACTTGATGCAAATGACAACAGACTGCCTTATAAACATAGCATTAGTAATGAATATCTGTGGGCACTAATTCTCTCAATAAATAGTTCATTCATATGCCTATGTTATATTAATCTGCTTTCATACTGTGCCAAATCTCCACTTTTGTAGATTTCGAGTGCCCTGGCATTTCCCTGGAGTGACATACAGTGCCCAGCCAGGGGTATTCAGAACTAGGCCTGATGGAGGAGATACCATGAGCAGCATGAAAGATAAAAGAATGGGAAAAAGGGGAAGAGGTGCTACCGAGGGAGAGAATGAAGAAGAATGGTTTCTGACAGCCTGAGTGCATGCCAGTTCTCTTAGGTGGACAATGGTTCTGCACGCGGGAGGAGGAGGGCATGTCCTAAAGTCTTGCAGTAACTGGGTTGTGTTTTCGAGGCTGCTTAGGAGAATTTTAAGTTAGTACGCAAAGCAAAGTTGGAAACCTGAGGGGCTCAAGAGTGTGATCGGGCAATACTAGATTCTTCATAGCGTAGTATGCCCTCAAGATCTCATATTAGTTTACCCACATATCCGCTAGGTATTCCCTTTGCTCACTGATCCTCATTTACTCACTAACCTAGACAAGTTATTCCACTCGATTGGCATATAACAGAGCCCATAGTTCCGTGCTTCCTTTATAATCTGACTTAAAAAATCATTCACACTTCAACCACAAGCTCAATCACAAAACACACACACACACACACACACACACACTCTCTCTCTCTCTCTCTCTCTCTCTCTCCCTCCCTCTCTTTCTCTCTCTCTCTCTCTCTCTATCTCTCTCTGTCTCTCTCTCTCTTCAGACAAGAATGTCGTGGGACTGACAGATTTAGCCCTAGTCCTAGCGATTTTTATTAGACAGCAGAATGTGAGGAATTCCCAAGGCCAGTCTGCCTCTTGCCAAAAGGCTGCATTTAATCCATAGTAGTAGTGGACATGTCACTCACCTTGTCACCCTTCTGCCCTGCAAGTCCTGTTTCTCCCTGTTTTAAAAGAAAAAGCATGTGAAAACATGTTCATAGTCCCTTACATTTTCTAAAAAATAAAATATTATCTTTACATCCAGCAGACTATAATGAGTGGCTACTGTAGTGCAACATACGTGCAATGCTGCAGCAACCCTCATGCAGAGTTCCAAGCACCACTTATGGAATACACTGCATTCCAACTCATTCCAATAGCGACTAAACTGCTAGGTATCTAAGCACTTCAAGAATAGACTGGTTCTTCCATCCACTGTATATCGAAATACAGTCAGGATGTCAAGATATCTACAATGAATATGTATGAGAACACAATTCATTCAATGAAGTGCAGTTACATGTGTGGTAGTCATTCCAAAAACCTGAATGGAGTCTAGCATACAAGTCTTTAGGTCTTCAAGTTGTTCCATTCCTCCATTAAAGTGAGGAGTTGGGAATTGCAGACATGCACGTCTACTATTACAAATGATTTCCTTCCGTATGTTGCTCACCTGGATCTAGAAACCATCTCTCTGCGGGATCTACCAGTTGCTTTTGCCTGTCCAGTGTTTCGATGCCACCCTTCCAAATGTTCTGAGCATTATGAGGGCCCCTCTGAATGGTGTGCATGCTGATGTCGGCAACCAATGGAGCAGTTTCCTTCTAGGACTTGTAAAGTGGTCTCTTTCCTTCACTAAGATAGACCCGCTCTCACTAAATATCCGAATATTGATAATCATTTTAAAACGTTTCAATGCTTGAGAGATGCACATAAGACTCATTAGTCACTCCCAGGAGCATCAGATTGCAATTATCAGTTCTGGGCCCTATTATTGCCCTTGTTGCAAAGGTTATTTTTCTTCCCTCTCAAAAATGCCAGGTCTGCTCTGGAAGCTACAGCTCTTAGTGAGGAACAGGTCAACATGTGATTTAATTGTTGACATTTGCTTAATGCCTTTCCTAGGAATCTTACTTCTGGATTATACTTCACTGCAGAATTATCCATAGTCATCTCTGTATGCTGGTCTTCTTCATTCTGTATTTCAAACCAAATTGGGGTCAGCTTTGTTTTACAGGAATTTTTGGCCACCGACTCCGATCTATATGTCTGTTTCCCTTTTCAGTGTGGAGATCATGCATATTTGCAGATTCTTTTTAGTGTTGTAGGCGGACAACTCTTATTCCCATTCTCTAGTGTGTCCTCTTCACAGTCTGCGCAGGTACCTCTCCCCTACCAAAATTGGGCCTACCTTAAAACCTGGCCCTCTGTAGTCATTTAGGCACATGGGTTCTCAGAGTCAATGCCTAAACCTGTTATTTCAGTGTTTGATTACCCTCAAGTTTGATACGTTTTTCTCTGGATCATCAGTAATCGATGTATTGAAGACAGTATAGAGTCATTGTTCACACCCTGATTACTCTTAACGCTATTCTAGCGTCCTCAGTCATTTGGGAGCAGGATACCATCGGCTGTCTGTGTATGTTGAATGCCGAAAGGTCAGTGCATAATACATCAGCCACAGGCCTTGTAGGTTCAGTAATCTGAGTACAGCCTGTGTCATGTTTTGCCCAGCCTTTCTCTTCACCTGTTCATTTTTAACTTCACAGAATCAACCTGATTAAATCGTTCTGTCTGCCAAAAGGCCAGAAAGTGAATGACTTGATTTCACTAAGCCTCTGCATTATGTTTTTTTAATGATAGACTTCTGTGTAAGGAGGATTCTCTCCTGATGTTCTAGAAAGTAGGCATAAGATGGAGGTCAAGAGAGGAGGAGGACTGATGTTGCTATGCTGTAACTGAATGGCACTTGCTCAATGAAATAAAAGCACTTCAAGATGACAGCTACAATTTCGATTACGTCTTTTTAAGTATGGACATTTGACACAATATTTGGCAATGAGCTTTGCTTGCCTTCCAGCTACGTCATCCTGGAATTTCGATCCGCTCACGTCTGAGTCCTCTGCATGAACAAGCGTGCATTTAACTGCTCACAAGGCCAGTGGGGCCATACTGAAATTTGGGCCATGGCACATTAGCTGATTATGCCCTTTTTGCACTGGATATACGTTTAAAGTCTGTGCCCGAGCCGCGACTGTTTGCATGCGACAAGCAAATTAGAGGAAAGCACCCCAGTGATGATATTAGCCTTGAATAGCACAAAGGCGGAGCCTCCACTCTTTTCTTTTTGGTTCAGTCAGCTCTCTTTGATATGGCATTGCTGTGTCTTGATGCTGGGCCTTCCTATCCAAATGCACATAGCCAAACCACCTCATACAGCCCAGCCTCAGCCCGTGGTGTCCCTGAGGAATCAGCATTGCTCTATATTTTGTCTAGCATCTTTATTCAACCATTGCTTGCATCATCTGCTCCAATGGGTCCTGCTTTCATATCTGTAACGTCTTATAGCTATGCCCAAGTCCCTGAAAACCTTTTGATCTATTTCTAACCACCAAGGAGCAATAGATGAACGCAAAACAGACTGAGCATTGTTTTTAAATATCCACCTCTGGCCCACAAATTTCTGGTCTGAGTACCTTGGCCGGCTCCCCATTACCTCTGCAGAGGTTGAAACCTTGGTATCCCTTAAAATAATTTTTTCTTCAACACAAAGATTAATAAAGAGGTAAAAAGCTTGTGGACAATCCGGTTGAGCACACAACCACTGTGCATGGAGATTTGCACCGGAAACTGGATACCTTTTGTGATCCCTGAAAGGTCAAAGATTTCTCAAAGGCACATACCGGATTCTCATCCCTGTTGCGGCGTAGGACTAATCACGGGAACGTTGGCATAACCAGTTAGAACAAAATGCCAACATTCTCTCAACTCTTGCCAGCGATGCAATTTAGGGCTTTCAAACTCATTAATGAGAGGATTGGAACTGGCCTTTGCAAGAATGCATGACAGACTAAAATGAGACCTACTCATTGGATATCCCTGGGACATGTACATGTCCTAAAAGTAGATGTATTACCCTTAAGTGAGAATGGCGAGGGAGAAGACACTTTTCTGCTTCTGGAATGCCAATCTCTTTTCATTTCAGTATCGGGCTCCATTTGGAGCGGGACATGTACAAGGTTAATAACGAAGACTGTGCCCCCTTCAGATACATTAGTAAAAACGCACATACCAGCCAAACATTTAGACGGTCAGAAAAAAGGTGGTCTTTAAATACATAATGATTATTTCTTGCTCACTTGTAACGTCACGGTGCATAGCGTGCAACCAATGATCATGTTGCTTACCTTGTCGCCGCGTTCGCCACGATTTCCAGGAACACCCTGTAACGAAAACAGAAATATTGCTATAGAAAAAGAGAGTCACCCATCATAGAAAAACGACATCAAAGCAAGCAATGTAGCAAATTATTTACAGCTGGTCCACGATCCCCTTCCAGTCCTGGGCGTCCGTCTTCACCCTAAAATCCACAGCAAAAAATGAGAATAACAGCTGGTGAGTAGAAATCAGGGACCACTGGATGCTTCATGCAGAGAGGGAAGAGAGATTAGGATGATAAAGCAGATGGAAGAGAAAGGGCAAAGGAGCCGAGAGATCTACAGAATGGCCAACAGTGAACACTGGCAACAAACGAAGAAGAAAATAGAAGGAGCACAATAGGGTTACCACTTAAGGGTGTAACCAATAGGGGGTTAGTACATCATGACAACAACAGAAAACCTTAACATACCCTTGGACCTGGGTCTCCCCGGTCTCCTCTGGAACCTGTCTGTCCAACCCCCGGATCTCCCTACAAGGCAAGAGAAAACAAGTTAATCGATCCAACAGCAAGAACCTTAGTAAACGAGTGATGCGTTTGCTTGTGTTTTTCTTGGTTCTGCTTGATATTTAATTTATCAGAAGTTTAGTTTAGGACCAAACGTATGTTGGGTTGACTTTAACTCAAATATTTGGTGGTACCCATTAGTGGCAATACTGCTCAATATGGATTTCTCAATGGAAACTGATTCCGGAACTAAGTCATGCTCGATGTTTGTTCCTTTACAGTGCACCCAGGATTGTGATGTTTGGAAACCATCTGCATGGAACAGGGAATCCACACGTTATTTGCGCAGAGACAATCTCTGGAGCAAGAGTTGTTTCTAGTTTATTAAAACCTTAAACCTGTGCAGCATTCTGAGCATCGTATGCCGGAAAGGAGTAGGGACATGTTTAAAAAGGGGACCAGAAGACATCCTTTGCCTAATGCGTTATCCCACTGCGTACACTTAACGGCCACTACATAACCAAGCTTGGTCGTGAGATCATATGTTTGTCATTTTCTAAGTTTTAAGGCCTAATACCTGTTTCTGATCCTGGATACAGAGGGGCATCATTGCCAATAAAGTTGGATTTGGTATGAAAGGTGCTGCTGGCAGCCGGGGCTGGCCAGTGGTACTGGGAAAGCAAAGATTAACTTGGCGACACACTAAACAGGAAAATGTTTAGATCAGATACGCTTGGGCATCTTCATGTGAACTGAAGCTCTAAACTATTGCGACAGCTCATCGAGTTAGGCAGTGACTGTGCAGTTCTTAATTCAGGCGGCAAGTCACAGATTAAAATCCTGGAGGATACAACCCAGCCTTACACAACTTTGACTGCAAAACAATGAACATCGCCATGTAATTGAGTAACAGTAATGCTTGTTTACAGTCATACATACAGTGGGAGCAAGCATATACGGGAAACAAGTCTTTATTATATGAGTTCTTCATAGCTGCCTTCACCAGCACCATCTTTGTGTGTCTGGTGAAGGGAGTCATGTTGCACAAATGTGTCAATCAAGGATCAGGCTTAAGGTTTAACTAAACTGTTTATCATTATTGTTTTATCTACGCTGCTATTATGTGACCCTCCTGGAGCAATGAGATTTCAACATACGATTGCTGGACCAGTAATCCTCTGAACAGCATATGGTTAAATCTGATCCCATTGGTGGATCTCCACTTTGTTTGCACTGGAGGAAGAAGCCTGTTAAACAATGAAAGATGACGCCTGATTTTCAATGGTTCCGTCAAGACACAACCGCAGTCAGGGAATTCCAAATTAAATTCAAGAAGAATCTGGAATGTCAGTGTTTCCTGGATGCAACTATCCTGTCCTTGGAAAGCAATTCAGAGATTGCGTTCAGTTTGTGTCTGCAAAGATGTAAACAGGCTGGCACTCCTACAGCCTTCTGTTTTCTGCCATGTTTGTAATAATTGCTCCTGCAACAGGTTGGGAAGTGGTGGTTTAACTGGTTGCTTAGCACACTATCACTTACTTTTCCTTTGGCCAACACCAGCCATTCATTACCCATGACAGACAGTTCAACTCCGGTGTAAAACGACACAAGTGTCAGCTTTTCCTATTCAAATGGTGGGGATGAGGGGCAATTGAGGCTCCAACCCTATATTGGCTCTGTACACAAGTACCATAGTAACACCCAATGAATAGAGGTTCCTTTTTGTTTCATTTAAAATGAATTAAGTGTAATTCGCTGGTGAACAGATGCCATTCTGGGTTGCTTGGAGTGGTAGCATTGGGTCCAGACAGAGCCGCAAATACGGGTAGCAGAAGAGCGCTGGTATCAAAGCAGTGTCTCCAGTGCACCCACTATTGAAGGCCCCCAGAATGCATTGCTATGATGTTGTCGCCCATGCCAACCATACCACACCCTTTGCAGGGAAGGCAATGCACATGCTGAACCATCTGGGACCCCCTTTACTAGGAAGTCATCACTGGTGCCTAAACTGCCCAGAACCTTTTGCTATGAAGTCATCACTGCTGCCCAACCTATCCAGAAACTTTTACTATGAAGTCATCACTGGTGCCCAACCTATCCAGAATCTTTTACTTTGAAGTCATCACTCGTGCCCAAACTATCCAGAACCGTTTACCATGCATCATCATTGGTGCCCACACTATGCAGAACCCTTTACTATGTAGTTTTCACCCTTGCCTTGCACTATCTGCAACCCTTTGCTATGAAGTCATCACGTGTGACCATACTATCCCGAACGCTTTGTTGTGAGTTCACTGTCTATGCCCAAAATATCTAGCACCCTTTTCTGTGAAGGCATAAACCGTGCTCAAACTATCCAGAACCCTTTGCTATGAAGCCATCACCTGTGCACAAACTATACAGAGCCGTTTGCTATGAAGGCATTGCCCATGCTGGAACTTCCCAAAACCTCTTGGGTCTCATTTTGAATTGCCCGGTTATTGTGTCAATACCGAGGTGGTAATCATGCATAGGAAAGTGGGGTTCTGTTGTTTTTACACCATGACATTAACCTAATGATGAATGCCTCCCCTCATGTACGAGTGTCGACCATTCACTGGGATCCTATGATTTTTGCACACTATGTTGATGAAAAGTACCCTCTGTCTTTTATCACACATTTGAGGCATCAGGCTATGAGCCGAAAGTCTATGGATGGTGAACAGTAGCTCTCTTATTTTGGCATTAACAAGCTAGTTTATCACAGATGCTGAGATTATAAACACACTAAAATGGATACCTACCTTGTCGCCCTTCACACCATGAGGACCCGGAGATCCCTGGAAAACAAGGATGCAACATTCTTAAGGAAGGACATCAAAAACACAATGAAAGCTCGAATGCACGGAATCCATTGCCAGCATGTATGGGATCTGCTAAGTGTGAACCTAGCTGGGAAACAACAAAGTGCTGTACACAGGGAATGCACCTCAGGAGAGTGAGTTTAGGGGTGGGGTAACAAGCTTGAGTGGACCCAAGTCCAGTACCAGCATGCATGTATAGGACCTATTAAGTGTGAATCTAGCAGGGAAACCACAAAGTGCTGTTCGTAGGAAATGCACCTCTGCAGAGTGAGTTGAGGGGTGGAGTAACACGCTTGAGTGGACCGAAGTCCAGTACCAGCATGCATGTATAGGACCTATTAAGTGTGAATCTAGCAGGGAAACCACAAAGTGCTGTTCATAGGAAATGCACCTCTGCAGAGTGAGTTGAGGGGTGGAGTAACACGCTTGAGTGGACCCAAGTCCAGTACCAGCATGCATGTATAGGACCTATTAAGTGTGAATCTAGCAGGGAAACCACAAAGTGCTGTTCATAGGAAATGCACCTCTGCAGAGTGAGTTGAGGGGTGGAGTAACACGCTTGAGTGGACCCAAGTCCAGTACCAGCATGCATGTATAGGACCTATTAAGTATGAATCTAGCAGGGAAAACACAAAGTGCTGTTCATAGGAAATGCACCTCCGCAAAGTGAATTGAGGTGTGGGGTAGCAAACTCGAATGCACTCAAGTCAAGTACAGCATGTATGTATAGGATCTATTAAGTGTGAGCCTAGCAGGGAAACAACAGAGCGCGGTACACAGGGAATGCACCTCAGGAGAGTGAGTTGAGGTGTGGGCTAGCAAGCTTGAATGGACTTAAGTCCAGTACCAGCATACATGTATAGGATTTTTGAGTGTGAACCTAGCTGGGAAACAACGGAGTGCTGTACACAGGGAATGCAACTCGGGAGAGTGAGTTCAGGTGTGGGGTAGCACGCTCGAATGGACTCAAGTCCAGTACCAGCATCCATGATAGGATCTATTAAGTATGAACCTAGCAGGGAAACAACAGAGTGCTGTATAAAGGGAATGCACCTCGGGCGAGTGAGTTCAGGTGTGGGGTAGCACGCTCGAATGGACTCAAGTCCAGTACCAGCATCCATGATAGGATCTATTAAGTATGAACCTAGCAGGGAAACAACAGAGTGCTGTATAAAGAGAATGCACCTCGGGCGAGTGAGTTCAGGTGTGGGGTAGCACGCTCGAATGGACTCAAGTCCAGTACCAGCATCCATGATAGGATCTATTAAGTATGAACCTAGCAGGGAAACAACAGAGTGCTGTATAAAGGGAATGCACCTCAGGAGAGTGAGTTGAGGTGTGGGCTAGCAAGCTCGAATGGACTAAAGTCCAGTACAAGCATGTATGTGTAGGATCTATTAAGTATGCACCTAGCAGGGAAACAACAGAGTGCTCTACACGGGGAATGCACCTCGGGCGAGTGAGTTGAGGGGTGGTGTAGCAAGCTCGAATGGACTAAAGTCCAGTACAAGCATGTATGTGTAGGATCTATTAAGTGAGAACCTAGCTGTGAAACAACAGAGTGCTGGTGAGTTGAGGTCTGGGGTAGCAAACATTGGTGAGATGGGCAGGCAAGTGAGTGTGAGTGTGTGTGTGGGGGGGACTGTATATAGGTGTATGTATACATTAATGTTGCACAGACATCAATGGTTTAAGAACCTGTCATTTAGCAACATTTTGCCCTATCCGTGAATTATATAATTTACTTGTATCGTCCTGATGAATTCATTAATACCTTTATTAGTGCTATTGATATTTTCAGACCACAAATACTTAGCCTTTTTATTATAACAAAAAAAAGTAACTCAACATATGATATGATATGATATTTATAACGCGCCTATACAAAAGTGTTTGAACCATAGTGGCTACTGTACAAATGGTTCATAGCCCCTTTCCTGTGTACTCACGGGGTGTCTCGAGAAATGGGGACTGCACACTTCTCCTGATAGTTCGGGACAACCCATGAGTATGGAGGAAAAGGGGCCTGGCATAAGAGTGTGATAATACATTTGAAACCATTATTTCTGACGAAATGCCCAGGAGAAGAGATTTGAAATATAGTCTACTCTTTAAATAATATTAAAAACACCATTTCAGTTTTTCGTTATTACACTTAGGGGACAGGTGCAGTCATTCCCGAGTCATCTATTGCCCCTTGTATAATGTAAACACATCTCGAGACAGGAGAGATGGCTGGACCAGGCTGATATGGTGCTCTATACTCACTAGCACTCCGGCGGGGCCTGGAGGGCCTTGCGGTCCAGGGTTCCCATCTCTGCCAGGAAAACCAATCAAACCCTAGCAGGGAGAGACATTGACCAATGAATATTGAATTCAATCACACTTTATTTCAGTAAGTTTACCCATAAAAGCACACGCAAACAAACACTGTTTAGATAAAAAGAAAACATATCAATTGACTCTCAACCTTACATGTACAGATAGTAAAATTGACTTAAAAATATGTAATCAAACCGATGCAAATTCACAGCAATTCAATAATAAAATCGACTTAAATTGTATAATAGAACCAATAAAAGTTAGCAGCAATTCGGACAGTTTGTAAAACACATGTTTTCTTTCTCAACTTCCATGCCTTTGACATATAGCCAGAAACTGCAATGACAACTTCAAGATCTTCTGTTGATTTGGATAGGACATAAGCGTTCATTGCAGAATTAACTTTATATTTTATAAAAATGTGTTCAAGCATTTTCTTTTTATCTTGCTGTATCATGGGCAAATAATATGAAGTGGATCTCATTTTCAGTTGCTTATGATCAAAAAGATCAAAATATTGACTGATTTACTTGTAAATTCAGCCACATGAAGGATATTGAGGCGGTATTTTAAATACATGATTCTTCTTGGAGGCGAGACGATTTCATTAAGATAGATATTGTTCTTTAAAGAATGAGATCTTATAAACAATATATCCTTCAAATCTGGACAGTAATCCCAATTTTTCAGATGAGCCATGCAGATGTAGGATTTTTAAACTTCCTTTTACATCACATAGGTCCTTACTAGTAACACTAGATCCTTGGAGTAAAACTTCCTTTTACATCACATAGGTCCTTACTAGTAACACTAGATCCTTGGAGTAAGCCGCTCCGACCGATACAGTCTAAAAGAGTCTTCACATGATTATACCATTGTGAGCTTTTCCAAAGAGGCACAGTTCCATTGTAGATTGTACGCAAAGCCAATAAAAATCAAGGCTAAAATAATGTATTGGCATACTTTCAATTTCTAAAAACAAATCCACCATGGGACAGATTTGCGGTAGGACAAGGATTTGTGTCACAGATCTACTTTCAGTTTTTGGTAGATTACCAGCTGCTTGAACACCCCATACTTGCCTGCTGTAAGTTGCAGCAGGGACTGCTTGGGAGTGATATACCTATACCGAAAACATAAGCAAATTGCTTCCTAATTTGTAGCTTGAAGACCTAACTGCTCTTGTTCGCCTGGCCAGGACTTGTTCACTCTTATTAAATTGGTCCCACCAGGTGACTGCGTTTGGAAGAGAACCCCTAAGAAATCAAATCTACGGACTTGCTTTTGAGGGAAGCCTTCTAATCAGACGCTGGGTTTCTTAGGGCGTGAATGGTGGAAAACTATAACCACCATCTGCTCTATATTAATATTAATATTATTAATTAATTTTCTGTACAAAAAGAAGACACTACTTCTAATTAAATAATGGTGAAAAGGAGGGTCTGATTTAATAATAGACAATAGATGGTCAGCAGAACCTCTGGATATGTAACACGCATTAATCAGAGACAGGTCTGTACACTGATACGATTTAGTAAGAGGCCATCTTTGGCCCTAAAATAATTGAATTGGGGAGCGGGCCCTGACGCATAGCACTTTGTATTCCTGAGCAGTATCTAGATTGGTGCTTGGGAGTCAGCGGGAGAAATGTGAAGGATATTTAGTGAGTGACGTTACTGTGCCTCTTTTACGTGATCATATTTAAATAGGCCCTATTTTATTTACTTTCTTGAACATCCACAAGTACCGTAATTACAGGTGTGCTGTATTGCTGCATGTATTTCATGTCGGCTACTTCTAAAGAATCAGACAATGGATCTATTGAAATTCAATCTTTTGTTCAGCTTTACTGGCTTTCATAGTTGGATGTTTGTGCCCGTTATTACTCCTGGATAACATGATACAGCCTGGAGCTTCAGTAAAGATTGCCAATAAAAAAGTTCAATGGAACATTGTTGTTGACGAAATTTGTTTGATGCCATTTCCTGTAAGGCCATGTGAAATAAAGCGATGGGTTGATGTCATGCACGCTACGCCTTAAAATTTGGTGGAGTGATGCCACAACTAAAGCAAGTGATGGGCATGGACCTATATATATTACCAGTGACTGCGAGGATAATGTTTATAGAGAGTGATCAGATGGAGATGGTCTGCAGATAATGTTCACTATGATTAGCTCATCTACGAGCGTTCTGGGTTAAGCAGCACCTTGGCTGGGTACTCTGATTCCTGAGAAAAAGAACACATTCCAAACATTGAAAAGGACCACATAAAGGGACTCATTACATGGACTTATTAACAGTTCAGCAGGGTATCATACCAACACATTGAAGACCATTGCTGAGAATCACAAAACATCACATTTTTTTATAACAGATTTTAACATAGTTCATCAAATATATAGATGGGGTTGGGTTGGGTATTGACTAAGGTGGGGAGATGTGGGGGTGGGGCCTGCTGGGGGACTCCCCCCACATTTATTTTCACTGAACTGTGTTATAATTCATTAAATAAATTTGATGTTTTGTGATTCGCAGTGATTTGTTCGATGTTTTAACATAGATTCATTCAGCAGTAGTACCATTGCCACCTGTTTTACCAGCTGACCTGATTATGAGTTTGTGAACCCAAGTTCATAGCAGATTTAGCTTAAGAAAAAGGCGGTAATGGTGCGTGCAGCATTGCCATTGGTGGTAATTCCAACATTCCCAATTTAGGGCAACAGCACTTCAAAATAGTAAGTAGCTGCAATCTCGTAATTAGGTGGAGGGACCATTGATAGCACTGGTAATAGTAATTCAGTTTAGTGTTATCACTAATTCCACCAAACTCGCAATGAGGCACAAAGTGTTTTGCTTCTCTTAGTTGTTAGTTGGGAAAAAGAATACAGTTAAGCATTTGGAGCATTCTCGTGTGTTCAGAGGAACATTCATGTACGCACTAATATATCAGATTCTTATGTAGCCCATGATGCTTCTGCTCCATCTGTTTTGCTGTCTTTACCGCAGGCTGAGCACTCTTTTCTTACTTTCTCTCGGATAGAAGAGGATCAAGTCTATCAAATTGTTAGCACACTGAGATCCGCCTCCCCTCTTGACCCGATTCCACTCTGGTTACTAAAGTCTATTGGACCTTGTCTGGTATCACTTCACACTAGAGTGTTCAATCATTCTTTACAGACTGGCTTAATACAGGAGTTGCTTAAACATGTGGTTTTTTCTCCTCTGTTGAAAAAAGCATCCCTGGATCCTTAAGGCAAACATTTGCCCTATCTCCTTCGTTTTCTTATGAAGACTTTGGAAGCCATTGTGACGCCTCTGTTGAGGGACTTTCTTGAGTCCAACTCTATTTTTGACCCATTTCAATCAGGCTTTCACCAGTTAATGGGTACAGAATCAGTCCTGGTCTCTGTCACTGATGACCTTACTCTTTATGTTAGACCATTGCATAGTAGGTGTTCTCATTCTTCCAGAGCTTTCCGCTGCGTTTGACACAGTGGACCATGCTATTTTATGCCAAAGCCTGGAAGAGGTCGGAATTGGTGCGACTGTTCTTGGCTGGTTGCAAACCTTTTGGGAGGACCGAACACAGTCTCTTTCTTTACCTCTGTTTTCTTCTGCCCCTTTTGCCCTTATCTGTGGAGTTCCCCAAGGGTGAGTTATTTATCCTTTTTCGGCGCTGCCCCTGTTCTGTGGAACTCTCTACCCCTGTCTGTTCAGGCTATTTCAGATCACTTTTCCTTTTGAAAAGCACTGAAGACTTATATTTCTAATTGTTGACCCTCTGCTGCTGATTCCTTTGTCACTTTTTTTGTTTTTGTTTCTCTGGTTGCCTGGCCTTTTGTTTGGAAGGCCTGACTCCGCGCCAGGATACCTTTGGGTTTTAGTTGCGCTTTACAAGTTTATTTAACATAAACATTAACTGAATGTTGCCTGCAGAGCAGGCAATGTAACAGGTTACCTTTTGTGTGTATGTATAGGCAGTATGTTTTGTAGTTGAACCACCGCCTTTGTGTTTCATTGTGGTTATGCGAGCATTCATGAGCCTGACCCTTATATGGTTCATGTGTTAGGCACACAAGCTTTACATGCATTCGTTTCGCCACTAGTGCAATGAAAAAGAAGTTGTACTCTGGAGGAATATGCTTCCATCTAGAAAAACTGAAAAGGTGGTATAACTTTGTTTCCAGCAAACTGATACCCGACTCATTAATTCTGGGATTGATTTAGCACCAGCTTCGAAGGCACCAAGGGCTGGAGTAAGTCTAACACTTGCACTGTCAAACTTCGGCGATCTCATTTGAGAAGATCCTAAGAAGCTAGCGCACAACATGAGGATGGGCAAGGAAGGGTGCAGGTTGGGCCAATAATACCCACTTTCACTGGAAATGTTCGATGCCGCTGCCAACAGGATGACACTGAATACCGAGGTGCATTTCTAGGGATACCTTTTGACTGCTAGCACCTGATACGGATAGCATCCACAGTGACCCAATCTGGCAGCTAGTGATATTTCTAAGATGAAAACCAAGTACAGAAGAGAATTAGTAGTTTGAACCATCATTCTCAAAACACCAATGCGCTGATCAGGATAACTGCGCTCCATCTCTTGCAGCATGTGTTCCATGTTACACTGAACGACTCCCATTGTTTTTACGGAGCAGGTTATAGTCGTTTGCCATCTTTAAGAAGTCTTCTTTGGAATAGGGTATAGGGAGGCCCCAGACTCCATATCCCCTATCCCGTCGTAAAATTCGCAAAAAGGAAGAAACTTTGTTGATCCTCTTATCTTCCCCTCGCTCATTTTCTTTCTCCCAGCAAAATAAGGTCTTGATATCCTTGGCGGGAGCCTAGCACGCCACACCATGGACATTCACGGACGCACTGTAACTACTACAGTGGCGATTTGTCACAGTATTAAAGCATTTTAACATAAAATAACTTTCGGATATCAAGGAAACACAAGAATTCATACCCTCTCGCCTGGCACTCCGGGGCTGCCTGCTTGTCCATTTTCTCCTCTCGGGCCAGGCTGTCCAGGGGTTCCAGCGAGACCAGGAACCCCAGGTGGGCCGGGCGGACCTGGTAAACCGGAGTCACCCTAAAATATTAAGCACAAATAACAATCAAGAATGCAGACATGTTAGAACTATTAGACATTGCAGGATAAAAATTACCCTTCCAAAAGTAGGCTATTATTGGAAGCTGCTGAGTATGCTAAACAAACTCATCAGAATGTTACATTATTCCAGCTGTATGTGAGTCGAAGGAATTCATAGATACAATGTTCAAAAATGCACTTCTTAACACAGGGCTAATCAAGGTTTTCACACTAGATTTCTACATATGGAAGTGGGAAAGGAATGTTGCAATCCAGATGTGGAGGAGAGTTTAAGGGTGATGAAAGAGAAAGTGTTTAGAGCAATTAAGGCATTACAGGAAATTAAAAGGCAATTTGCGGATTTTGTGTATCAGAGACGCCGCCTTTTCCCGGGTATCAGGTGGGGGAGAAAGTTTGGTTATCCACACGGCATGTTAATCTGCGGGGAAGAACAAGTTCAGCCCCCGCAATCTCCTGTTGAGAAAATAATTAAGCCCATAGCAGTAACGTTGAAACTTCCCCCAGGGTTGAAAACACACCCAACATTTCATGCAAGTTTACTAAAACCTTTTCAAGAGCGTACTCGTTTGATGAAGGCACCGCCTCCAATAGTCATGCAGGGGGATTCGGAGGACTATGAAGTAAGAGGAATACTAGATCCACGTAAGGGACGGAGGGGTATGCATTGTCTCATTGATTGGAAGGGGAACTTCCTGAGGAAAGGTCTGGGAACTAGCAGAGCACGTAGATGCTCCGTTATTGACTGCTAAGGTCCTTCGGAAATTCCCTCTTAAATGCAATGTTACAATGATGTCATCTAACAATCTCTCCTCTGTTGATCTCGCCACTACTAACATTATGGCTCATCAACTAGACCGATAATGCTTACACAACAGACCATTTGGAGTGCACTGCTAGACAATATATGCTACAATGTAAATGCTGCATTCATTGCTTTTCCAGGAGAATGTGGACAGAAGCCGCAAGTAACCTCAAGGGAACTGAGGTAGGCTGTGCTGAAACGTCTGTTTTTTCTTGACTGTTTTCCTTAGAAAACGTTATGAGCTAACTTTGATGGGCCTGTACCATGGCCCAGATGCCATTAAACATGGAGACACACACTTTGTTTGTTCAGAGCATCTGGGCCATGTGGATTAGCATTCCCTACAGGAGCGGAAAATCCCCTCTATTACGAGTACAGCAGTGTGGAAAAAAGTGGCACTGCATTCCATTGCCACCACTTCAGGCTCCCGTTACTGCACCCTTCAATTACGAGTTTTGGGAGTAAGGTGGTGGATTTACCTCCAGCAAAAAGCTGCCAGTAAAGCATTCACCTTACCGGCAACACATTTCAGAATTACTGCAGCGTAATTACTGCTCAAAGAAATTCAGAAATATTCCCCATTGAGACTAAACCTACCTTGCCACCACTTGTACTCCTGTGGTAAATTTCGATGGACAGAGTTGGGGGAACGGTAATCAATTCAGTAAATGTATTGCCCATTTACTTTCAAACTCGTAATGTAGCCCGATGTGCTTCCCTGCTTGGGGCAAGGAACCAGCAAATGTCCACGCGCACATCAGAACTTTGATGCAGAGGGGAGAGACGTGGGTCTATAAGACTATTCGCACGATGATTGTGTGTGTGTGCAGATGAAGTCCTTAAGGGTGTACGGAAATGGCAGCCACCATTACTGATCACCACCATGAATGCATGAGCATGGAGGTATTCAGAGAGGATTATTAGCATGGAATGTAGTGAATGTTTGCATGGCAGAAGGTAACCATCAGCTCCTTGTAGGCAATGTGAAATATTGGGAGGCGTGGACACGCATGTGGTCCATGTCAACTTTGCCGATCCACCCACTCACATGAAAACAGGACAGTTCATATTATTCTTTACGGTATTTTTCCATGTCAGAACCCTCTCCTAGGCAATGCTAAATGAAGACCCAACTCATAATGCTGGAATGGGTATTCTCCACTCTGTAATTAATTCCGAGGCCATTATAGCATTTACTATTATAAAGCAGTTCCGTGAGTGCCTAGAAAAAATTGCCAAAGGTAGCATGGCATTCATCAATGTTAAATGCCATAAGCGTACACATATCTCCAAAATGGCCAGGGAACTATTACCTTGCATATTCTTAAAAATCCCACTAGAACTACAGGGAGAGTTGCACTCGCCAAATTATGGGGGGCGGGGGATGACAAAATATATCCAGTGCTTTTTGTGAAATGGTACTTGTCAGCATAAGCACACTTCCTATTTGGTGCAGGGCTGCCACCCAAAGGGCAGGCATACACAGTGAAACCTTTATTTCCCATTTACTGCAAGTAGGTTGTTTATGCAGGCGAACAGTAATATCCTGATAGGTTAGTGTTTCTGGAATGGCAGTAAGACTAAGACAAGATCAGCTACAAGTCAAGCAGAATCTGCCACAGACAGTTGAAAAATGTTCCATATTGCCAGAAGGCTGACGGTCTTGACACACTGCTGCAGTGAGGAACTGCCAATATAACCATCTCATTGAGACTAGTTCAAATATAACATTGTAAAAACTCTGTGCTTAAATGCTCAATATTTTATTACTCACTCTACAAGCCATAATTCTGGCCAATGCGCACAATGTACTCTGTGGATCAGCTTCTGTTTATCAACTCACCCACTGCATTCCAACACACATTCAACCAGCCTTCTTCTCTCATTGTAAGCATGTATAGAATTTTTAAAGGGTGAACCTTGTTTGGAAGCAACGAAACACCGTCCAAAGGGATTGCATTCAGGGTACAAGTAGGATGCAGTGACAGCAGAGGAGGTAGGGTCTGTAGCACATGCAAATTGTGGGGCTGGTGGTGCAAGGGTTGACGGGAGCAATCAGTAGTTGGCAAGATAGTCATGAAAGAGTATGGGCTTTAGGTCCTTCCTGAATTCTCGAATGGAGGGTGCCAGTCATTTCTGAGTTGGTAACTCGTTCCACAGGGTGGATGCATTAAAGGAAAAGGCCTGATTTCTGTTTTTCCCTCTTGTAGTTCTTTGCTGTTAGCCTGGCAATGTTGTGGCTTCTAGTACTGTGATGATATCTAAAGATGATGAGTCTCTCGGCCAAGTAGAGGATGGAGCCTAGTAACACTCCACAGGTTACTGGGCCTGAGGTAGAGGTTGAAGATGATAGGGGACAGGATAGAACCTAGTGGTACGCCATAGGTTACTGGGTCTGACTGGGACCTCTGTGGGCACATCTGGATGAGTGCATCTCTTTTGTAGAGGTATGAGGTGAACCCCTGCAGGACTGTTCCGTCAAACTTCATGTTTGTGGGAGCAGAGTGTTTGAGGATGACGAGTATGTATAGAGCATCATTGATAATTTGTATGGTAGAAGTCTCTCTGCTGCATCGTTGTCATAACGTTGATTTGCAGTCTTGTAGAAGCTTGTGCTGCGTGATCCTTTCATGCAATGAGTTAGAGTGTGAGTTTCTTCAGCAGCCGGAGGATCTGATCTCTTTTCAGTGCATCTAGGACTAAGCCTTGTCTAATGGATGCATTGATGATGTTGAGAAGTAGTGTCAGGGCTTCACCTTTGATGATCTTCAAGGAGGAGGGAAGAATATGGTCTTTGCAGTTGGTAGGTTTGAGGGTGGCAAGAGTGTTGGTCATGTCTCTTGGAGAATTGACCTTAGTCCTGCAAAGACAATATACTGGTTGAAGGACGATTTACTTCACTCTGCTCTGCAGGAATGAGAGATGTAGTCTGGATACATGTGTCGATGGATGCACAATAAATGGCATATATTTATTAAAGATTGCCATTCCAGATCATCGACCATGACTCATACTGATCTATATGATTGTCTGCTTGACTTTGAGTCCAATATTAACTAATACTGATGTGTATGTTCACAGAACTAATTGTTTGAAGGGGCCTCTGCCCTATATTAACCTGAGAGCGATTCCTACTCAAGATGAATGTTTTCTTGTACACGCACAACAACTGAGTTAAAAACAACAGAGAATTTGAAACAGAACATACCTTCAGTCCCTGAGGTCCCATTTGTCCAGGTGGCCCCAGCAATCCAACCCCAGCTTCGCCCTATGATTGTGAGAATAAAAAATAAAATAAAAAAGAAATTACAGTTTTGTCAGTGCTACTGCCCCTGCAAAACAGAGGTCATCAAAATTACTGTTTTCATTCTCAGGAATATCAAGACTCAACTCTTTGCAGTCACCATTTGTCTCCAATTGAAACTGGGCCCTATTTTGTAAATGTTGATCACTGTGCGGGTGTACGTTGCTCACGCTTGTGTTTGTGGAAGAGGAGGGCTGTGGCAGTTGAATTTACAACAGTTTACTGCAAACTATGTATTTTAGAATTATTTATTTTAGGTTTTGTAGCATACTTCAAGCATACAACACTGCTTTGGTGCAGTACGAGTGAAAGGTGTGGCGAGAAGAGAGCATAGAGCATAAGAGAGAGTTTTCCAAACAAACAGGTGAGAATTTTTGCAGCAAACAATTCCTGTGCATTTCACCCCAGGTTTTGCATAACCTTTAACAGTGAGGAACAAATGAGTGACCTAAGGATGCAAAATTATTCATACAACATAGGCCACACAGGATAGCATCTTTAGTGTCTTCCTGAATGAGGTCATCTCTGGAAATTGACTCTTCGGGGGGGCTGTTCAGTGGTGGAGCTATGGTTGCCATTGAAGGCCTAGTGGGCAAATCTGCTTATCACCGCCAGTTGGGGAGAGACTTAAACCACTTCGGCCTATTGACTTAAAAACGTCCCTTATACCAAAACATTATTACTTTGTTTGACACCAAAGAAAAATGAATAGCATTACTCTTGAATCCTAACCCTCATTCTAACTACAAGGTACTCCTAATCATAGCTCAAACATAACCCTATCTGTAGTGCTTTTCCAGATGTTCACTTAAATGGAACCCTTTAGCCTGACCTTAATCATTACTCAAATCTAACCTTGACCTGAACTGTTACCCTTATGTAATCCTAACTTGGATCCTAAACTTAATCCAAACCATTCCATAAGCTCTCGGATTCTACCCAGTTGATTGACATCAACTCTAACCTTGACACTAGCTCTTATGCTAACCAACACTATTATCCTAACCTTGATCCTAACCCTACCCTAGCCCTTAGTTTGACCCTAAACCCAATCTTAACCCTAATACTAATTCTAACCTAATACTAACTTTCATTTTAATATTGATCTTTACTCTAACCTAAGCCTTACTTTGATCGTAACCCTTACTTTGAATCAGAATATGATTTTAATTTAATTTTATCCAGATGCTTATCTTAGTCTTGCTCTCAATTAGGATAGATACAAATTTGAAGTTGTAAGCTACTAGCCAGGCATAAAAGCCACCCGATCAATTCTCAACATACACACAGCACACCGTCTCCCAATTGCCAAAAGTCAATTATCACTAGCCAATGGTTAGTGGCAAGTACAGGTTATGGGCCGATCTAAATGCTACCCTAAATCATACTCTGATCACAACAAGTACTTTGACCTCAGTCCTAACCCTTAACCTGAACTAATCCTAATTCTTATCTTAATCCAAATCCTACCCTAAGGCTAACTCTGACCCTAACCCTTACTCTTATCTAATACTAACTTTTCCCCATAACCATGACGGTAACCCTTACCCTACTTTTGTGAGAAGGCGAATCCGATAACAAAAGATATAAATAGTTAGGAAAAAGGAACCATCCTGTGAATGAGACCACAGCAGGGCTCAAAAACAACAAATTGCCAAATGGAGAGGCATGCCGGAATCCTCCATCCTGGTCACAGTTGATGGTGCAAGGAGCGATAAAGAGAGCCAGTAAAGTTTGCTTTCACTAGATAGCCCCCTTAAACTATAAAGAAAAGATAATATATACAAAAGAACTGTATCCCTGTCAACCCATGCAACCAAGAAGAAATATACACACTGTAAGAATATGACACTTACTTTATCACCTTTGGCTCCAGAAGACCCCTTTGCACCCTGAAAATAGGAAACCAGAGAACACAAATGTAAATTCATAAACAAAAAACTGACATCTCTAGAAGTCAGCATGACATAGTAATGGATCTTCATTGAAAACTCAAAGATCAGAGACGAGTAACTAGAGAGATGCCATGTGATTATCTGATTTGGGTTATTCTGCCTGGGAAGAGTAAAACACATATCGCTCAAGCAGATGTTATTTAATGAGCTCTGACACAAAGAAAAGTGTGGTGTGATAGATGTGTGATGCCATTGATGATGTCATCAACTATGCCAATGTTCTTGTGGAAACAAAATAATGCACAATCTGTGCATGAGTGACAGTAATGTGGAGGCCAGGGACGTCAATGTTTGGCAATGGCATTAATACTTTAGAGTAATTCAGAAGATTTAATGTGCAGTAGTTCATCGTATGCACGCACGAGCTGAACTACCCGGCTTCGCCCGGGATTTCAATTAGCTGTTTTTTAAATCTCTGATCGATAAGTCTCACTTCAGATTCTTAAGCAGTTTAATTGCTTTGTTTTTTAGCAGCACCAATTCTCAGGTCAGTAAATGCTGCTTGGGTTTCTTCAGCAGTTTCAGTGTTTTTTAGTAGCACACATTCTCTGATCAGTGGGTCTTGCTTGAGGTTCTTCAGCACTTTCATTTTTCTGTCTCAAAGCATGTTGAATTCTATCAGTGTCATGATGCCTGCCCCCCGGGAAGCCAGACCAGGCCCAGCAACCCCGGAAGCAGGCATCATGCCATTTGGAGCATGCCCTAAAACCCCAGTTAGGGGCTGTTTGGGTGCGGTCCTGGCGCCTAAGGCGCCAGGCTCATAAGGATAAAGTCAGTCCTGGCGCCATGGGCGCCTGGCTCATTACAGAAACCCTACCTAATGCAGACCATGCTGCATACTTACCTGGTGCAGACCATGCTGCACGAAGCCACAAGCCAAATGGGGTTTAGGAGGGACTATTTTACCTAAGGGACTACTTTCTACTCGGGTGGGGGCTGTGGAAGAATACTTACCTGGGACTTCTTCCAAGGCTATTTAAACCACGCCCGGACATCCGCACCTGCTTCGCCCCAAAGACTTACCGGATTATTGACAGGGGGGAACTCACCTCATCTCGGGTCGGCGCAGTTAACTCAGCATCACCGCCGCACCCCGGCCCTTAAGGGGAAACCACTGGACATTACAAGCTACCCCCCAAAGACTTACCTGATTTACCGCAGCGGGGTACTCACCTCATCTCGGGTCGGTGCAGTTAACTCTGCATCATCGCCGTACCCCGGCCCCTAAGGGGAAAACCAATATAGACTTACCTGACTCTCACCAACTGCCTTTTGGACTCTTCGTGGTGGTTAAACCAGCAACCTATAAGGAATCGAAAAGAGTGAAGATCAGACATTTGAACTCTTACAAACTATTGGATTCTAGAGTCAATACTGGAACTCACCAATTCCTCCACGCCAGTGAAGTAACTGGTCGTCTACGCGCCCCTGCGCTCGATGCAGGATGGAGAGCTCATCTTTCCAAACCATCAGGTGAGATTAAGAGGGAACATCAGGAGTGGTCAGTGGGCAGACAACGGGAGTGGAAGGTGGGTTAACGCTCAAATTACGGGAGGTTAATCCCCCTTTCTCCTTTATGATATGATATGATATGATATGATATGATATGGCATTTGTAATGCGCCTATACACAAGTGTTTCAAGGCGCGACGAGGCAGGGAGGGGGGAACAAGGGGAAGACAGACAACGATCCTACTAGGCCAGGTGTCATTCAGACCGCGCAAGTGCAGGGGTAGGGGGAAGGGAAAAGTGCAAGGGGAAGGGGAGGGGGGAAGTGCAATACAAGTAAGTAGAGTAAGTAAATAAATAGGGCCAGCTGGTGGCAAGTGCAAGGTAAGTGCAGACAAGTGCTGGGAAAGGGGGGGGCTGTAGGGATACAGAGACAGTCCCTCAGTGCAGGGGTTGCCAGGGAGGCAGTGCAAGAGGAGAGTGGCTGGGCCCAGGACCGAGGTCGGTGAGAGTGGCCCAGTTGCAGATTCGGTGCAGATTCAGTCGAGAATTTAGCAGGGGAGAGGGAGAGAGAAAGCAGAAGCAAAGAGGAAGGTTTTGAGGTGCTTCCGGAGCCGGAGATGGTTGTCCTCAAGTTTCAGGGAGGCTGTTCCAGAGGGAGACCCCTGCCACAGCGAGAGATCGACCCCCAACTCGTTGCTTCGAGGTGCGGCTGACCCTGAGGGAGTTGGAGATGGATGAGCGAAGGGCTCGGGAACGAAGATATTTAGGAAGAGAGAGTTGAAGGTATTTAGGCCCCAGGCCCCAGAAGGCCTTGTGGACAATGCAGAGGGTTTTGAACTTAATCCTCGCAGCCACTGGGAGCCAGTGTAGAGATTTCAGTCCTGGAGAGATACGGTCCCTGGGCTTGAGACCAAGGACAAGTCGTATGCAGAAAGATATTCATACGAGCCGACAAACGAAGTTAAGTGGGTCTGTCCAGGCAGTCATCTCGGCTCTACGTGGCACCAGGCCAGTCCAGATCGACGCCCCCGTGGGAATCAGGTGAGCATAACAGAACGCGAAGCCTACCCACAAATACCCACCTGGGCGTCATGGAGACCTCGGAAACGGATCAGTTTGCCCAATTATTAGGGGAATTAAGGGCCGAAGTGCATTCCGCCCGCCAAGAAACTAATGCCCTCAGGAGAGAACTGATAGTATCAAAAGAACTAACCGATGATTTGGCGAGACAACTATTGCAAAGCCAGGCTGGACAAACACCTCTACCAGGACTCGGGGCAAGTCCAGCTCCTGTACCACTGAGTAACCTGGTGCAGATAAATCTACCTAGAGCCGTTCCCTTGGCTCCGCCTGAACGCTTTGCCGGAGACCCAAAAAGGTTTGCTATATTCATGAATCAATGCCGCTTGCACTTTTTATGTAGACCTGGAGCCTTCCCGAACGATCAGGCCAAGGTGGCCTTCGTGCTGTCAGGCTTTGGATAACGAACTTTTATCCTTACGGCAAGGTAATCAGGATCTTTTATCTTACATTGCAACCTTTAGCAGATTAGTAGTGGAAACCGAATGGCCTGAAGCCAAGCGAATCACATTATTCCATCAAGGGCTTCGAGGAGAACTCAAAGATGTTTTGGCCCAAATCGTGAACCCGCCTCAAGACTGTGCTGAATATATAGATTTAGTGGTCCAGTTAGATCACAGACTTCAAAAAAGAAAGGCTGATCGAACCAAGTTTGAGAATAGGGTGTTGACTAAAACCCACGTAAGCTCCAAGGGAGTAGATGCCCCAGAACCTATACAACTCGGGAGGGGGGGGGTTGAGGGCCCCTAAAGCAGAAGGAAAGAGAAAGAAGACGGCAACTGCAATTATGTCTCTATTGCGGAACTACTGGTCATTTTCTTCGGAACTGCCCTGTAAAACCACCCAAGAAAACTATAGGAGCAGCAGACGAAAACCATTTGGAACCTGACTCAGGAAACAACCAAGCCCAGCAAGTGTAGAGGTCCGCTTGCCGAGCTTAAAGAAGGACACTCTGACCTTGCATTTCACCATACCCAGGGTCCTTGTAGATCCAGAGCAGCCATCACGCATGCACGCGGTAAAGGCATACGTTGATAGTGGAGCCATAGGAAACTATTTGGACTGTGAATTGGCTTCCAGGATGAATCTACCTCTCACCCGAAAGACCACTGCCGATGTCGTCACCACAGTGGACGGAACGGAAATTGTCTCTGGGCCCGTAACTCATTCCACTGCAGAGATGACATTGCTGGGTCAAGATGGGCACCAAGAGGTTATGGTGTTTGATTTGATCAAGGCCCCACAGTTCCAACTGATACTGGGAATACCTTGGTTGGAAAAACATAATCCCTGTATTGATTGGCGAGAGACGAGACTAACCTTCCCAGAATGCGCTCACACCTGCTACCCAAAGAAAACTCTAAACTCAGTCCTACCCCAGTAATCCCAGCTGCCATGCAATTACCTGCTGAATACCAAGACTTTCAGGATGTCTTCCAAAAGGAACAGGAAAATACTTTACCACCTCACAGATCGTATGATTGTCAAATAGATCTTGTACCGGGAGCACAGCCACCTTGCAGCAGAATCTATGCCCTTACGGAACCCGAAAATCTCCACTTGCGCCAGTACCTTGACCAGTACCTTGCTAATGGTTTCATTCGCCCGTCCAAGTCCCCTGCATCTTCAGCTTTGTTCTTCGTACCTAAAAAGGAAGGCGACCTTAGAACATGCATAGACTACCGCGGTCTGAATCAGATAACCATCAAGAATCGATACCCATTGCTTTTGATCCCTGAACTACTAGACCAGGTGAAGGACGCTTGTATATACACTAAACTAGGCATATCATCTGGTACGTGTCAAAGCGGCAACCTACAAGGAATCGGAAAGAGTGAAGATCAGACATTTGAACTCTTACAAACTATTGGATTCTAGAGTCAATACTGGAACTCACCAATTCCTCCATGCCAGTGAAGTAACTGGTCGTCTACGGGCCCCTGCGCTCGATGCAGGATGGAGAGCTCATCTTTCCAAACCATCAGGTGAGATTAAGAGGGAACATCAGGAGTGGTCAGTGGGCAGACAACGGGAGTGGACGGTGGGTTAACGCTCAAATTGCGGGAGGTTAATCCCCCTTTCTCCTTTGCAGAAAGATATTCATACGAGCTGTCAAACGAAGTTAAGTGGGTCTGTCCAGTCAGTCATCTCGGCTCTACGTGGCACCAGGCCAGTCCAGATCGACGCCCCCGTGGGAATCAGGTGAGCGTAACAATCAGCTTCATGGTCTTGAGATCTTCCTTCAGAATGTTGATCATGTTTCAGCTTCGATGTGTGATGATGAGCACTTCCTACAAATTACCTGTAGATGGCGGTTTAACACCACATAACGTAATGCCGAAAACAACGCCGAAAAACCAAAAAGATTAATTATCTTGGGAACGGGAGGACCTATCGAGCCAGAAATAGTTACATTAATTCAGAAATGGAATATATAATATTCCTCACCGATTCCAGACCTCACCGTTCATGAGGAGTAACGTCCCCAAGAACGTCACATAAAAAACCCACAAACACAACTTTGTTTTATATATATATATAGGATTGGTGTGCTTCATCACCTGCATGGGGAGGTGGTCTGTAGCCTAAGCGAATACACCCCATTGTGTCGAGGTTACTGGTGGCACTCACAAGCCTCAAGGCTGGTCTTTCAGAAGCAAAACACTGTGCTATCCATGGTGTCAGGATTACTGCTCTAAATGTCTGGGGGTAAAGAGGGAAATGTAGCTGACTTTTACCCTTTAGTGGAGACCTGCAACACAGGCTGCGAGGTAGGTGGACATAAACCCCAGATCGGGGGGAGCTGGACAATGTTTTTTTAACCAGGGACGGCCCACCAGTGGACTGGAATGACATTTTCAACCATGCGACTATGACATGGGCACTAACCACTAGGTTAAAGTGGAGAAGAGTCTCCTTTAGTGGACCTTCCTACAAGATGTTCATACGGTCAAACTGGACCAGAGGCGCCATGCGCACAGACAACCCGCAGCCTTGGCAATGGTCTTTTGGCATGCAGCATGAAGTCTGCTATAGGCCTAAAAAGCATGAATCCAAGTTCCAGATAGGTGTCCAACCCAACGACATCCACCAAGTCTAAGGCCAGTAGAGCCAGACACCCTTTTTGGCTGTGGACCTCTTCACCAGAATCAAAGGGTTCAACCTTCTTCGATGATGTTAAACATTGTATATGTACTGACTCTGTAAAGCTGGTCCAAATTCAGGAGGGGTGTTTGCGATGGTGCCGACTGTCAGGTTCCCACATTATGTTCTTCACATTTTCAAGAGCTTTAGGAAACTTGGGCGTTTCAGACATTCTTTCTGGAGAACTAGAAGGGGAGATTAGTTTAAGTACTAGTTTGAGTTTGTTTGAGTGCAGCAGTTTTACAGATTAAAGTTTGTTTATTTTCTTTTAACTGTTATTCATTCAGAAAGATGTAATTTTCCCAAGCCAAAATGGTGGAACCACCTTTCAACAGTGATTGGTTCAGACTAGTGTAGTCAGCATTGTGCTGTCACTTAGAATCTTCAGTAAAATTCTAAACTGCCTTTCATTAATGTTTTCCTCTGAGTAGGTCATGTAATTGTTAGCTCCAGTAAATAAAGTTATAAGTTTCCATTTTTAAGGTGTAAGTTATTTGACTGTATAGTCTTAACCCCATCTCAGTATAGTAGCTCAGTATTTAGTTTGTGGAGACAGCAGCAGAAGAAAGAAAACCAAATAGACCCTGATTGCTGAGCAGCTGCGTTATCCTGTCCACAAGAAAACAGACTAAGCTAAGTGATTTTAAGGACTTTCAGTTATCGATAGCTAAAGACTCGTGATAACCAGAAATTAGCAAATAAGCTAAGAACTGAATATAGAACTGTAAATATAGTTTAATTGATTTTGAGAAAGAAAACGTTTTGATTTACAATGAACTTTCAAAGAAAAAACCAAGTCAGTAGAGTATCTTCAAAATGTATTACTGCAAATATGTTTTACTTATTTTTAACTAACAGGGCGTGCAGTACAAAATCGCTGTGTTCTTAACATTTAATAAAACGAATACGATCATACTAACATTAGTTACCATTTTGTTACGGGCGCGAGACGCGATCATACATCGCGTATTGTGCATTGGATTAGATTGCGTGCAGTTACAGAAAAGGACCTAATGATGCCGCACGTGCGTTGCGGCCATTTTGGATTTCACTCGATTTTTTTCATTTTCCTTCGTAGCATTTCGGAACGAGAGACTCTTGACAAAAAGACATTTTCGGGTGATATGAGTGGTTTTGAATTTTGAAATCAAAGGCAGTCTTTAACGGATAAAGCAACCTTCAAGCACTATCAGCAGAGGTATTTTAAAAAGAAAAGATGTTAAGAAGGATTACACTAAGATTCACATTTTACTAAAGATTAATATTAACAGTAAATCTTTTCTGGGCAAAATATTTTAAGGATTTCGTGATATTAAGACAGAGTGAAAGTGAAAATGAACAGAAGAAGAAGTTTAAAGGAATTTCAACATTGCAAGTACCAGTCGTGAAAATCATTAACTGTATTCAGCAACCAGCAACTAAAACACAAATAGAAGCAGCCTAATGGTAATCAAGCTTAGGCTACAGGTAACAAGAAAAGTAACTGTAAAGAGAGTTTTAGTCAAGTGTTTAGACTGAGAAAATATAATTAAAAAGATTGCATTTTCTTTTTAGGACCTCTACTGAACAAAACACTCCAGTGAAGCCCGACGGAAAAAATCAGCAGTAGAAGTTCCTGAGTGTGTTATTTTCTCCATTTCCCTTTCCCCTTGGGTTTGCCAGTCCAGTAGTTTTATAGTAACAGGATTGTTGGGCTGGCAGGCTTCGGGAGTCTGGAGGGCCAGCTTCACTCCTGCAGAATCCTACAGTAACATGTTCTGACACCGACAAACCCATCACCTCCACTTTGATTCCCGATGGTAAAGGTGAGCGGCTCTTGAGGGCAGCATTCTCCATAGATATGGCTGGAATCTAGCTTGCACATGAGCAATTGTCCCTGGCTCCACCACCTGTGCCGGGGCAGAAGATGCTGGTGTAGGGGCCTTGGTGAAGATGTCAAGCATCTGGTGTCTGAAGTTCCCTGACTGCTCTAGGAAGGAAGAGCTAGTGTGGAAAGGCACCTCGATGGCATGTGATGATTCCTCCGAGTATCACCAGCGTTTCTGATGTGAGATTGAATACGTCTCTTTCTTGAAGAAGTGTGATGCTTCTTTTATTTCCTGTAATTCTAGCCAGCATCCAAAAAATGTCCCCCTTCAGGCTGCTTCTGAAGGACCTCAGCCTTCGTAGAAGAAGGTTCATAACCAGTGACTTCAGTAGGGTCCTCTTACGGAGCGAGGTGTAGAGTTTTGTAGCACACTCTCAGAGGGCCTCGCTATTCATAGACTGGCAAGAGCCTCAGTGCTTCGAGTCATGGCGCTTCATCCCAATTGCTGAACTTGAAGGCCTGGTTCCTGAAAAACTAGCCTTCACCCACTTACAATTGTCAGAGCAAAATCTTACCATCATGTCAGCTTCCAGAAAAGCTTCTACTAAGAAGGAATATCGTAGCAAATGGTACGGTTCTGTCACTGGGCCTTAGACCGCAACCTTAATCCTCTAGAAGCTTCTATTGATAATGTCATGTCCTTCATGTCTTATCTAGTTTCCACAGGTGTAAAAGTAGACACTTGCAAACATTACCTATCGGCTATTGGAGCAAACCTAAACAGGGAATACAAGTCTTTCTCTCTTTCAAACAAAGCCATTTGCAGGCACTTCTAGGACCTTCTTATTTATATCCCACTGTTCTTGAACCACCACCTCAATGGGCTCTCAACGTAGTTTTGTCAGCTCTAATGCAAAAAACATTCAAGCCTATGGCATCATGCGAATTAGAACTTCTAACCTGGAAAACAGCACTTTACTAGCCATTACTTCGGCTAGAAGAATTGGAGAACTCCAAGATCTCTCCTCTAAGGAACCTTATGTAGTTTACCATCAGGATAAAGTAGTCCTTCGTACGTTCCCCTCCTTTCTACCAAAAGTGGTTTCCAATTTTCATTTTAATCAAGAAATATGTCTTCTTATTTGTCTTCCTAGGCCGCAGAGACATTACATAACCTAGACGTTGTAACAACTCTAAAATTGTATGTAGAAAGGACCAAACCTTTCAGGAAAGCAGAACAGCTCTTCATTACTTACGGTGGCCCCTCTCCTGGCAATAAAGCAGCTAAAGCTTCCATTGTCAGATGGGTTGTCCCCTGTATCTCCAAGGCTTATGATATGAAAGGGCTCGTGACTTCCGGCTCATTCCACAAGAGCCAAGGCAGCATTGTTAGCCTTCACCAGCCATGTTGCCATTGTACAAATCTGTAGAGCTGCTACCTGTGCTACCCTCTTGCCTTTTGCAAGCACTATGCTATGGATACATTCTGTAGAAAGTATGCAAAATGTGGCCAAGAGGTGCTCCGCAACTTGTTTGCCTGAATTCCGTACAGGCTGACTCCTCCACCCTTACTTATTAAAAGGCTTTTTAGCCTGGTCCCAACCAGTTGGGAAGGAGGGCGAGCCAGGACGAAAGAGAAATGAAAAGTTACCTTTATGGTGATAAAGGTTCTCTTAGTCCAGGCTCTCCGTCCTTCACAACTATAGTAAGCATATACTAATCAGCGGAACCACAGGAACTGGATGTGTAAGGTTGTTGGCGTATGAGTGGGGTCTGGGGCCAGCGAGCGGAAGGACGCGTGTGTGACGTGGGCCCTACGCCTTCAATTTTCTTAAAGTGACAGCTATCTTTTGCAGCCAGCTTTTCCCGGCCCGCCTGCGGATGCAGTTGTTCCCCAACCAGTTTTGAAGGAGGGAGACCTGGACTAAGAGAACCTGAATCACCATGAAGGTAATTTTTCATATATGGCTCATGCCAGTCTGCAGACATACAGGAGTTGACCGGTCTGGAAATAATAGTGCGAGTAACAACGTATACCGGCACCTTTCTGGACCGGCCAACTCCATGTCTGCCGGTAGAGGCTCTGAACTACCGGCAGGCCTGACCTGTCGGTAGATCAGACTCCTACCGGCAGATAAATGCCTGAATCACCATGGTTCGGGCAACCCCATCTCATGGAGTCCTATGAGATTCCATAGAATGGGGAGTTACCGGCGTCTCCGCCGCCCGTAATATCCCGTTAACACTGGGATATCGGCCCGCGGAGACGGTAGAGTAGTTCCCCGGTATCTTGCCGGAATTACCAGCGGATACCGGGGAACTCATAATGAGCCGCATCGACTCAATGCTGAGCTCGATCTATGGCAAGCAAAGATCTGAAAGCTACCTAGTGTGCCGCTAGGGGAGTGCCAGCATTACTAGGTTAGCAGGAAATATTTGGGCTCATAACGAGTTTGCCGGTATTCTGGCAGTAAAGCCGCAGGGAATACCGTAAAAAGGAATGACCAATTCTGCGACTTAGTTAGGCAGTATCACCACTAGAGGTATTACCTCCGGCTGTAATACCGCCAGATTACAAGTGGCGGTTTGGCAGTCCATAGGACTTCATTGGGGAATTTTGCTGTTATTACTTTCGGCGGTATTACTGGATTGTAATACCACTGATTCTTTGAGGTAAAGTGGAGGTAATACCGGCAAACTTGTAGTTTGGTGGTGAGGAAAAAATGCAGGTAAATGGAATTACCTGCACTTTTTTCCTGCACTGCCAAACTCGTAATGAGCCTCAGGGGTGGGGAGGCAATATGTCACTTTAGATCAGGTGCTCTGTCCCTTGTTCTCCAGCCCTTGCACATAACTTACATCTTCTCCGGGGTCTCCCCCTTCACCAGCTCTTCCAATTTCTCCCTAGTGGAAAAGAAAAAGAGTTATTAATTAACAATAGTTCAGCTCATTGTTAAACAGAGATCAGATTAGAGAAGCATACATATCAGCACATTTGGAAGGCTGGCTGGCAGGGTAGGCTGCTTCTAAAGGGTCAATTTCCAAGGTTAGGGGTTATGCAAATTCTTTGGTGATCAACATCTGCTTCATCAAGACTCAAACTGCCTCTTCGGTCTTTCTCTCATCTCTCAGAGGCAGGGACATAGTAATGGCGAAGGGTCTTGTTCAGCTAAGGTAGCAGCACTGCACTGCACTGCACAGACCTCGGTGTACTTGACTGCGCTGCAGGTCAGGGCTACCCAGGGTACTGAGTCCTGTTTTTCTCCAGCTAAGGTGAATCGAGATGCTCCCAGTACTGCCAAGTGGGCGTACGGGGTATGCGTATTAGACTATACCAGTGCTTTCAGTGCAATGCTGAGTGCGGACCGCCAATCAGGGAGATCAGAACACTGCCCGGACTTACTGGCATCATCACATATATCGCTCCCTCAACTGAACTCTTTCCAGGCTCTGAGCAGAGCCGTACATGCTGAAGGCAGTGGGACAGGGGGTAAGCGCAGGGAGAGACTATGCTGTCCAATGCGCGCACTGTCAGCATTATTACCCAGGAAGGCGGCCATGACCAGGAAAGGAGGTAGCCGAATGATGTATCTTATACTCTCTGGAGAGCATGAAAACAGAGAGGCATAGACCGACTATGGACCCCTAGGAAGTTGTCCTATAATGCCCCCAATCTTCCATTACCCACTTATGCCCGATAGAGCATTTTGGCACAGTTTTCTTTACAGGCAGTGCTGGAGCTGTGCCGGATTTCCTTGGTTTCTGAAACAGTCAAAAATGGTCTCCTCAGTGGCCAACTCAGTGGAAGTTAGAAGCTCTTGGCCAGGCCACCACACACCAGCACTGCAGATCAGGTGTGTTGCTAGTTCTGGGATACATTCGGGACTACGCTGTCAGGACTGTCGGGACTCGGGGCGGGCAAGCCGTTTGGTTGTAGCCCCTGAGCTACTAGCCAAGGCTACAACCAAAAGACCAGGCACTATAGCCGCCACAGAAACCCCCAAGCGACGACTCTGCTGCAGATGATAGAAATCAACAAAGACGGATGTAAGAGCTCGCAAGAGCGCTCTTCTAGTTTCTTTTTGTATTTCATTGCAGCACAATAAACAGCCAATAACCTTAGAAACATACACGCCAACATTATCTATCTCATTCTGGAGACGCTAGTCGAATTCAGGTTTTAACTTTGCATTCGGGAACTTGTAGTCCTGGATTGCCACATTATAAACCCAGGACGGCACGTTCCAGAATGCAAAGTATCTGTGTATCATAAATCTGTTTTGTTAATGCACAGATTATTTTCCAGACATTTTGCAAGAGGTGTAATTGGAAAATGAATTCATAATTTCACAACATTATGAACTTCGTCTGAAAGTACGTCAGAATTTACATTTACACACGTCTACTTTTATGTTTTCAGCCCCAGCTTTTCACAGCCAAAATGGCATCACTAGAGCCCCACTGTTGGTGTTGTCTATGAAAGGCAAAAATACACATTTGGCCTCATTCCGAGTATGGCGTTAAGGGATAGCGGCCACCGGTAACGAGACCGGTGGCGGTGATCCCTTACCGCCATACTCCGAGTTCCCTTTGCGCCCTCGCCCTTAACGCCTGCTTTGAGCAGGTGTTAAAGTCGAGGGCGCAAAGGGGCCTCCAAGCCAATAACGGTGACCGTAATGAACGGTCACCGTTATTTGCATCTTCCCCATTCCCATTGAGCCCTATGGGGGCTCATTTGGGAATGGGGAAGAGCCTTGGTGAATGGGGAATCACCGCCCCGCCAACCTTGGAATGGGGCGGTGATTCCGCCATCCACCAAGGCGCTGCCGGTCCGGGTACGGCGTCAACCAAGGCGTTAATAGCGCCATTGGTTAGCGCCGTACTCGGAATGAGGCCCATTGCACGGTTCCATGAATCAGGGTTTGTGTCGGCAGTGCAAAGTCACTTTTCACCAGTGTGAATTCACATGGAACCGGGCAAATATTCCATGAATCGGGCCCAGTGACTTCAAACATTTCTGGTGCACTGTTTTCTACAAGTAGGTCTAAACAGCTTGCTTTGTCATTTTCATAAATAAAAAACAACAATTCCCACATCTGTAGTCTGTTCCTCCACCACGGGAGGTAAAATAAAACGAGATGACCTAGTCAGATAGTTGGCCTAGGGTGACTTTATACAGACATACAGTTTCTGTGGTGTGAGGACCTCCATGTTGCAGTGTCCGCTATGGAAAAAACGGGGCGAAGGGGGCTGGACAAAGGTATATTCTCTAGTCATCTGTCATCAATCACATTGATGTGAAAGTGTAAAGGAGGGGTAACCGATGTCCACGCCTTACACAGTATATTTCGGGTCTTCCCTGATCAAGATGGGTCGCCCGTAAACAAAAAGTTGGGAAGTACCCATATTCTATCTATGGAAATATATCCAGCTGGTCAGATAGCACAGCGAGCTTTGGGAAGTACCCATATTCTATCTATGGAAATATATCCAGCTGGTCAGATAGCACAGCGAGCTTTGGGAAGTACCCATATTCTATCTATGGAAATATATCCAGCTGGTCAGATAGCACAGCGAGCTTTGGGAAGTACCCATATTCTATCTATGGAAATATATCCAGCTGGTCAGATAGCACAGCGAGCTTTGGGAAGTACCCATATTCTATCTATGGAAATATATCCAGCTGGTCAGATAGCACAGCGAGCTTTGGGAAGTACCCATATTCTATCTATGGAAATATATCCAGCTGGTCAGATAGCACAGCGAGCTTTGGGAAGTACCCATATTCTATCTATGGAAATATATCCAGCTGGTAAGATAGCACAGCGAGCTTTGGGAAGTACCCATATTCTATCTATGGAAATATATCCAGCTGGTCAGATAGCACAGCGAGCTTTGGGAAGTACCCATATTCTATCTATGGAAATATATCCAGCTGGTCAGATAGCACAGCGAGCTTTGGGAAGTACCCATATTCTATCTATGGAAATATATCCAGCTGGTCAGATAGCACAGCGAGCTTTGGGAAGTACCCATATTCTATCTATGGAAATATATCCAGCTGGTCAGATAGCACAGCGAGCTTTGGGAAGTACCCATATTCTATCTATGGAAATATATCCAGCTGGTCAGATAGCACAGCGAGCTTTGGGAAGTACCCATATTCTATCTATGGAAATATATCCAGCTGGTCAGATAGCACAGCGAGCTTTGGGAAGTACCCATATTCTATCTATGGAAATATATCCAGCTGTTCAGATAGCACAGCGAGCTTTGGGAAGTACCCATATTCTATCTATGGAAATATATCCAGCTGGTCAGATAGCACAGCGAGCTTTGGGAAGTACCCATATTCTATCTATGGAAATATATCCAGCTGGTCAGATAGCACAGCGAGCTAAGTGCTTGCCCCATATCTGTGTGCAGCCTCTGTGACAGGTTTGAATCCCGGAAAGGTCAACTCAGACTTTTTTTCTTTCTTGGGTTGATAAACTGAGTGTCTGTCTGTGGGATACCAATGTCTTCTGTTATTTCAGCCCTCTGAGACCAATGGGTGTGTAGCACTACATAAGAAATACATTATTAATATTATACAGAGCACAATTATCTTGTTACCTTTTCTCCTCTGGGGCCTGGCACGCCTCTGTCGCCTTTTTCACCCTAAAATCAAAAAGTGAATGGTTAATTATCTTATTTGAGGCACCTTTTCCTCAACGGTCAGCACCCCTCAAACCGAGAAAATTCACCCTCTTGTAAGTATTGCCCCTTATCCTATTGCACAAAGCTTCTCGGAAAGCAATAGCTGCACAATTAGCACATGGGGAATTATATGAACGAGTTAAATAATATATAAAGTTATAGCTCACACGTTCGGCATGAAGGACCTCTGCTGGTGTGCCCGGAGCACCCTGAAAAGCAAGAAAAATACGTTTTTAAGGGTAATAGGGAACAATCTTCAATTTACAAAAGAAGGTCTTTCTACTTCAAGTACACTGCTGCAAATAGAAAAGACAGAAGTAGGTGCACATGGACTCTTAAGAACATCTACATGTGTCCTGAATCATTCAAAGCCTTGCACCCCGCCCTTTTAATGTCTATTATTGAAGTCGACACATGGACAAGCATGTTTACATGGCACTTACAGGCTATAGAAAATGAAATCAAGAGAAATGAAAAATCAGACCACAGAAGGATTTCTTTTTAGTTAGTTTATAAATCAAAGAACGTACAAGGATAGTAGAAAAGAAGCGACTTAAACGTTTTACAGTTTATAAATGGTGCCTGTGATCACGATATTGATCAAGATATTGAGGGGTCCAGTCTGGGCAGGTCAAGTTCAAGTGTTATTTTACCCCTCCACGTCCTGGCCAGATATTGGCAAGCACCATTAGGAAATAGTAAGTGTATTGCAATGCAGAATGCACTTGCCACAGTCTCATGGAGCCACCATAAAAACACCTGTAAAGGTTTTGCAACCTTAAGGCACATATGCAGTACTCCTCCAGTAGCCTTAGCAGGCATTTGGGTGACACTGAAAAAAGGGCCTCCATCTCTGAAAGTTCGGAGCTTCCTAACATTGAGGACCAGTGCCCCACCCCCTGTGGGGGAACTAGTGGTGGCAATTTTGTTCTATATAATTGCTGTGCTTACCTTCTCACCTTTCCCCCCTGGTGGGCCGACCACAAACTAGGAATGGTAAGAAAATGAAAAAAATAAAGTGATCATTAATATGTTGGCAGTGAATTGGTGGCACAAGAAAACATTGGCTTCTTATTGTCAGTGCATGCTTTGAGCAGCAGAGGAAACTGACTAAAGAAATGCATTCCACAGCCCCCCCATCTCCTTCACTATTCGGCTATATGGATACACAAGAATGACACAGGTGGCTGTGTACTCATGAACACAGTGATCATTTCGAATGTTTTATGGTTTCAGTCATGCAGTAAGGACAACACTTCCAGGTGATAATGGCAGGAGACTGCAGCATAGAATTCTGCTTACCTCACCGGGTGGTCCGGAATCCCCCATCATGCCCTTGGGGCCAGCAGGGCCTGGTGGACCTTGAATACCCTGCACAAAAAAACAGACATATGTAGGCATTCATCAGTGGACAAACCTACTGTTCTCCACTGTCAAACCATTGCATGGTTAGCTATTCCGTAAAATGTGCAAACATTGTAAATCTCATGGCCTGTCCAACATAATTGCGTGGACCGTACTGTTTAAGAAAAAAAAGCATTGTGCATCCCTAGCGCCTCAATTTATGCTCCTTATCATTCCTTGGCGCATCTGGCGAAATCTATGGCTTTTAAGCTGAGCAGTAGTTCTGGCTCTCCTTGAGGTATCTTCCCTGGTCGCAGCTATGAGGGTGCTCTGCACAATACATGGAGCCCGCTGACACAGTGGCCCACCCAGCAGCTGGATATGTCCATCAGGCAGGACATCACCACAAGGCATTCAAGAACCCCGGAACTAGCACCAACTCCAAGTTAGTGATGTCTAGATGTAACTACCTTCAGACGAAAGCCCTCCACAGTTCACGCCATGGGGGAGCTTATAGCAGGACATCATTACAAGCCATCCAGGAACCTCAGATCTAGCACCAACGCTAAGTTAGTGATCCCTCGGGGTTCGAAATTGCTGGCAGCTGGGGGCAAGTAAGCTCCTGCCTCTAACCTAGGAGAGGTTGGTTAGCTTAAAACCAACAGTTAACACGAGTAACGTTTGACTCCCCAGGCCAACAGGTGCCATAAAAACATACACATGTGTTATTAAGTCTGTATGCTTGGTAATATGAATAAAGGTGATTAAAGGACACACCTGGGGCACATTTAAAACAAAAAGAAACATACATCATGGCAAACACATTAGTGTTTGCATCTCATTTGGGGTCCGCTGTGTGCAAGCTCCTGGTACTATGGAGACCGCTACTGCCTACTGGGTGAGGCCCAGTACTCAGGAGCGGCTTTTAGCTCCCACTCATCAAATCTCACTTTCGACCCCTTCACCTAGATATAATTACCATTAGAGAAAAAGCTGCGCGGAGCACCCTTGGACCCCTCCAATAGGCTGCATAGTGAACCACGATTAAGATGTAGTAAGATCATATTAAGCCCATGAAACATCCTAACATGCTACTTAGCTCACAAGTTCACATCTTAATCGCTAGATCCTGCAGAGTCTGTTTTGTGTTAGGCACACCCGGCATGTGACTGACATTGCCCCAGCTCTCGTTGGTGCATCCCTGTCAGTCACGTGCCCCCTTTTTTCTTGGATGTATGGCTCTATTTCCTCCTAGGAGGAAGCCACCCTAGTCATCCAGTCCTTGCAATAATCATCTCACTGTCTCTTTGTCTCAAACAACCATCAATCACCTAGCTAACCGCAGTACACTTGCAGCGCTGCAGAACACAAACATGGAAATCATTCTAGTACCATTTTTCCAGGTAAACCAATGTCGCCATCTTTGCCGGGCACTCCATCTCTTCCGGCCACTCCAGGTTTTCCAGATTCACCCTAGAAATAGAAAAACAACATGATAGTGAATATGGCTAGTTATTCTATGACACAGACGTGGCCAAATATGGAACGCCAGTCCTATCCAGTCTGCCCATTCCCTCCCTGCTGGAAAATGGAGTGCTCTCCATAGTCCCCAGCTCTGTGTTTTCTCTCACACTATGAATAAACAGCAGTGCATGGCCCTTTTGCCATTATTTCAATGATGTTTGCCTCTACACTCCTGTCGCAGGTCATTCTGTACATTTACCATCCTTTTTGGGAGGAATGGCCTCCTGGTACCACGCAGCACCTTCTTGCCCTTTTTAACTCATATTTCCTTTTCTGGAATAGACTGACTTCCTATGATGTATTTACCCTCGAGTTGTTTAATTAAGCCTAGTGAAGTAGGAAAATGGGAAAACACCCTCCCCCATTCTCATACAGACCCTGGCCTAGAGGATCGCGGCCCAAGCACCCCCCGCAAGAGGAGTTTGACCCGCTCACCTCCTTACCAGACAACAAGGTACCATGTGTTCGTGGCCCACATGCACGAGGAGAATGCCCACTACCATGCCCTGGTCAAGCCGACGCCTGCGACATGGACCAGATCGACTAAAACAACAGCCACGGAGTACCAACATTGTTAGAGATGCCATGACGACATAGCCAACAGACAAGAACACACGTGCCACTATGCACACTGGTCACTCACACACCAACCTACATGAAGAACATACTCAGTGCTATGACGTACCGGACTGACACACCCACGGACATGCATCGTTGTTATTTTTCACATAGGTCTCCTACAGCACCGCAGAACCGCAAGATCCCTGAAGAGCTTGTGTATATGCTTGCAGACGCTTCATGTTACCCTGTCCCCATAGAGATGCCATCATATATATATCCACTGCTACTTGTGACACTCTGTCGCCCTGCGGCACCCATGTTATGGATCATATACCGCCTCCCAGAAAACTAGGCCCGAGTAGGCCGCAAAAAAAGAGTCTTCAGGCAGGAGCCTCTAAGACGAAAACCCTCTCGAGATGAAAAGCAATGCACTGATCATGCAGAACGAGTCCCAGCGAGAGCCCAAAGCCAAGGCCGCAATGTTGCAACCCACATGCCGAGCTCTCAGTTGCAAGATTACACCTGCCGCCGCCAAGCGCCCCTCTGGGCCGAAAAACAAATCAAATGCTCATAATTGTACTCCAGCTACGGTCTCTCCACACGTGACCAAACCAAACTGACAAGATGCCAAGCTCACGGGACAGAAAGCCGCCGGGGTCCCACGCCTGGGACACAGGTTGCAACAACGAAGCGACAGTTTGGACACCTAGACCGATGGGAAAGGCGTGATCATCAGCCACTAGCAAAGACCTGTCCATTGTCCGCCACTAACACATAGTTGCACAATGTTGCCAACACCAGGTACCTTGCGAGCTGGGAACAGCGATGGTCCCAGGCTTGGGGGCTCACGAGGGAACCAATCAAAGTACAAGGGGCTCCTCACTGATGCCATTTCAGTTAGCCAATCACCAAGGGTCCCCATTTAACCAATCTGTTGTAGCAATGGATAGGGACATCCCAAGTGTGCCACCTGACCCATCCATCTCCACTAATATTCCTCCATATAGGCATCTATACTAACCCTACCACTCGGGGAGCCAACCCGAAGTGGCGATAGGTTTTGTGACGTTTTTTCCCAGGTGACGCGAGTAGCGCATCATACTACGGTAAAAAGGGCCTGCGAGCCCCACTAAGAACGAGAGAGCGTCTCCCAGGATGCATACGGGCTGAGAACAATCCCTGCCGTTACTATAATAAACAGCAGTAATTACTTTGCTCTTGTGTGTGCCTCATACTCCTTTTGGGACGTGGGAGGAGTTGGGGCCTCCCCAGCCCCGGAGGTCCGCGGACGGCTCTGCCGGCCCCCGGGAGATCACCCCAACAAGTTGGAGCCACTGCTGAGATCTGTTTGAGGTCTACCTAACCTGCCCTAAGAGCATCACAACCAGGCCTCCTGCAGCGAGGCAACCCAGCAGCACGGGCCCCTCTGCCGCTGCCTCCTTTTGAAGACTACAGGACCATCGCGGAACTGGGAGAAGACCGGACAGCGCAATCCAGACATTGGCCATCAGGAGCCGACTTGAGAAGTATCCCGCCCGCGGTTGGCGAATGTCCAGACGTGGTCCAGACGAGGGGCGGTGGCGAGCCGCTTTGTAGGGGTGCCTGCAGTTGAGCAGCCCCGACTTAGGAGGACTTGGTGAGTATGGCACACCCAACCAGCAACGTAATGTTGTGCGGGAGGGGGGAGGAGTTGTAAAGAGGGAGGAGGGCGGTTGTCACAGTGTGTGTAATTGTAAATTGATTTTGACTATTTCACGGCAATAGAGGTGTGAGGTGTAACGGGACAGGCACGAGGACCGTCCCCTACAGCATAACGAAGTGGGTTGGGTGGGGTCCTCAGGCACCCACGTGTGATTGTTTGGGGACGCGGATTGGTCCGAGATCACGGACACCTGTGTAAGAGGGGGGTGTGGCTTTCCTGTGAGTTGACGTTATAGATCAATGAGTAGATGAGGTTCCCTACTATGTGAGTGTTGAAGCTTGTTAAGTAGATGACGTTTTCCTGCAAGGAGTAGCGAGGTTGTTTACCGAGTGCGGAAGATAATTGGCTGGTTAAGCTCCTCTGGAGAGGGGGCGTATCACACGCGAGTCGACGCAGCGTGCGCAAACCGATTATATTAAGTAAATTGATTGTTGATTACCTTGTTCCAGATAAGGCGAGAAGACAGCTGTGGGGTTAATGGGGGATAAGAGTGTGAGAAATAGCGTGCATTTCAAAGGGGGAGAGGAGGCCGCGCACGGAGAACGCCGAGCGCGCTCAGGCGGGGAGGTGCAAAGGGAGGAGCGGCGGCCACGCAAGGAGAACGCCGGCTGCGCCCAGACGGGGAGGTGTAAAGGAGCGACGGGGAGGTGTAAAGGAGCGGCGGCCGTGCACGGAGAACGGCAGCAGCGCTCGACAAGGGATTGTGAAAATAGAGGGTGTGGTTTGAGAAGAGAGCGGAGAAGGGGAGGAGGAGGAGTTAAGTTGAAGGTGTGAACAGTATAGGAGGAAGGGGAAGGTGGGGCAGCCTAGAGGCACGCCGCATGGGACACATCGCCGCAGGTGGCTTTGTGTGCCACGGCCGAAGGGGGCCGTAGTTACAATATTGGAAGGAAAAGAATAATAAAAGAGTGATAGTGTAACACCAAAATTGTGTTCTTTTCAGCGGTCAGTCGAAGTCCTCAGTTTACAGAGCCAGGTAAAAGGTTGACGTTGGGTTGACGTTGGGAAAAGTAAAATTGTAACATGGCACTGTACTACGGATCTGGGGCAGGAGCGGGGTGGAGGAACATGGGAAGCGCGTTAACCACCCCACTCCAGCACATCTGTACGACATTGACACCCCACAGGGAGAAAATAATAAAATACAGCATCGAGTGGACACAAGGAATGGACAACAAAGTAAGGGTACCGTGGCCACCCAACGGCAGCTTCGATACGTATACACAACACAGTCTGTTAACATACATTCACAATACATGCAAGGGGAAGAAATTAGCAAGCCACCTAGACATTTTTGACCTCTGGAAGATGTTCCAGGGAACTAGACCTGGAGAAACAGGTATGGATACAGTACAGGGGGTAAAAGAGGAGAAGGGAATAAAGGAGGAAAAACAGGTAAAGGAAGAGACGATGAAAGGAGGGGCCGGAGATAAGAAACAAAAAAACCCGCCCAGAAGGGACAGAAGACATGCCGATGGCATAGGTAGTAAAGAAGGAGGAAGGGGGGTTGTATCCAGTAACAGAACTTAGGGAAGCCGCCCGACAGCAACTAATGGCTGCTGAGGGCTACTCCAACCCCGCATACAGCCCCCGCCATACACCCCCCCAGACGATTGTAAAAAAAGGACGTGGGAGGTAGGTACGGTAGATTCAACAACTACACCGGTAGGGAAGTGGGATGACAGGAGGGCCTTGGGGAGGTTTGCAGACATAGGGCCAGAGGAGTGGGTAGCAGCGCAGGTGCTTCTGAAACTCGGAGGAACATTAACAAAGGAAGAAGAGGATGCAGTGAAACAGGTAAATAAGGAAGAGAAGGAAAACACGCAGACAGGGTTCGAGGTAAGTAGAGAAAGAGAAGGGCGGCTGTCACAAGAAGAGGAAGAGATCCTGGAGGAAAGGTTGGCGGAATTGAGGTACTTGCGAAGCACCTTGCTTAGGCAGTTCGAGGAAGAAATACAGAAGAAGCAGAATGAAAAGAAAACACATAAGGAAGAGATGGCGAGAATGAAGGTGCAGGCGGAAGAACGGAAAAAGGAAGGCGAGCGCATTAGGGCAATAGCAGAAAGAATGGCACGCGCCGAACAAAGGGAAATGAGAAGGAAGGAGGAGGAGAGTGAAGAGAACGATAGGGAAATGGGAATGTAGAAAAAGAAGATTATAGCTGAAAGCGCACGGAAGTATGAAGAAGGGAAGGTAATAGAAAGCATACTAAGGAGGGAAGGGAATAAAGGGGAGAAAGGAAGATGAGGAAAGGATATTAGCAAAAGTAAGTTATGCTATGTTATGTTATTTTGCATTTATATAGTGCCTTATGTACCATTGGTATGGTCTGAAGGCGCTGGTAGGTTGAACGCCCTTGGGTACCGAAGTTCAAGTCAGTAGAGAGAGTCAAAGGCGCGTGTGAGCACCGGGTATGTGTGCAGCTGGTGTGGCTTTGTGAAATAGCTGCTTCTTAGCGGTAGGTGTGGTGGTTGGGAGGTCAATAGTATGCGTTCGTTCTGGCAGGATTTATCCAGACCGATTGTGGCTGCGTTGGGCCTGAGGAGAACGCCTGGCTGGGGGGTGTCTAACCAGCAGTGTTTAGATGGTTTAGACGTTGGTATGAGAACAGCTATACCGAATGGTGTCATAGTATCGCTGTGTTCTATTTGAGTGGTGATGTAAAGAAGAGAGTTGGCGTGGGGATGTGAAAATGGTGATTTACTGTAGGTGCTTGAGATCGCGCCACTCCAATAGTTCCATGAACTTCATCAGTTCCTTGTACTCTGAATGTTTTGTGCATTACGGCCGTTTCAAGCACTCAGACCGTTCCTTTCAAAGCTCTTTTAGACGTTCCATGTCCTCCAAACCCTTCTATGAATGTTACGCTATTCTGTGCTCTCCAACCCGTTCATGCACATCCATCCATTCCATGCATACCCATCCGTTCCATGCACAAGTACAGAAGTATTGGAAGAACTACAATGAAAACTAGCAGAAATAGGTGGTGAATTAGTGGAGAAGAAGGTAGAGGAGAGAGGAGATAGAAGGTTGGAACATGGAGCAAGGAAATACACACGCCAGGACAAGGAAATGGCATCAACATCAACACAGGTAGCCGAGTATAAAGGAGGTGAGTACACAGATGTAGATTTGATAGATTTAAAGACAGTGACAGTGGGGGGGAAACACACAGAGTGGGGATTGACATTTGCTGATGGGTTTTGCAGCGAAGAAGAGGAGGGTTCCAGCACCAGTGGAAGAGACGGAAATAGGCAGAGTTTAGACAAACTATACATAACGCGCACTAATTGTGAGTCACCATGGGCATGCGAGAGAAGGGGAGAACAAAACACAGGGGAAACAAAGATAAAGGAAACAATAAGAAAGATGCCACGCCCACTAATACCCACACCCGCACAAACACCACGCTCAATGACAACAACCCCCGTGCACACCCCATATGTTGGCAGACTTAGGGACCTCCCAGGACGTAGACAGGAAGACAGAACAAACATGCCAATGTTAAGTACAGAAGGCAACCAGAGAGGGAGGAGGGGTATAGAAAGTGAAGGGGTAAGGTCCTGTAACATTGACAGCATTGAAGAATTACCAGACATGGAGGAAGATAATGAATATAATAACATAACCATGGATGGAAAAACAAACTTCGGGACAAACATTACCGGTGGGAGATGTGAAGGGCCTCCTAATTTCCATACTGGGGGGTGCTGCTGATGACATATGGAAGAGGGCAGGATTCCCCGGGGTGACAATACATGACACAGCACATGATGGAGCACCATTCGCCAATTGCAGACATGCGCTTTGGCAAGCATTGAGAGTACAATTTCCAGACACTTCAGATATAGGAGCAATAACATCACGCAAGATGCGTGAGAATGAAGATCCTGTTGAATACAACCAGGAGATTCAGGAGAAGTGGCGCTTGGAGACACAAGAACCGTGGGATAAAACACTAGCAATTTTCTACCATATACTAATACAAGGGCTCCCGGAGCAAGTACAGAGACAGTTAAAGAAGTTAATGGGGATGGAAGCTAAAGGGTGGCCAGAAATACAACTGACAATAGTACACTATTGCAGGATGTGGCAGGAGAATATAAAACAAAAGGAGGAAGATAAAAAGGCAGAGGAAGCAAAATTGGTGCAGAAGAAGTTATCGAAATATGCCATGGAAGGAGCACTGATAACAGCACCCGCACGACCACAGGCAACAGTGACACAAGACACAACACAACAACAGGTAGCACCATCACAGCAAGCACAAGTAGTGACACAGCAAATGCCCCCACCCGCCGCCATACACACAACAAATGGGAGAAGGTTATATGCAAATGGGAAATGAATACTCAAACAACTACAGAGGGAGGGGCGGACAAATGGATGGGAGAGGATATGGCCCACCCTATTACCAGCAAGGGGGAGGGTTCCGGGGTTACAATCAACAGGGAATGCAGGGGTATCACGACAATGTGGGGGGACTCCAATGGCAAGCACGGGAACCACCGACATGTTGGATATGTGGGACGGTGGGGCAACATGTCACGCACATGTAGGACGAGACCAGCACAGGCAGCCTGGGGGGAGCAGGGACAGCAAGGGCCTATGGGGGAACAACAGGTTTACCAACAACAGGGGATACAGCAACAACTACCATCACAACGAACACAACTACAACAACAACAACAGACACAGATGCCACAACAGCAACAACAACCACACATACAAACACATGCACAAACGCAGCAACAGCCAAGTGTACAACAGCAAGCACAGGTCCAAACTGGTCAACAGTTCACACAAATACAGGACAATGCAACATCTACTGACACACCTGTAGCCCAAAAACCAGCTTGGAAAGGTGACAAAACTGGGCCACAAACCGTACACAGGAAACGGACAGTCACTGTACCCACAATAGGACAGCCCACAGATGTCTTTGATGTGTCCCATCCTATCAGTAACACATAACCCTGCGGAGGAACCACACATACAGGTGACGATTGGTGACAAAAAAATGTCCTTCGTAGTTGACACAGTGGCCACTAGGTCATGCATAAAAGAGGGAAAGTTTCAACTGTCAGGTGAAGCTATGAGCACACAAGATTCTCTGGGGCTCGAGGGTTGGTTCCCTTCACAGATAACATCTCCTTATCTGTAGGTGATCATGATATGTCACTACCACTGCTATACTCAAAACAGTCACCAGTAAAAATACTAGGTAGAGACATAATGAGCAGATTGAATATGACCATGGGCCTCATTACGACCCAGGCGGTAAGTTACCGCCTGGGCCGTGACTTTACCACCATGGCGTAAACTACGTTTACACCATGTTGGTTTTGTGACTTACTGCCCCATTCCGACCTTGGCGGGGCGGTAAGTCCCCAATCCCCATTTACCCTTCCCCATTCCCATTTTTGCCCCATAGGGCATAATGGGAGTGGGGAAGGCGTTAATTACACCACCGTAAATTACGGTGGCGTAATTAACTCCATGGTCCCTTAGCGCCATGGATTTTAACACCTGCTAAAAGCAGGTGTTAAAAGCGTCATGGCGCTAAGGAACCTCGTACTCAGGCGGTAAGGGTCGGCGCTGTTAACGCTGCCGTAAACCCCTTACCGCCTGGGTCGTAATTAGGCCCCATCTCCTTTACTGACAAGGGAATAATTTGCTCCACACCAGGCATAAACATGGTCACAGCACGACAAATATTACAGGCCTATTGTGGCAAAACAGTAGCAAGAGCAGAACCGGTAGATGGAGAAATGTTCCAATATAGGACGGACAGACATGGCAATAGCGTGGCTACCAGGAATTGAAGGGAAGGTTTGGAGGAGGCCAGCAGCTTACATTTTCAGACTAGAAACACCAACCAGTGAGAGGGAAGGGACAAGGGTATCCCTGAGCATTGAGAGCATTGTGGCAACACAAGACTACATCGCAGTACATGCCCAAGATAGGGAAGGGAGAGCATGGAGGGCAGTAATAGCTCTAGCAGAAGGTTGCCGACTAACACAGGTATCTGATGAGGAGCTCTTCTCGGACGATAATGGTGAGGGGAGATGGTGTTTGAAATGAGCGTTCACATCTGGATGACAGTGACATACAAAGATGTAGCACAAAGGGTGGCACTGGTGCTAGAGGCACCAGCTGCTACAGTTGTGCCATTTTATGAGGAGGATCTGGTGAAAGTACCTGCATCTCTATGAACCACCAGTCCATATGACGTGGGTTGCATCAAAAGCATTGGAAGGGTGAAAATAAAGTTAAAAAAAGGGGCCATACTGCCGAGAGTAAAGCAATACCCACTATCAAAAGAGGCAGATGAAGGAATATATGAAACAATAACAATATTAATAGACAGAGGTATACTAGTACCATCAGAGTCTCCATGCAACACTAACAGCATAGCTAAGGGAGGGTCTTGGCATTTCATCCAGGATCTAAGACCCCTCAACCACATTGTAGAGGCAGAATACCCTATAGCAGCTAACCCAGGCTCGATACTATGTGGGATACCAACAGAGGCATCACGATTTATTGTGATTGACCTCAAAAACGCATTTTTCTCAATACCTCTACACCCTGACTCTCAAGATTTGACAAGTTTCACATACCGCAACACAAACTGGAAACACACAAGATTGCCTCAAGGTTACTGCGAGTCACCATCCATCTTTAACAGGGTGATACAAATGGACCTGGGAAACCTTGAGATGGAAAGCACAGTGCTACAATATGTAGATGACATAATCATCTGCAGCACCACAGAAGAGAAGTGCAGGAGAGACTCTGTCAAAATGCTCACAGTGTTAGCAGAAAAGGGGTACAAGGTAGACAAGGAAAAGCTACAGTACTGCCAAGAACAAGTGCTCTATATAGGCCAGCTCATTTCACAAAATGGTAGGAACATTGCACCACAAAGGGCGCAGGCCATAGCCAACACACCACAGCCACAGACAGTGAGAGAACTACAGCAGTTCTTGGGCCTGTGCAATTACTGCAGGGCTTGGGTTTTTGATTACAGCTCATACACAGAACCACGACTTGAGGCACTAAAAGAAGCACAGAGAGGGGGAAAGAAGCTGAAATTGACCACAGAAATGACAGAGGCATTCCAGGAACTAAAACATGCCATATCCACAGCACCAGAACTAGCCACCTCAAATTATGAAGCACTGTTTTTCATCTTTTCCTATTGCAGCTCAGCAGTGATGAGAGCAGTACTGACACAAAAAACTAGCATGGGGCACAAACCAGTAGCTTTCTACAGTGGGCACCTGTACCCTGTAATGTTAGGACAATTCCGTGCGAACAGAGCTTGGCTGCCGCGGCCTTTGCGGTACAAAAGTCATCATCAATAACAATGGGCTGCCCAACAACACTATGTGGAGCATGCCCTTTTTGCAATACTGAACAAACCAAAATCAACCCTGACCACTCAAAGGACATCGGGGTACAAAGTTATCTTGTCATGGCCTGAGTTAACAATTGTAAGGTGCATCAACGTGAACCCAGTGAGATTTGTAGCAGAGGTAGTAGAAGATGGCAACCAAGCTCATGACTGCACACAAGCTATTGACACATACTCTAGCACAAGGAAGGTTGAGGAAAACGCTCTAGAGGGGGGAGAAATACTGTACATTGATGGGTACTCAACAATTGACCAGAGTGATGAGATACGCAGAACAGGAGCAGCAGTGGTAAGATTAACAGAGGATTGGACATATGTCCCAATGAGGTGTGTTCAGTTACCACAACACTACTGTGCCCAGGCAGCAGAGTTAGTGGCCCTAATTTTAGCACTAAAAGAAAGCAATGACAAAAGAGTAACTATATATTCTGACAGTACATACGTCACATCAACTGTACATTCTGGATTAATTAAGTGGCAGCGAAGAGGGTTCAGAAGGGCAGACGGCACCCCAGTGCAACATGCCCTACTACTTGCTGAACTAATTGAAGTGATAGAAGATCCCAAAGAAGTAGCATTGGTGAAGTGTCAGGCCCATAAAAGCGGGGATGATCTCATTTCCAAAGGTAATGAAACAGCAGACGCACATGCTAAACATGCTTCGTATTACGGGGAGATTTGGATCCCCCCAGAAAAAGAAAAAGATAAGGGGAGGGTGGGGGCAAGACAGATGCTGATGAAGCATGGGTCCACTCATATCCCTGATAATGAAATAATGGATTTACAGGCAGCAGCACCCATGGCAGAGAATGAGCTATGGGTCAAAAGGGGATGCACAATGTCCCCCACAGACGCATTATGGCAACAAAACTATACAGGCAAAATAGTGATGCCGCTAGCCCTATTGAAAACAGCCCTGGCCCAAATACATCATCCCGCACACACAGGAAAAGAGGTGATTGCAGCACGAATAAAAGAGGGATGGTTCTGTCCCGAGCTAAATTCACATGTTGCAAATTTCATTAGCAATTGTCTCACTTGCCAAAAATGTACGGCCGGTCACACGCTGCAAGTGATCAAATGTATTATACCCCAGCCGGAAGGACCCTTCCTGCACCTCCACATTGACTACGTTGACATGATCAATGTATGTCAAGGATACAGATACATGATTGTGGTAGTATGCCCATTTTGAAGGTGGATCGAAGCCGGTCCATGCTCCATGCAGACGCCTTTAAAGCAGCTCCTGGTGAGGGAGGTGTTCCCAAGGTGGGGCGTGTGCGAAGTATTGCGGTCAGACAATCGCCCACATTTTGCCAGTGAAATGTTCCAACACATAACTGCTCTCCTTGGTATGAAGCACAAGTTTGCATGTGCATACCACCCACAGGCGAATGGCGTGTGAACACCTCAACGGCCTTCTAAAAGAAGAGATAGCAAAAATACAGCAATCAACCAACAAGAGCTGGCTCTACTGTCTCCCCTTAGCCCTATTTGAGTTAAGGAACAGGACAGGATCGGATCACCACCTCACACCCCACGAGGTGGTGACCGGACACCAAATGCACCTCCCACTGACACCACCATCAAGGGCTATAACATATCACCACTCAGTTCAAACTGTTTTTGGTGATGAAATGTACGAATACGTCTCTTCCTTTATTACTAGTGGCGTAACTCTCAACAGCTCGAGAAGACGCGGGTGGGTCGAAGAACACCCAACAAGAAGAAAGAGCAATTGAAGAACAGGTACAAGCAGCACAGTGGACAGTAAGAAAGGGGGATCACGTCCTCCTCTGGAATTTTAACAGGAAGTGGAATAGCCCAAGGTTTACTGGGCCCCACCAGATCGAGAAAGTAGCTCCTAGAGTAGTAAAGCTCCGGGATAAACAAGTATGGACTCACCTGCATGACATCAAGCCCTACAAAGATCAGACCCGCCCTTGCGTCGACGACAGGGCCAATGCAGCAGCAACAAACGACAATGGCAACAAAGCCCCTGACCCCTCCCAAGCCCTAACAAACTCCAAGGACACAAATGGACAATCGCCCATAGGCCACCCCATGGTCACGAGATCCCAGAGTAAGAAAGACACTGCCCACTCCCTGCCGGCCACAGCTCAGGCAAGCCCCGCCCCTACCACTACCTAAATAAAGGACAGTGGGCCTCATTACACGGTAGGCGGTAACCATGGCGCTATTAGCGCCATGGTTGCCGCAGGTATTTTACCGTGTCCGCCTTGGTGGATGGCGGAATTACCGCCCTACTCCAAGGTGAGCGGGGCGGTAATTCCCCATTCACCAAGGCCCTTCCCCATTACCATTTTTGCCCCCATAGGGCATAATGGGAATGGGGAAGGTGCTAATTACGGTACCGCAAAATGCGGTACCGTAATTAGCTCCGAGGTCCCTTTGCGGCACCCTACTTTAACGGCTGGTAAAACCAGCCGTTAAAGTCGGGTCCTGCAAAGGGAACTCGCAGTAAGGCGGTAAGGGTTTACCGGTACCGGTACCCTTACCGGTACCGGTAAACCCTTACCGCCTAACGTGTAATGAGGCCCATTGTCTAACAAAATGTCATATTGCACCACACTTGTAGACACGTGCATGTTCTCCTTCTCTTTTTGTCTGGCACATGCAGGTACCGTGCATAACTGTTTACGTATAAAGAAAAGTGGAGTAACTAACGCTGCGTTTTGCCCAAGGGTAAATGCTGCCCACGGACAACGACACCCCTGAAGCACTGTCACACCAATTTGTACACGCTATCAAAAGACCAAAATATTTAAAGAAGAGAAAAATACGTGTGTATTACAACACGTTCATTTTGGCCATAGAGCAATAATTCCCACATCTCCACGAGGACTTACCAGCCCTGAGAGATAGGTCGCTAAGATACGCGTGGGAATAGCTTTTTGCTTGGGCATTAAACGATTACTTGACAGGGAGAGCTTGAATAAACAAAACTAACAAAATTAATGCTTATTTTTAGAAATTTTCAGGCGGGCATCTATATCACCAAAAATAATAAGCTGCAGGACCGCAGCAAAGGTAAGAGGAAAATGCCAGTGATATAAGCTATTGTAATAAAAATGATAGGATTGTTGTTTATCACTGGTCTACTTGCTGCCACTGTCTGGCAGACACACTATGCTTCTCATGTTATGGCTGCACCCCTACTAATGAACTCCCACCACGGCTGCAACAGGTACAGTGTCAGGTGGTACAAGAGTAAACGGCAAGAGGGTTAAACGTAGCACATCTGTTGACAGTAATGGGGTTGACACATATCTTACAGAGTCCGCACACGTCTCAAACAACATGTGGTATCAGCACATGTCCAAAATTGGTAAGCGGACAACAAAGGACAACTGCTAGGTGTGCTCATTGATCCCATGTGCCATGAGCGCCTCCAGAACATTTGTGGCTACTGAAGTACCAGCAACATCAGTAGAGTGCCTGATATACTTGGCCCTGTTCCAGACAAAAGGACGTTTCCAAGGGAGAATGGCAATGATGCAGTGGAAGACAAGGGACACATACCCGTATGAAAATAACTTCATCAAGACACTCCCCATGTACAATCACTACTGGCAACTAACAGAAGGGCTCCAGTACGTGACGGATGGGCCAGACAAAGGAGAGACGAAGGAAGTAATGTTGAATTACCTACCATGTGAAGGGCGCGCAAGTGAAGTTGCTGGATTAATGGGATGCTGGGAAAGACCACTGTTGCTAATATATGGGAAAGTATACACGGTAACACTGACAAAACCAAATATGGCGAAAATAGATGAAGAAAACAACAAGTGTTACAATGGATGGATCAAGAGTACTGGACTGGTGACGTGGTTAGAGAAGGATGAAGACCCTGTAACAATACTCCCACTCACTGCACCAACACTATGTTATCAACACAACGGAGACGTCCATGTTGGAAGAAACAACAATTGCAAAAGGATAGTAACGATAACTAAGGAGGGTGCCGGTGCAGCGGTTTTAATGGACCACTATTGGGCCTGCGGAGATAAGGCATACCACAGCTTGCCGCCATCTTGGAATGGACTATGCACAATGGTATACATAAATGTACCATCCTTAGTGGTATCACAGAAACATGTCAATTTGGGGAACTTCCCTAAGATGGACGAAGGGAATAAGAGGAAGAAAAGATCTGTGAAGATTGGAGGAGGAAAAGAAAATAACGGCACAGATATGTTGTCAAGAGTGAAAAGACAAGGAGAACCACTGACGGGAAACTACCTGTGGGGAAGATCGGAAACAGCCCTCAGTGACATTCCACCAGGACAGACTGTTTAGCAGAGCGGCAATGTTCTTCTCATCAATAATACATCCAGGACTGCAGGTGTATGCAAATGCAAAATGGCTCCAGATCACAAGATGGGAGCTAATGATGACAATAAACTCCACCGTCAATGGATTCAATTCCATAAAAGAAGAATTGAGGGCAGTACGAATGGTAGCACTCCAGAATAGGCATGTGCTGGATCTCCTTACTGCAATGGAAGGAGGAGTTTGTGCAGAAAATTGGAAAATCATGCTGCACATTCATACCTGCCAATGACGCAGACAACGGTACGCTTACTGAGGCAGTATCACAACTTGCCAAGATGCACGCCAAGATGGAAGATGAAGCTAAGGGAGTGAAGAAGGATGGCAGTTCGTTTTCCTACTTGTGGTCGTGGATGCCATCATGGTTGTCAGATGGTCTTAAAATAATAGCTGGGTGCATAATATTGGGTATGACTGCCCTTTTAGGATTAAGGTTGTGGAAAGCTCGGAGAGCACAGACAACTGATGAAATGATGGAAATGATCGGCATGCACGCCCTGATGCCAGCAGAAGACGACAAACACACAGATATAATAATAAAGGAACGGGAGAGATTGTGCAAGCAAATATTGGAAACAGACTTGCACCCACCATCTGTGAAGGTAGAGAACCCAAGGAACCCGAAGACATATGTTGGAAAGTTGGTCTACTGTAAACCCGACGGTGGGTGTGTGTATATGTACTGGTCATTTGAAGATCATGTGAACCAGTATGGACACTTAGGAGGAATAACAAAAGTATGAAGACCACGTGGAGACAAGAGAGCGGATAAATTTGTGGTTGACAAGTCAACCAGAGGGGGGACTGAAGTGGGAAAATGGGAGTTTGACCCGCTCACCTCCTTACCAGATGACAAGGTACCATGTGTCCGTGGCCCACATGCACAAGGAACATGCCCACTACCATGCCCTGGTCAAGCCGACGCCTGCGACATGGACCAGATCGACCAAAACAACAGCCACGGAGTATCAACATCGTTAGAGATGCCATGACGACATAGCCAACAGACAAGAACACAGGTGCCACCATGCACACTGGTCACTCATACACCAACCTACAGGAAGAACATACTCAGTGCTATGACGTAGCGGACTGACACACCCACGGACATGCATCGTTGTTATTTTTCACATAGGCCTCCTACAGCACCGCAGAGCCGCAAGATGCCTGAGGAGCTCATGTATACGCTTGCAGACACTTCATGCTAACCTGTCCCCATAGAGATGCCATCATATATATCCACTGCTACTTGTGACACTCTGGCGCCCTGCGGCACCCATGTTATGGATCATATACCGCCTCCCAGAAAACTAGGATCGAGTAGGCCGCAAACAAGAGTCTTCAGGCAGGAGCCTCTAAGACGAAAAACCTCTTGAGATGAAAAGCAATGCGCTGATAATGCAGAACGAGTCCCAGCGAGAGCCCACAGCCAAGGCCGCAATGTTGCAACCCACATGCCGAGCTCTCAGTGCCAAGGTTACACCTGCCGCCGCCAAGTGACCCCTCTGGGCCTAAAAACAAATCAAATGATCATAATTGTACTCCAGCTACGGTCTCTCCACACGTGACCAAGCCAAACTGACAAGATGCCAAGCTCACGAGACATAAAGCCGCCGTGGTCCCACGCCTGGGACACAGGTTGCAACAATGAAGAGACAAGTTGGACACCTACACCGATGGGAAAGGCATTATCATCAGCCACTAGCAAAGACCTGTCCATTGTCCGCCACTAACACATAGTTGCACAATGTTGCCAACACCAGGTACCTCGCAAGCTGGGAACAGCAATGGTCCCAGGCTTGGGGGCTCACGAGGGAACCAATCAAAGTACAAGGGGCTCCTCACTGAGGCCATTTCAGTTAGCCAATCACCAAGGTCCCCATGTAACCAATCTGTTGTAGCAAGTGTTAGGGACATCCCAAGTGTGCCACCTGACCCGTCCTTATCCACTAATATTCCTCCATATAGGCATCTATACTAACCCTACCAGTCGGGGAGCCAACCCGAAGTGGCGATAGGTTTTGTTACGTTTTTTCCAGGTGACGCGAGTAGAGCGTCATACTACGGTAAAAAGGGCCTGCGAGCCCCACTAAGAACGAGAGAGCGTCTCCCCGGATGCATACGGGCTGAGAACAATCCCTGCTGTTACTATAATAAACAGCAGTAATTACTTTGCTCTTGTGTGTGCCTCATACTCCTTTTGGGACGTGGGAGTTGTTGGGGCCTCCCCAGCCTCGGAGATCCACGGACGGCTCTGCCGGCCCCCGGGAGATCACCCCGACACTAGTATTTCTCCCCATCTATCTTCAAGGTTACACACATGCACTTTTCTGCATTTCTCTTTATACAATTTCTTATTTCATGTTAAAAGACAGTGGGCCTCATTACACGGTATGCGGTAAGAATTTCCCGGTACCGGTAAGGGCAACGGTACCGGTAAACCCTTACTGCCTTACTACGAGGTCCCTTTGCCGGACCTGACCTCAACGGCTGGTTTTACCAGCCGTTAAGGAACGGGCCCGCAAAGGGACCTTGGTGCTAATTACGGTACCGCAATTTGCAGTACCGTAAAGACCTCCTTCCCAATTCCCATTGAGCCCTGCGGGGGCAAAAATGGGAATGGGGAAGTGCCTTGGTGAATGGGGAATTACCGGCCCCGCTCACCTTGGAGTAGGCCGGTAATTCCGCCATCCACCAAGGCGGACACGGTAAAATACCGGTGGCAACCATGGCGCTAAGAGCGCCATGGTTACCGCATACCGTGTAATGAGGCCCAATATATGTGAAGGCAAAGAGAGGAGACAGTTTCAATCTGTCCCCCCATAATGTCTACTAATCAGACCTTTTTCAATACCACATTTAGTGGAACCCCATTTTACTCCACAAACCTATCCAGGAAAACAAATCCTCAGCCCACGATCTTATAAAAGGGAGTCATGTCTCCACTATCTGCAAGTTCCTGACTTTGATTAAGGGCCATGACCTCTGTCTAGTGCTACTGCTCTCCAGCAACACTAAGAAAGTCTATTTTTCGGGATCTGGTCCGAGAAGGCGTCACAATCCCCTGGCAAGCTACACCTCATTCTCATGCCCAAATTGCTCCCTGGATGGCGTTAGCCTATTAGCTTGGTTCCCTATTGCTCAAAGGGAATACCTAACCTAAGATACCACAGTCCTCCTCCTGTCAACCACCATCGTTCTCTCATGCAACATACATTAGGGCTCATTACAAGCTTGGCGGTATTCTGTTGGTAAATCTGCCGGTATACCACCAAACGGAACTACCAATGCTGCCAGTTGGTCAGGCGGTATTACCACTGGAGGTATTGCCTCCTGCAGTAATGCCACCGGATAACAAGTGCTGGTTTGGTGGTGTAAATCCCCATTGGGGAATATTGGTGGTATTAACTCCAGAGGTAGAATGGAGGAGTTACCTCTGGCTTGAAGCTTGAGGTAACTCCTCCACTTTACCTCCAAAAATCTGGTAATTCCACCTGAGGTAATACTGCCAAAATTGTATTTTTGGCAGTGCAGGAAAAATTGAGGTAAATTAAATTACCTACACTTTTTCTCTGCACTGCCAAATTCGTAATGAGCCCCATTGGGCCTCATTACGACCCTGGCGGAACGGATTAACGGGCTCCGCAAAAGGAGGCGGACCCGTTAAACCCGTTCCGGCACATTACGAGGTCCCCTCGCGGGACCCGGTTAGGACGCCTAGTAAAACAAGGCGTTGTTCACGGGTCCCACGAGGGGAAGAGGGAGCAAACAACGGGCCACTCGTAATCGGCCCGTTGTTTGCTCCCTCTCCCATTCCCATTCAGCCCTATGGGGGCTGAAATGGGAATGGGGAAGGTCCGGGCCCGGGTTCCTGGAGGGAGGAATTACCGGGCCCTCCAAACTCGGAATGGCCCGGTAATTCCCCATTCTGGGAACCCGGACGCGATTTCAGCGGCATGGCTATCGCCAAGGTCGTAATGAGGCCCATTGTTTCATTCCTTGCACACAACAATCATTTATATATACAAACTGGAGAATTTACAGTTTGTACAGATAATAGCCAATTATATACTGTACTGCCCTGGCCGGGTACTGAAACACCAGGTTTATTAGGCAGGTTTATGGGTTGTAATGAAACTGAAGAACTTACCGCGTGCCCTGAGATTCCTGGGGGTCCTTGTGGTCCCTGGAGGAGAAAAAAATAAGAGGTGTCATTGCAGAACAGATCATTGGCTATCCTATCTCATTTTATTTATTTAATGTTTTTTTTTATAACGCGCATGATTCCATAACTGAGTTCAGTTTCTAAGCACAGATCCAGGATTCGATTCTCTGTTGCTCTGCGTGGACTTGCTTCCAAGACCAGCGTGTTGCCCCTATTCCATCATCAGTTGCAGCTTTACAGCAGCAATCCATATACAATACTGATAGGCAATACTAGTGACTTTAAGAGGAGGGGTTGGATGGGTGTATGGTTACAGGAAATCAGTGATAGGAATTCTGTTGTGTTGGTTGAAAAGGCAATGTTGAGAGGCTTGTAACTTTTGCACCTGTTGACAACACTACACAAAACGTTTCAAAGGAAATCTACAGCCCATGCTGAATATTTCTTAAAGTATACGCAAATTTCTGTAAAGGAGACATAGATTTAGGGTGGTGACAAAAATACCAAATCTCAATATGACGTTAACCCCCGTTCCAAGGGCTGGAACGAGCGGTAATGGGCTGGCAGCCCCAGTTATCGGCACGAGCAAAGCGAGGCCAGATAATGCGGGCACCGGGTCGTTACCCCTGTGCCCCTTGGAATGGGGGATTAAGCCTATTAGCACCCCGTGTTTCCAAAGCGGTATCCTGGGGTGCTAAAAAAGTATTTTCCTTCATACAACGGGGCGCATGTGGAGTCCGTTGTACGAAGGGAAATACTTTTCCAAGATGGCCACCATGGAAAGGGAAGCGGGGCTCCATGCACAGACCCTCTTCGCTTTCCATGGTGGCGTGCAGAAGCGGAGAGGAAGGGCGGCGGGGAGTGCCGCTGTCGCAGATATACGGTAAGTGAGAGGTGGGAGGAGAAAAACAACAACAAAATGGTACAGAGGGTGGGGGGAAGATCGCGGCGGGGAAGGCGGCCGTCAGGTGAGATGGAACGCAGGCTTTCACCTGCAGTTCTGCCCATGTTCCTAGCCACCTGATTGGCTATCTCTCCCCAACCCCCTGCCAGGTGCTAATAGGACACCTGGCCTACGCACTAAGCAAAACCTTCAGGATAGATTGGTGCCATACTTGAATTAGTAGTTGGTGTACTGGCAAACTCGGCATCTTCACTTGTTTTGGTGAAAACCCAATCAACTATTACAATTAACATAACCAAATGTAAGCAAAATAAGCACTGGAAATGCCAACAGTTTGGGCTTGTGTGTAAGCAAGTGAAAATCACTTGCCAGGAACTGCCTTAGTGGTATTAACTGGCCATCGATGGTAGCAGGTGCAAAATAGTTTGAGTACCTGGGCATTTAATAGCAATGCCTGGCAATTAATGCCTATAGGGCGGAATGTGGATGGGGAGCATGGATGCACCGGCACCGTTCATAGCCGTGCCGGTGCATTCACGAGTTGTGCTCTCGGGTGCCTTCCATTCCGCCAGGGCTCGCCTGGCGGTATTGAAGGCACCCGCGAGCACAACTCGGAGCATGACGGTGTGGTAGAAACGGTGCCGGTGCTCTACCGGCACCGTTGTTACCATACCGCCATGCTCGTAATGAGGCCCATTAACTCTTAGAAGACTGCTTTGATAAAACACTGGCAGGCACTTCGAGTGCAAATTTGATTATAAGGCTTGATTAAAGCGAGGTCAAAAAGATCCTAAAAGGAGATGTTTTGGGCTGGGAAGGGTAGGAACTGGGTAGGAATGGCCATGGGGATTAGCATGGCATGGGCAGTGAATCGGTGGGTATATAACCAAACAACCCCTATAAGCTGTGTGTCCCTCATCATATGCCATTTCACCCTATCAGAGTCCAGACGGCGCCGCAGCCTTTTACAGCGCCGTTAACCCCTTAGCGCCAGGGTCGTAATGACCCCCAATGAATTGCTCAGTGGCTCTGCACTGGAAGTGATCTTCCAGGGATGGACACTGGGTGGCGCTGTGGCATATGTGGCTTAGCTGACATAGCCTAGTCTACTGTCACATTTGCTATAGAAGTTTTTTTAAATGCTTTTTTAAACCTAAGATAACATTGGTGGTGTTTGCTAAACATACCCAAATAATCCAACACAAGCATTTCATACTATGACAGCCTGATGATCGCTTACGAGGGCCACACAGTTGTCTGCCTGCCTGAGAGCTGCCTGTCTTTGGGTGACAATCATATATATGAAGTAGTGTTTCCCTATAACACAATTATAATTTTCGAAGCAAGTAAAACATAAATTCCAGCTATTCTACATACCCACAGGGATACCTACAATATCAACAGTACCAGGGATATAGTGAATGATGCATACTCTGGTATGTGTGGCCTAGCCTATATCATGTTACACAAACTTGTAATGCACTTATGCATTGAGTGGCCTCTTGTAGCTGGGGCAACATGATTGAATGAGTGTGATTAGACTGCAAGGATCTTAGGATAACAACCAAGACAGTATACAAGAATACAGCCAGAGGGTTCAATACACAAGGGTGTGCTCTGTCTCTGACCTCAAGCAAGAGAGAAAGTGCTGCTGCTTAAAATCAATGCATGGATTGGCCATCAGACCACACCTGGTCCAATCAGGACCTACGCAGGGTGGTTTCAGGAGCGCGGTGGACATCTTCCGTTGGTATGTAAAACATCATTAAAATATAAAAGAAACCTAAAAGTCACAATATGAACTCGGGCAAGCGCAGCATACAAGAAAACCAATTATTACACTAAACAAAAATGATGCCAGGCAACCCTGCGATTTCAAGAGCACTGCAAGGAACATAGGATAACCATCAGAAGAGAGGGGTGTTGCTAGGTCTGGAAAAGACCCGGGGCTACGCTGATGTCGGAACTGTTGGGACTGGGGGTTAGCTAGCCTTTTGGGTGTAGCTCCTGAGATTCTATCTGGGGCTACAACCAAAAGATCAGGGCTATAGCCCCCTTAGCCCCCCCCTAGCAACGCCCCTGCACAAGACAATTAGAATGGAAACTGCGAAGCTAAAAGATGGAAAAAGATTAATAATATCAAGTGGGATGTACTTACCACGGCACCGGGAGGACCGGTAGGTCCTGGAAGTCCCACGCTGCCCTGAGCACCTGGCAAACCCTAAAAGAACATTGAGGAAGACATATTTAATTGACTGGTCAATGCCCCCAACACCTGTATTCTTTGGAGGTTAGAATTCCTAAAACCAAAAGGTGATGGATGTAAGGTTTTGAATTAATTATAACCACTGGCATCACTAGGAACATCCCTCCAAACTATTGGGATTTCTTTTTAAATTCTCTTTTATTAATGTTGCAAGAAAAATAATAAGCCTATAGGTCAGCACCCACATAGGCCAGAAGGAAAACATCTTCACATTAAACTGATTTATTAAAGCACTGAATCCTGATTAACAATCCCCGCAATAAAAGCGATCACTGGAACTCCCTTTCGGCCCAACATTTTCAACTAACACACGTACATAAAAAGTCTCTTGGAACAATCACACTTCCCATAACAGTTTCAAACCATTATTTGTAGCCTAGCTGTGCCATTACAGAAAGAAAATAGCTATACTGAAGTCAATTGGTGTTGCCAGAAGTGAGAGAATCCAGCCTGAACTGCCAGACCACATCCCCTTTACACAGCAACACCCAGGCTTCTTTTTACCTTTTTGGACTGCACAGACCTTTGTCGCAGTGAGCAGGAGACACCAAAATGTGATGGATGGAAGAGTTCTGCTATGGGCAACCTATCATACAATTGTTTCTCAGCCCATCTGCACTTTTTCTGGAAGGGGACTCGCCTTGTGCAAGTCAGTCTTAGCCCTACCTTTAATAGAAATAGAAAGAGCACAGCCCGAACTGTTAGGCAATGACCATTCCACCCATGCAAATCTCTGCTGTGTGCATGACTCAGACCGCCTTGTATTCTCTGCATGCAGTCGGTGAAAGGCACAAGCCCGGGTGAATTCCTGATTTCCATGCGCCCACCGCACCCATGAAATCAATTCTAATCAAGCTCCACCATTGCGAAGAAATGGACAAACGAGGGGGAAAGAACCGCACCTACAAAATGACGCTGCGAGAAGGGAAGTGTGACACGGTACCAAGTCTTTTGCATGACCTTAACATGTTGCCCCTCCAGTTGTTCTTCATTATTTGGTTGCCAGTTTGGACTGGTAGACCCTTTTAATAGGTTGACCTCTCCAACTGTTCAACCACTTAGTGATGAGCAGGCACCCATGGTGGAATGTGGAGTCCAGGTGTTGCGATTGGAGGGTAGGAAAGGGTGGTTTGGGGGATCCCCCTGAAAGGTAGAGAACAGGGAATGCGTGAGGGTATTGGGAAACAGGTAAAATAAAGGGGCAGAACTGGAGGTGGAGGCAGTGCTTTAAGTGGGCTGGGGCCAAGTGGGGCCGGATCCCAGCAGTCTCCAAAAAGTGGGCTGAATCGGCGCCCTGTCGGGGCCCCCGGTACCACCACAACATTGGCAGGACACATTAGCCTGCTGCGGCCGCAGCCATGACAGAAGATACACTCGCCATTTTTGAGTCAGGCAAGTTGACAGAAGTACCAGCCAGCTACAGTTTCCACTTATGACCCCTTGCGCTAGGGGTCACAAGAGGAAGTGACTGTCCTTTTGTTTCACCGCCCCTTCAAGGTCACCGTGGCGTCTTTGACCCTCGGTGAACCTGGGGACTCTGTGTTAATTTCTATGTTTATAAAAGATGGCTTGAAAAGTACACATTTAATGCTTTAATTTATATATTTGTGTGCGTACCTTACTATGGTTTGTGTACTTTTCAAGCCATCTTTTATAAACATAGAAATATGTAACATATTTCTATGTTTATAAAAGATGGCTTGCATACTACACCCACCATAGTAAGGTACGCATACAAATATATAAATGCTTACATGCATTAATATATTTGTTTGCGAATCTTACTATGGTTTGTGTACCTTTTTAGGCCACTCCCATCCCGCAAGCATTGCTCCAAAATGAGGGCCCCCTCTCAATTTCTTAGGCCACTTAAAGCCCTGGGTGGGGGGATTTATTTTTGGGAGCGGGCGAGCAGTTGATTATTTTGAGCGCTTATGATCGAGCAATACGCAACAACTGCTCATAGGGAATAATAGGGGGCGAAAAGGCGAGCAATTGGGGTCCAGCAGTAGAACAGGTGAGCAGTTTGTAGTCTATAAATAGACACGCAACCGTGTGACAGAGAGAAATAGCTATTATGCCTTCCTTTCACTCATTGGATGCATCTTAATCTAGCAGCTATTTAGTTTCCCAAAGAGATGGTAATTACTAGGACATCTAAAAGCTGAGCTCAGCAGTTTAACCTTTGGCTTCATCATAGGAGTATAACGATATCACCTGGGCAGGCCTTTCGTTATCTGCCTCTGTGTGTTTGCTACTGCTGCCAGTCATTAATCATTGTTTAAACGTAAATCCTCACCTCTCCCAGGTGAGAAATTGGACAGGCTCTCGCAGCGACAACCCTTTCCCATCTGAGGCCCGGGCTGAGTGACACGGCAGAGTGCTGACTTCTGCCTGCAACCTCCACCATGTGGGAAGGTTTCAGGCCCTCTCAAGCAAAGCGTTGGCACCACCCCACGTCCCAGTAGTAGTCCCACTCTGCTTCCATACATGCCAAGCCTCACCGATTTAGGCGCGAGACTTCCGAATTCAAAAATGCTGTTTTACTTTCGACCGCCTAAAATATCCCTAATCCCTAATCCCAACGCAGACCGATGGGGAAAATTCATTCTCGCATTGGTGACGAAATCCCCCCCCCCCCCAGGCAATCCAAAAGGTGGGCGTGCATGCACCTCACTCTCGTTAATGTTGTCACGGCACTGACGGTGGGACACCAACTCTACTGAGGCAACATAGCACAGGAATAGAAATAAAGCAAACGCCTCGGCTGCACATTCAACCCGAGGAAATGGAGTTATGCGGCACAGCCTCGCTATCCACAAGCACCACTGACCATGGGCGTCCCTAGGAGGAGGCACAGGGGGCTACCCCTCCCCTGTGCTTTGTGTGTCCCTGCCATTGAGTTTGAGCATGGGCGTACCTCTAAAGATGTATTTGCTTGCCAAACTGCTACATAGAAAAGGAATGCTTCCATTGTGCTGACAGCAGTTATTGGGAAACTATCAATGTGTTCATGGGTGTCAACCTTTCATTTAAACCCTGGTGACAAAGATTACCTCACCCCTGCCCTGAATATTAGCACATGTTCAGTCCAACCAGACTGCTCTCCGGCCAAATAATGCAGATTTACAGCCAGCTCTAAGCAAATAACATTCAGCAACACTCCCTCAACCTGCTGAGCTACCTTGCTAGCTTTCTACTTTAGGACATGTCGTTCTATCTTCAAAGAATTCAACATTAGATATGTAACCTTTATGTATCAGATATGGCCAAGGCTCTGAGAGAAGTGCGTAACTTCCCTCCCAAAGTGGGGGGTGAACATGTTCTCTGCCTTGGATACGCAGATGGTAGATACTGTGTTACTTGACCAGACCCCTATAGTCTAAAGAAAATAATCAAAAAAATCAATGTGGCTAAGACCAAGGTCTTAATAGTTGGTCATACTATCAGTACTAAGAACACGTTTGTCTGGAAACTTAATGAAGTCCCTCTGGAAATTGTAAACAACTATACGAATCTTGGTGTTGCCATGAGGACTCAATTAGATCATGGTGCCTAGTATCCCAAATGACATGGTTGGAGTGTTTGGAGGGCAAATTACTTTGTTCAATTATCGGAGTACCCTCGTCTGTGCCGGTGCAGGCGCTGCAGCTGGCGTTTGGGCTCCCATGCCTTAGATCATTATGGTTACTACAGCAAGGGAAATGTGTTCTTTCGTTTTATTTGACTTATAGTCACCATAATAGATTGTTAGGTCTCATAGCTCTTCAATATTTGAAACAATCTTCTTGCCCCCACCTTTCAGAAATACAGGCAACTGTGATTGATTATTTGTCTGAAATAGGGCTTGGTTACCTCTTCCACAGTGGCTAAGGACATGAAAACCATAACATGGACCATACATTCCAGCCTCTGCCACCTGCATCACACAAGAAATGATGTCACATTCGCAACTCGATGTTTCTGTTTTAATTTCCCTCAGAGCTACTTAATCAAAGCAGGTAGTCTGCGAATAAAACGTTTTGTTGCATGTTTAAGATTTAATATCGCTACTAAAGAATATATCGGTAGGTGGACGGGTACCCCCTATATGGAACGACCTTGCAGATTATGCCAGATTGACATAGAAACATAAGACATATACTTACAGCTTGTGGGAACCTGCCTAAAGGATATGAGAAAGGCCATGGTTCCTTAGAATGCAAATACGGATTTGATCAATCCTGATCAATTTTGGAATAAGATATATTGTGCAGAATTGGTTGTTATTACCACATCCGCCTTCTATATATATGGAAAAAAAGCTATGATGGTTATATTATAGCACCTTGCAGAATATCTAAATTAACTTTTTTAGGTATCTTTTTATGAAGTAGAATTTTGTAGATATGATTTTTGAATGTACTTATATGAGTTTTATGTGTTTTATATGTTTCTATATACTTCTGATGAATTTTATGATCAATGTTTGTTACTCATTATGTGTAAGGTTTTTGTTAACCAAATGCACAACAAACACAATATATATATATATATATATATATATATATATATATATATATATATAGATTTCTAGAGACGCCAGTGCCACTGACTGATTGCAACTGTCTACAAGATTAAGAAAGCAGCTTTCCGAAATGCTGCGGCAGAGAACTCCCCACATTCTCACACGGCCATAGTCTGTGGCACTAGCGGCTCTCCAGGGGTATCTTTTATTTGGGCTCACATGTAGCCCTCGCACAGCCTCTTTCCTACCTCTCTGCCTTCAGAGCTTTCATATGGACACGCAGAAGGACAGCGGCAGCACCTGAATAAAGGTCCGTCAATTACCCAGTTACCACCCATCTCTTATCAGCACAGCCTTTTCTTACGTTTGGACTATTTAGATGAGGGAAACGGTGATGGGGCATTTCTATTTGAAAGGCTGCAGGAGAAAAATATGAGCCTTCTTTTAAGACAGAGTGAGTCAAAACGAAAATCACCTTTTGTAAAACTTAGGGCCTCATTACACGGACGGCGGTGGACCAAGATGCTATTAGCACCTGGGTCCATGCCGGTAAAATACCGGCACCGCCTTGGTGGAAAGGGGAATTACCGCCCTATTCCAAGGTTGGTGGGGCGGTAATTCCCCCTTCCCCCATTGCCCTTCCCCATTCCCATTTTTGCCCCATAGGGCATAATGGGAATGGGGAAGGTGCTAATTACGGCACCGAAAATTGCAGTACCGTAATTAGCTCCCTGGTCCCTTTACGGGTTGGTTTTTAACGCCTGCAAAAAGCAGGCGTTAAATTCTCCAACCTGCAAAGGGACCTCGTAGTAAGGCGGTAAGGGTTTACCGGTACCGGTAAAATACCGGTACCGGTAAACCCTTAGCGCCTACCGTGTAATGAGGCCCTTGTGTATACCCGTGACAGCTGCTATGTTTACACACAAAAAAGCTTATCTTTTTTGAGAATAGAGAGCTCTCAGGTTTCCTGTGATCGTGCATGAGAAAGCCATTCACTCCTTTTTTTGTTAGGAATTCTAGGACTTGTAGTTTCCCTTAAGCTGGTTCATTTGTCTAAGTGCTGAACTTAATGTGGTACAAAACAACAAAACAGAGGAGACTGCTCACACTTGCAATACTTTGCCCTCTTGAAATTCTAACGGGTAATTTTTATTTCCATGAAATTACACCAGAGGGGACTGGCTGTATTTGCACCTTTGTGCAAAATGCCCACCCGTTAAGATTTCCTCCTTTCCACTACTGGTGGAAAAGTGCAGAGTAAAACAGAGGGGAGCTGGCCTTTACTCTTCAGCTTTCCTTCGCATTATTGGAAAATTGAAAATGCTGCGTGCAAATTACACCTTGAGGTAGAATTTACAATGGCTTCCTATGGAGTCCACCTTCTTTTCCCAAGTAGTTATTTCAGGCAGATTCCATAGGAAACCATTACAATAAAGCCAGCATGAAAATCCATGCTCTCGTTAATGCACCTACATGTGATGGTGGAGGGGGGAGATGTTATGGCAGCCCTGCCCCCGCAACGTTGTCATAAATATGTAGCAAAATATGGGAGATCGGAAAAAAACGTCAGTAGCACACTGACTGCCACTTTTTTCTGATTCGCATAAGAACGAACATGGCGCCCTTAGTCGTCCATTCAGGATTCAGAAAAAGCTACACAAATTCTCATTTGGCTTAACAGTGGTCTACAATGAATTTTATGTGATTTGTAAGCATTCTCTGTAATGTAAAATAAGTGGTCTGTATAGTGCCCTTCTGCCAATATTGCTGGCCTTGCTGCTCATGGCTCTGTGAGAAAAAGCGAACAAGGAGGTCTGGGGGGTCATTAGTGGGATAGTGGGAAGTACCTAGTTCCTGTGTGCCAATCTGCTTTCTATGGGTTTAGCGAAGTGACTTTGGAATATGTTATATATAGGAAAAAGCCCAAGATAAGACAGCATTATTGTAGGTGTTACAAGCCAAAACATAATTATGTGTACTAACTAGAGTCCTGAAGTATATGGTCAAGTGCCTAAATAACAGAGCAGGTTACAATCTTGCCTTCACTACTTTACCAACGTCTGTGATCCTGTGCAAATAATTTAATTTCACTGTGTCTTATCTGCAAACATTACAAACATTAGGCGAAACTAGAAGGGATTCATAAAAAGCCTCCATTACAATGAAGCGGATTTGATGGTTTAGGATAATAATAATGCCCCCTTGTGCTCCTTTGCTAGCGGACCCACAGGTTGACTCTGCAAGCGGACCCACAAGCTGTTGCCTAGACTTGCCCATGTTAGCGGGCCCAAAGGCTGGTGCCTAGACATGCCTCTGCTAGTGGGCACACAGACTGTTGCCTAGACTTGCCTCTGCTAGTGGGCACACAGACTGTTGCCTAGACTTGCCCATGTTAGCGGGCCCACAGGCTGTTGCCTAGACATGCCTCTGCTAGTGGGCACACAGACTGTTGCCTAGACTTGCCCATGTTAGCGGGCCCACAGGCTGTTGCCTAGACATGCCTCTGCTAGTGGGCACACAGACTGTTGCCTAGACTTGCCCATGTTAGCGGGCCCACAGGTTGTTGCCTAGACTTGCCCATGTTAGCGGGCCCACAGGCTGTTGCCTAGACTTGCCTCGGCTAGCAGGCCCACAGGTTGTTGCCTAGCCTTGCCTCGGCTAGCCTTGACCCACAGGTTGTTGCCTAGCCTTGCCTCGGCTAGCTTTGACCCACAGGCTCTTGCCCAGGCTTGCATCAGTGTAGCACTGAGCATACCTTGCCACCTATCACTTTATTTGGCAGCTGGATGCCTGACTGGGTCTCACCAGTCAGTCAGAGCACTAGATATTCTACTATATTGGACTGATCGCAGCAGAATCAACATTTATTTTCTCCCCTGATGCTGCCAGTCACTAGAGTAGCTTGGACAAGCAGACCTCTACCTCATAGTAGAATGAGAAACTATTGGTGTTGTAATTATGCTGGTATTATGTCTCGTATAGCCCAAATGTACCCATTCTATGGTGTTTTGACACTTCAGCATTCGCAAGCGCAAGAGGTGAGGTCGTGCACTAATGCAGAAGTGTAAGTGACAGGGCAAGGTTGTTTTATTTCAGTGTTAATATGTGCAGATCTGAAAAGGTAGGGATCTGTGCGGTGTGTAAATTTAAGGTATTTTGCAAGTCATCTGGAGCAGTTTTTAATGTCGGCTTCTGGTTGCTGATGTGAATTGCACGTGATTGTCTGTGGCGACTGGCCCAGGGATATGAAAGGTGGTTGAGTGGAGTTTAAGTTGCCACATCTTTATTGGGGTGGTGTGGTGCTAAGGGGCTTTTAGTGTAGACATAAGTGTCTTGGGGTGATGTTCGTTCAGTTCTTCTATTATTAATGGGGAACTTCCAACCACTTCTTGGGTCCATCACACACACAGGCGTCACTCATTTCCTAAACATCTCTCTCTGAAGTTTTGGAAAACTACCTTTGTGGGAAAAAATTGTTTCTGTGAAGAATCATCCAACATTGCACAATACTCAGACATGCAGATAATGGCACCACCTCTTCCCCATTGTGCTCATCCCCTTACGTCTAAGTGTATCTCTTCACATCATTATTTCTGTCTCTATTGTTTTGTTTAACCTCTTACCCCTCTTGCTCTGGCGGGGTCAGACTTCCCCTATTTATGGAACAATGTTTTGCTATCGTAAGACCACTATGGTGGTGATTGACATAGTATGAAAGACATTTAACATAACATCTGTTGTTTCAGTGGTGAAGAAATGTTTAAAAATGTGTTGCTGCTTAGGTTGGGTGGAAGAATGACTTAGAGATGATTATTGTTGCTATAATTTTCTTTGAGCACACCTGAATAGGGGGCAGTGCTGGCAAGCCTCAGGATGGTGTTTTTTGAACAGGTAACATGGAGGGGCAGTGTGACTTTATATTGTTGAGGAAACATCCACACTTGGCAGCTTTCTAGGGCATTGAGACGGTGTCCAGCCAAAGCATCTAAAACAAAAGGATCGAATGCCTTTTGTTTGACACCAAAAGGACTCAAAAAAAAGGATCGAATGGTTTTTTATTTATTTCTTTATATTTTTTTTTAGTTTGGTATGCATAAAAAAAATGTTAAAAAGAAAACGGCGGGTTGGGGGAGGAACCCCCCATAAAAAATACATAAATACATTTTAAAATAATTCGAACCTTTTTTTCGGTCCTTTTGGTTTTGAAAAAAAGGGCATTCGATCCTTTTTTTCCGATCCTTTCACCTACAACCCATTGAGACGGCTAAAGGATATATATTGTTCTAACAACCAGAAGTACACACTGTAAACAAAGACAGATTTAGGAACATGCCCGAACCCCATTGGCCAGTTTTGCTTTTGGAATGCTTTTAAATGTCGTCTTTACAGACAGGTGCATGGTACACTTCAGCCCTGTCCTAAAGGGATGTAGGCTACACCCCCAATTCCAGGCAGCACACAACAGTCACAAAGAAAAGTAAAGGGTGGAGGGAGAGAAAGAGAGGGATATGGAGCTAAAGAAGAAAGAGAAACGGGGAGATTGAGGCAAAGCAGGACAGAGAGAGCGAGAGACAAAGTGGGACAAAAAGTGAGAGAGTGATGATGTCAAGAAGATGGAATCTGGTAACAGAGTATGTGGAATGTGGGGGCAGGAGAGATGGTGTATAGGAGCCGCAGGGTGCTCTTAGCAGTCACCCCGATTACCAGCAAGACAGTACTTGGGCCCGACAAAATCCCCACTGCAAGAATGGAAGACTCAACCATAGGGCAAAGTTTACTGTCTTTCTTACAGATCAAAATGACAGGGATCACAGCATGTTGTTTCCAAAGCTCTCGTCCTCCAAACGTGGCTTACTGCGTTTTAAAGGCCAGTGACATCATAAAAACCAGTTACATCCCAAAAACCTATCAGGGATGGGGATTGGTTAGCCAAGCAAAATTATATATGTAATCCATAGGGGTTAGTCTGGTTATTGGATTGCCATATCTGGTGGTTCCTCCTAGGACACCTCTAAATGTAACAAATACAATGTTGCAGGCTAGCCTGAAATTAAGTGGTTCATGCAGCTTAGTGTACCCTAACGTGAAAGGAGCTAGGGAGTGGGCAGGACAGTTCTTCTCAGCCTTGGGACCTTGGACAGCTACCAGGCTGAGTGCACCTATTCAAGGCTATGGGAACGATCACGAAGGTGCTGTGTGTTCCCAATAAGTTGCCATCTCTGATCGCCTAGGCCGTGCGACCACAGGCTTTGAACCTGTGTAATACTTGTATCTTTCCACCTTTGGTTCAATGGGAACAGATTTTCCTCTGTCTACCTCGAATAAATAGGCACTGTCTTATTCTTCCAGGTCACGTGTGTGTGGACCACGAAATAGAGCTCTCCTGTCTGTAAATATGAGGATTTTAGTCTACATTATTTGCAGGTGCCTTGTTGCCTTGGTAAACCGGACACTTTCCATCTCTGCTTATCTTTGTCAAGGAGGTGCACCCTGTCTGTGCTGGAAGCTCTGTCCATCTGCCTTTAGCTGAATCAGGCTACCATTCTCTCCATGTATTTGAAGTTCGTCTTGCTTGCCCCATTCACCTCAATGCACCTATAGCTACCATCTTTGTTTTTATGGCCGCCCATGCTAGTCACAATTAGGCATGTGCAAGCTAGTTGTACTTATTCTTGGCATCTTGCTGTTTCTGCTTAGCAAAGGATATACTGGTGTAAGTGTGTCAGTCATCCAACTACTATGAGTCATAAGCATTTGTTTCGTGTCCAACAGCAATAAACTAAAGTGTTAGTTAGCTTTGTGCATGGATGGCTATATGCTTCATGTCTAATGCATCTACGTCTTGATGTCAGTAGTGACATCATCAGCTTCTCAAGGTTATAGTCAGTCAACGTGTTTGATCGATGGCAACTGTATCTCTTCTATATTGTCATTTGGGTATGGTTTGAATGGCTGTCTGAGCGAATAGCGTTTCTCACATCTGTGATACATCACTGATGGTGATGAAGGTCCCAGGAGTGATCTACATCTCTCATTTCTCTGTCTTCGAGCTGCAAGCTCGGTGGGGGTCAGGAGGGCCACATTCAGATCTTCCACTTCAATGGTTGAAGAGGAAGCAGAGAGGAGGTTGACAAAGGAGCTCCTGTGTCACCAAACATGAAAATAAATCTACTTGTGTATCCTGATACATTGTAGTCCTTTTCATTACTACATTTTGGTGACAAGCGTACCTAACGTCCCACAGGCGCTCTGCCATCTCACAAATGACTCTCATTATATTCCAGCCGCCAGTCGCACCGACAGCGCGATATAGCCAAGGACGGCGTCATGGCCTTTCAGGCTTTTCAGATGGAATGGGCCTCAAGCCTCTGCCCCCATGTTGACAGCAGTATTATATATATGCCTTTCTATATTACTTTTGTTCTGGGGCTTAAAATATGTGCTTTGCAGTGCTCACGTAAAAGCTACGTTTCCTGGAGCCCGTCCGGTCATCTCTTCCCTCAGGGTCTACCTTTCTGCCTTTTAACACTGGTTCCGCTACATCAGCCAACTGCTGACATCAAAGGATGTATACCTTTTCAATGGGCATTTAGTGTTTCAGCTCCCTGCTGGCTGCCATCTCGTGATACTCGGTGACAATAAACTTCTGGCTGTATTTCTTTATATCCAGTATAATGTATGCACCCACAGGTGCCTCAGACTGTTTTCCGCACTAAGCAAGTGGGCCCGCCAACCATCATGTTGAAATGGGCTCCTACACATTTTCAGCCGGGCCTGGATATAGCACCAGAGAAGAGTGCAAACCAGGCTGCAGAGAGAGAGAGAGAGAGAGAGAGAAAGAGGCTTGAGCGCCAGACAGCAGAAGCACAGAAACATAAGACGAATGAGAGGAAGAATGAGAGCATACCAGACTGCAATGACAGGAAGAGAGAGAGAGCGAAACAACAGCAAGAGCGCACCTCACAGCACAGCACTCATCCTGAGAGCAGTGGTCGAGGTGAGCGGGAACTGTCGGGAGCAGAGTTGCACTACTATTTTTTTTTTACTGTTAACAGCTCCATTACTTTGTGCTATAATTTTTCCCATTCTGGAACTGTTCTTTGTGAAGTTAAAGCACACTTTGCCACTTCACCACCGGATATCAGTTACAGCTGAAATGAAATCTATTGCAACTCAATTGGCTGTCAACCAGCATGACTGCACCCCTTGAAAAATATGTTGTAAGTGGTTCCCTTCCTTCCCACTCTGTCCCCCGCTGGAGTGACACTACTTTTTTGGTACACTTTTACCACCACCAGGAGTGACAGACTACACAGCCACAGAGCTAGATCGGCTCATCCTAAAGAGGGCACAGCTAGTCTTAGTTGATTCCTTTTAAATTAATAATTTACATTTTAGCAGTAATTCTACAGGTTGAAATTAGGCGAATCCTATGTTTCTACTGTTAATGGTGCCGGGCTAAGCGACACACGGTGGGTAGGGGTGGTGGTGGGGGATCGATTAAATAAAAGGTAAACGCCGGCACAGCCTGGCATTTTTGGGAAATTGATAGGCCATGTTAGCTGTCAGTCAGCTGTGTATACACCATCTAGCTCAACCAATTGTTCCTCTACATTCCATATTTACCCACACCCAAAGTGAGCCCCTTTAACATGCAAAGTATGATATGATATGATATGATATGATATGATATGATATGATAAGATGTGGCATTTATAACGCACCTATACACAAGTGTTTCAAAGCACGACGAGGCAAGGGAGGGGGAACTGAGGGAAGACAGACAACGATCTTACTAGGCCAAGTGTCATTCAGATCGCGCAAGTGCAAAGGAAGGGGGAGGGGGGAAAGTGCAGTGCATGGGATAATAGAATAACAAGATAAATAAACGGCCAGCAGGTGGCAAGTGCAGGGTGAGTGCAGAACATAAGTGCTAGTGGGGGGACTGTCTGGATACAGAAAACAGTCCACAGGTGCAAGGGTTACCAGGGAGGCAGTGCAGGCGTGCAACTGGCAAGGCTAGGGCCCGAGATAAGATGGGTGGCCAGGTAACCAGTGCAGTTTCAGTAACAGCCAGGACTTTAGCAGGGGAGAGGGGGAGAGAAAGCAGAAGCAAAGAGGAGGGTTTTCAGGTGCTTCCGGAACCGCAGGTGGTTGTCCTCAAGTTTCAGGGAGGCAGGGAGGCTGTTCCAGAGGGAGGCCCCAGCTGAAGAGAGAGATCTGCCACCAACTCGTTGCTTGGAGAAGCGACTGACCCTGAGGGAGTTGGAGGCGGATGAGCGAAGAGCTCGGGAGGGAAGGTATCTAGGAAGAGAGAGTTGAAGGTATTGAGGCCCCAGTCCCCAGAAAGCCTTGTGGACGATGCAGAGGGTTTTGAACTTAATCCTCGCAGCCACCGGGAGTCAGTGCAGAGATTTCAGTCCTGGAGAGATACGATCCCTGGGCTTGAGGCCAAGGACAAGTCTCAGAGTCCTGTTCTGGATGAGTGGCAGAGGGCGTACAGTGGAAGCAGGCAGATTTAGAAAGAGGCTGTTGCAATAGTCCAGCTTAGAGAGAACCAGAGCTCTAGAGACAGTTACCTTCTGGGGGAAGGAGAGGGAAGGAAGAATACCTCTGAGGAGGTGCAGCTGGTAGTGTGACTTCTTAGAGACGTGAGGCGACAAAGAGAGTGTGGAGTCGAAGATGACCCCAAGGTTTTTAGCCTTGCAGGTGGGAGCGGGGAGTGGGCCAAGAGAGGCCGGCCAGAGAGCTACAAGGAAGGAGGGAGTGGGTGTGCCGATGAGGAGAATCTCAGTCTTACTGGGATTAAGGCAGAGGTCATTGGCGGCACACCACTCCTGGATAGAAGATAGACAGTCAGAGATGAGGGATGGAGAAGAGGTGGCCGAAGGTAGCCTGAAAATTAGCTGAGTGTCATCCGCATAGCACTGAAAGTTGGGACAGAGAGCGGCAATGCGGTGGGCAAGGAGTGCCAGGTATTGGTTGAACAGCCAGGGAGAGAGGTTAGACCCCTGGGGGCCACCACAGGTAGAGAGGAAGATAGCGGAGAGTAAGGATCCAAGTTGGACCTGGGAGGGTCGGTCAGAGAGGAAGGAAGTCAGCCACTCCAGGGCCTGACCGGTGATACCTAGGTTAGCACGGAGACAATTAAGCAGGATGGCATGGTTGACAGTGTCAAAGGCAGAAGAGAGATCAAGCAAGATGAGAACACACGGGGTGTTAGAGTCACGGTTGGAGAGCAGGTCTTCACGGATGTTCAGGAGAGCAGTTTCCGTGCTTCTGGCAGCTCTGAAGCCAGACTGATGGTCATGAAGACAACCAACAGATTCAGTGTGGAGATTTAGCTGGGAGATGGCCGGTTTCTCCAGGAGCTTGCCCAGGAAGGGAGTGATGGAGATTGGGCGATAGTTAGCCAGGCAAGAGGGATCGGCAGAGGGTTTCTTAAGAAGAGGGTGCACAAGGGAGTGCTTCGGGGGGAAGGGAAGACTCCAGTGGCGAAGGAGTGGTTGCAGAATTCAGCCAGGGCAGGGACAAGGGTGTCAATATGGTCCTTGATGGTTTTGGAGGAACAGGGGTGAACCTGTTTTGACGAGACTTTCATAGATCGGACTTGTCTAGAAACCTTGTCAGCGGAGAACAGGGGAAAGGCGGAGAAGGCGGGAGGAGAGGTGGCTGCAGAAGAGCCAGAGGAAGAACAGGGAGTATAGGGAGGGGAGAGGAGGCGAGTGAGGACAGGATGTCCTGAGTTTTAGAGATGAAGTGAGACGCCAGTGCCGTGCAGAGGGCCTGGGAAGCGACAGGAGAGGTAGAGACTGCGGCAGGATTGGCCAGTTCCTTGCAGATTTTAAAGAGTTCAGCCGAGTTGTTAGATGCCGCGGAGATGCGGGCTTGGATATGAGCTCTCTTCTTGGTGGGGACAGAGAGCCAGTATTGCCTTTGGAGCAGGCGACAGGCCATTTTGTCAGAGGATGAACAAGAAGCACGCCATGTCCTCTCAGCCACCCTGCACTTGCGTTTAAGGTCGACGAGGTCTGAGTCATACCAGGAGTTGCACTTGGCCTTGTGCTTCAGGTGTATCCTCATGACAGGGGCAAGGATATCAAGAGTATCAGAGATATCAGAGTGGAGAGTGGAGAGGGCTGTGTCAGGGTGAGAGTCAGCCAAAGGGATGGGGGGTGAGAAAGTGGCAGCGAAAGCCTCAACTGATACGCGCTTCATGGGTCGGATGACCGAGAAGGTGGGTGGCAGTGATGGAAGTGGCTTGGCCTGAGAGGTAGAGAGGGTGAGATGGGAGGAAAGGAGAAAGTGATCACTCCAGGAGAGGGGAGCGGTGAGGGGGACAGAAAGGGGAAGGTCTGAGGAGATCAGAACATCCAGAGTGTGCCCTGCAGAGTAAGTCAGGCCAGAGGGGAGAATAGTGAGTGAGAGAGAGTCGCAGAGGTCACGAAAGAGTCCAGAGGAAGGACAGGAAACATCCAAGTGGATGTTGAAGTCTACAAGAAGGAGGAGTTGAGTGGTCGAGGCCAGGGGTGAGGAGGAGAGGTCCGCCCACTCAGAGAGGAAGGAGGAGCTTTGACCAGGTGGCCGATAGATAGTAGCCACAGTAAGGGAATAGCTAGGGGAGAGAGAGAGCCTGCAGACGAGGCATTCAAAAGAGGAGTAGGCCTGCGTAGGAATGACAGAGGCAGGAATCCACTCGGGGAAGATCAGTGCTACATCCCCTCCGGAGCGGATGGACCTGGGTGCGGAGAGTATCTTGTAGCCATCAGGGAGGAGTGTGTCAAAGCTGGTGACAGAGCTGGCTGTAAACCATGTCTCAGTGAGACCGAGGACGTCGAGGTCAAGTTCTTCCAGAAGGCGGCAGATGTCGGAGGAGTGTTTGACAGCTGAGCCAGAGTTAAGAGTGGCAATGTGGAGTAGTTTGCCACCCTTGAAGGACTTCCGGGGAGGGGTACAGATCAGCGGTACGCCCTGCGGAGGTATGGAAGGAGCCGGAGTGGGGGCAGAGAGGGAATGAGAGGGCAAAGTAGCCAAGGGGTGGGCAGCAGGGGGAGGCGAGGAAGCCGTGGAGGGGGGAGAGGGGACAGGGGGAGAGGAGAGGAAATTGATGAGGTGCGGAAAGCATCTATCAAAGAGGTGAAGGTTAGCCTGCGGGCCTTGGACCAGGACGGTCCCATTTGAATAAACATTAATGATGACCCTAGAGGAGTGGAAGGAGGCCAGGAGGGCATCCCACCGGGTTCCAACATTAATGGGAGAAGAAGAGAAAGGAGAGAGCACAGAGACCATATGTAGGGTCCATAGGTCTGGCGAGGGAACGACAAAGAGGATGTCCGTGAGAGTTTCCTTGGAGGAGGCACTGGTATAGGTGTCAGCGATAGGGAGGCCTGGGTTGGAGACCAGGATATCCTTTTTAAACTTCTTCCTACCAGATTTCGTGAGGAGGGCATGATAGTCAATAGAGAAGCAGTTAGAAAAGATCGGAGCGACAGAGAGCACCATAGAGTAGGAGGGGAGAGGAGAGAGGTGCAAGGGAGAGGGGACACTAGGCAAAGGACACCGGGTAGGGTGCAGGCAGACGAGACAGCGAGAGGCAGGAGGGTGGCAATCAGCCAAGACGAACAACACTCAGGATTAAGGAACTATCAAAGAACCATCTGCTCTGGCCTTTGCGTGAGGTCTTGGCCTATTCAAAATACTGGGCATTTTAGGACCACCATTCAAGCACCGCACAGACTGAAAGTGCACAATGCGCTGCCACCCCCTATTAATTTGGCGACCCGGTTTAAACTGATCGGCTACATTTGAGCAAAGAATTCACTATTGTCAATACACTCTTAATTACTTTTGAAGTTTTCCTTCAGACTAGGGGCTCGATTCATGGAACTTTTAGCACACCTACACCCCGATTCACAGAGCGGTGCAAAGTGTATTTTTGCCACTCTCGCAGCAGTGCCAAGTCACTTTGCAACGCGCTGAAAGTTCCATCGGGCCCTGAATCGGGCCCCAGTTATCTAAAATACAGAAAGCAATATATTCGGAAATGTGTGGGTGGATGTGCAAAGCTCCACATATTCACTGTTATTCTGTGATCACAGGGACCCCTGCTATATGTACATTGTCACTAAAGGAGCAAGGTTAACGAGGGGAAATGAGAGACACAGGGATTGAAAGAAATAACAATGCCATGACACTTATTGGTACTCACCCTCGTACTGGGGCCAGGTTCACCTTGGTTACCCTGCAGACAGAAGAGGCAAGTTTAAGTACACAAGCCATAACGAACACAACATCTTCGGTGCCGCTGACCATTCTGAATAAGGCTGCAAGCCCATGGGGAGCGTAATGAAAAGGTGGGGGTGGTACAGACAGATCAGAAGTGGAAAATAAACATTAACTACAATCCTCGCCACACTATAGTGCCAGCCTCCTTACCCCTCCACCGACACATGGAGGAGGAGTGGGGTCTAAAGATGGATCTGCTACACCTGGTCAAAAGAGTTGATTAGTGGTTTGCGAGTTCTCATTTCTCTATCGTTTTTTTTTACCTATCTCTATCAGTGCTAATTCTGAGTGATCCATGTTTTTTTGCAAACCTATAACCACAGACTCATTTCCTTTCAAGAGTAGGACAAGAGGTACAGTTGTTTTAGAATTCGGCAGGTGCGTGCAGGACATATGCAGCATTAACATCATTATAATAAAGTTGGAATATAACTGAGAGGGGTGCTGACGGTATGCAGACTTTCCATCGATTTTTTTTTCAATCAATGGTTTTTCCATCGAATTCTTTCCAACGAAGAAATGTGCATTGAATGCATATTTTTGCATATTTTAGTGGGGTAAAGGGTTAATTTTGTTTGGGATGTGTTTTTAAGGGTTAAAAACATAGGGTTGGGACGGACCCCCCCCCAAAAAACCAAGAAAAAAATGCATTTGATGCACTATTTGTTGGAAAAAATTTGATGGTACTTACCTTCGATGGAAAAAATACAATGGAAAGACATGTAACCGCTGCTGACCAACATTAGATATGTCTATCATGTCTTCACTAATAGTGCGAGTTATCAATTGTAGGTCTAATGGGATCTATTAAGAAAATCCAGAGGCGAGAACACAGCTCCAATTATAGGAGAGATCTCCATTGGCTGCCGGTGCGGAACCGCATCAACTTTAAAGTAGTAACTCTGATGCATCACTGCCTATCTGTGACTGTCCCTCACTACTTTAAGTCCTTAGTCTCCCTCTACAACCCAACCAGATCTTTGTTTTCCTCCAACCTGGCAAAGGTCAATTGCCCTGGATTTAAACGCTCTAATGGCCTAGGAAGATCGTTACCAGTCTGTGCTGCTACATTGTAGAATGCGCTCCAACTTCAATTTAGACAGGAAGAGAATACAAGGGCTTTCTGCAGAGCATTAAAAACTCATCTCTTCAAATAACTGATCGCCCAATTAATTTATTGGGTCCCTTTGGGATCTTGATTTTCCTGTCTATATGTTTGTCCACTTAGTGTAATTGTGCGCCCTGATGCCTGCGGGCTGTCGGCACATTATAAATAAATAAAAATGAAAAAGAAAATATATTTAGCGGCCATAAATATTTAAACGCAGTGTTGTCAAGCAGGTTTTCTCAGTTGGATACAAATGTCACTGGATCAGGCCTTGTAGATGAGCGCTTACGAACAAGGTTACGCACTGTACTCTTAGTCCAGACGCCAATTTCATCCATACTCTTGGGACGTCCACACAGAAGGAGAAATGGGCAGTACATGTACGCTCTTTCACTGCCAATAGCACATACTACTCACTGACATGGAGCAGTCATCTGTGGTCAGGAAGTTGTAATATCTCACACCTACCTTTATTCCTGGGGGTCCCTGAGGGCCTTGCGATCCTGCGAGACCCTGGAGGAGAAAACAGAGGAATGTCACCTGTCCAATATGTACAAATCACCATGTGAGGGTTATCAAATCTCAACCAATTGTAACATGTTGTGTACCCCAGCTCTTTGGGGAGCAATAGGCGTGACAGTGCAAGCATTCGCCACAAACACGAAAACTATGAAATACTGGAGACTAGACATGGGTTCTGTTTGAATACCAAAGGCTGAAAAAGCCAAATAAGTGAAAAAATAAAATATAATGCCAATATATACAGTACAATACATTTGGAGCCTCATATGGGTTTCTAATGTGTGACCATAGGGGAGGGAGATTCCCCCTTCCTTGCTTTGTTCTTTTCTTTACTCTTTTTCATACTTTCTTCCTTTCCTCTTTCGTTGGTTCATTCTTTCTTTACTATCGTTTCTTCTTTCATGCTTTGTTTTTCTTTCTTTACTCTTTCATGCTTTCATGTTTTCTTCTGTTAGCCTCTCCTACTTTCATGATGCTTTCTTTCTTTACTCTCCTCCCTTTTGTGTGCTTGCTCCTACTCTCTGTCCTTCTTCCATGCTTTCTTTACTCTCCCTGTTTCGTGCACTCTTTACGGCTATCTTCTTTCATACTTATCTTTATTCCTAAATTACCTTTTCTTTTCTTTCCTCCTTCTCATATTGCCTTTCTTTCATTTGTATCTTCATGATTCCCTATGCATATCCCCTTTCTTTCTTTGCTGCCTTCTTTCATTCTTTCTTTAATCACTATTTCCTTACCCTTTATTTTGTATTCCTTATTTATTTCACAATCTTTCTTTGCTATCTTTCTATGAAGCATCATAACCAGTCGCCAGTCTTCTCTATGCTATCAACCCTGACTGGAAGGTAAGATCTCTTGGTGCACACTGTGACGATTCCTATTGCCAGTATGGGCTGATATGAGTGAATATAAACATGCATGTTACTTACAGGCGGCCCTTGAGCACCTGGCTCTCCAGGGGTGCCCTGCAATCGAAACAAAAACAATACAAACATCAGACATCTAACTCGCTTGCCAAGAGTTGACATGAGTGCATCTGAAAGAGTTAAATGTTGAACTGAGCATAGTCAGTTGCTGACATCTCAAGACACTTCTGGGCAAACAGCTGACCCGGAAGTCTAATGTGAAAACGGATGCGTGTTATGGGAAGAACCTAAAAAAGTAAGGGCAATGTGCACATTTTACAAACACGTTATTATTAGCAGTTAATATCTTTTTGGCTTTGCCCATCTAGACACTTGTAGTTAGTTAATTGAAGGAATCTATAATTGGAGGCACTAAAGCACATGGAGGACAATGAGGGCCAGTAGCAGAAGCAAATAACAGGAATCCACAGTGCATGTGGGGGTCTATGTACGAATGCATGCATGTATGGGATGTAGAATGTAAAACCCTACTTGGGAAAGCGACACAGCACTCTGCATAGGGGATGCCCACAGAAGACTACACGAGGATAATTAAAAAACAAATAACGGGGCATTTCTGCACACACAGACTGTGAGAGAGTAATGGAAGAAACAATTAACAGGATGCAGCACTGCACTTATGGAGCTTTAGGAGGTCAATGGAAGAAGCCAATATTAGGAGGAAGTAACATATGGGGAGGACTATAGAGGGGTTACAGAAGAAGCCATTAGTAGGAGGCCGCACTGCACACAGAGGATTATGAGAGAGTAATGGAAGAAACAATTAACAGGACACAGTACTGCACTTAGGGAGCTTTAGGAGGTCAATGGAAGAAGCCAATAGTAAGAGGCATTAACATATGGGGAGGACTATAGAGGCGTGTCAGAAGAAGCCATCAGTAGGAGGCAGTATCACGCATAGAGGACTGTGAGAGAGTAATGGAAGAAGCAATTAACAGGACACAGTACTGCACTTCAGGAGCTTTAGGAGGTCAGGGGAAGAATCCAATAGTAGGAGGTGTAGCAAATGGAGAGGACTATAGAGGGGTGGCAGAAGAAGCATCAACAGGAGGCAGACAGATTCCCAGTGTACTGGGAAGGTTAATAAATGTTGGAGTCCGCCGTTTGCCTTAGAGGGTGGGTGTGCAGTGATGGCACTTTCCTGTGGGTCTGATGACTTTTACTGTATGTGGAACGTCTTTGCCCTCTAGTGACTGTGTGCACTCCCTCAACGGTAGCACCCTTACCCTGATTAACTATGGGCTTGTGTTGCCTGCCTTGCAACACAAAGCACACCAGAAGTTTGTTTGGTTTTAATGGGTTGTCTTAGGCTACCAGATGCCATTTAGTATAGTGTCTTTCAAAACCTCCTTCAGTGTATTGCTAGGTCAGCATTTGCTCAGTTCACCATCAACCCATCATAGAATAGCCATTCTGATTCATGCTGGTCCAGTGATGCCAATCAGTGGCCAGTGTGCAGTTCCACATGCAACTACATAACATAGGACCCCGAAACTAGCAACCTCATACGTGTCTGAACCTTAGAGCGGCTCATGAGGTCCAGAGGTCAATTCAGCACCAATTAGTGGGGTCCTTTTGGAAACTTCCTCCTCAAAGCAAATGGGGGATTCAAATCTGTAGGGTTCCAGGAGAGTGATGCCATGTTCAGTGGGTATTGGCATCGGCTAGCTTCATTGACAAATCTCGGTTACTTGTGGGTTCTCCATTGTCCACTTTAGAGGAGCACATTTGACCATGATATTAACTATGCTTTCTCTAGGAGTTAGTGCATATTGTGGAGAGGTGTCCCAATAGGACCTAGCCAGCATTTCAGTGCAAGATCTGGACGCGCAGCTAGGGTGTGGGTTGGATCGCACTGGAAACATTAATTCTATCATCCCCAACAGGGCAGCTATGCATCAATGATTTGTTGATGCAGGTTTGAAAGGATAACGTTTGAACAAATATATTTAAAAGACAAAGGCCCTCATTACGAGTCTTCCGTTAACCCGCGGGCGCTATCGGCGGGTTACCAGCAGACAGTTATATGTCATTTCATCGACAGTTGGTATTTCGACAGGTTTTTTAACGAATATATTTATACGGAAAAAACTAATCAAAATTGATTTTTTTGGGGCACTCCCAAGCCCCTATTGTCTTTTCACTATTCCCTACCCACCACCCCTTATATACACTTTGCCAACCCCCCCTATACATTTCGATTCGTTTTTTCGTTAAAAAATATTTGTTAAAAAAACCCTTCAATAGAACGACTGTCGATGAAAGGACGTTGTGCCCCGGCAGACTCGCCTTACTGTTTCCGCTGCCTGATATCTCGGTGCTACCGGGATATTACAGACAGAGGAACGGTAAGTTCCCATTCCGGTGGAAATGGGAACCCTGAAGCACCCGCACGGTTTGTAACGGTGCCGGGGTGTGAGTGATTTGTTCTGCCGGTAGGGGCCTGAACTACCGGAAAGTCAGGACAGCCGATGCTTCACAGCCCCTACCGGCAGACTTGTAGTTTGCTGGTTGGGAAAAGGAGCCATTAACTGATGGAAAGTGTATACAAATATGAATTTTCAAAGCTTAATTTTCGAGATTTAATTTTAAAACGTACAAACTTTGATGTTTCAAAATGAATACGTCCAATAGGCCTTTGTTCAAATTTGCGTCAGTAGTGTTTGTGCTTTTCTCTTAAATTGGCACCTGTCTACTGGAAAATGATTTCAGAAATGAACCCAAATTGCCAATGAGGGGAATGATATTGACTCACTGCTGATTAAATCTGACGATTCTTGGATCTGCAGCAAAGGTGGGCTGGCAGACAGGGAAAGGAGGGCTTTCTAGAGGCCAGACGCCCAGGGCAGTTATGCCACTAGCGCTGCTCCAGGCACTGGACCATCAAGAAATCTCCCCATTTCCCTACAGAGCCTTACTTCTCCATGGTGTCCAGACATGCGTGCAATGCTGTACAGTCATATTGTCCCCCCAAAACATGCAACATTTTACAGCATGCAAAGCCTTGTTTCAAAGCCATCAGAATTCATTTGAACAGGAAAAGGGCATTCATTCCAAAATAGCCAAACTACTGCATGCAAACTGCAGAAAAGAGCGGAAGTTAGTAAGAGTGGAAACACCTACCGGTCGTCCGAGAACTCCAGGAAAGCCTGGCAAACCCTGCAAATATTTAATTCAAGCCACAAGATTAGAAAGGAAAGGAGGGGCCACCGCCCAGTCTGGCGCATGCCTGCCCGGCCGATGCCGTGGCACAAGGCAAAGCCGCGCAAGACCACTAGAGTTAGAGAGAGAGAGATACACAAGAAGACCAACCAGGCAGGAAAAGCACAGTGAAGCCACCTACAGAGGACCCCGGTACAAGCCCTTCTCATTGGGTTACTTACAGCTGGGCCGGGTGGCCCTTTAAACCCTTGCTCGCCCTAGATCAAAGGCAACAGACACAAAATGGCAAGACATCAAAAGACAGAACTGTCCTTGCTTTGTTCATTGGGTTAGAAGAGGTCGGTCTTACATAAAAAATGGGACGGGCTACACTGAAAAGTGCTAGCATATTTGATGATATAGACTGTGCTTATAAACATTTCTTTTTCATGCTTCCAATAACTGCAGGAACAAAAAACAAAAGGACTGATGATTATGACATCATCGTGTTAAAACACAGCAGTGTCACCCTAAGCGTTGCTCGACTTTGTGGCTTCATAAACGTAGGTTCCTATTAGGGTTCAGCCGCTCGACCTACCGAATAGTAAAATTAGAAAAGGTTACTCACCGTTGCAACTCCTGTATATAGTCCTTCAGATCCATCAGTCGATTTAGGGGATGGTAGTGAGCAAAGGAGTCATAACACTTGTAATCTGTGTTTGGTCTACTAAACTGGTTGAGTTCTGAGATGAGGTGGCTTTGGATGCTCCCAGTCCCTCTTGACACCCAGCCAGAGCCTATCACCTCAGTTATGGTGATAATATGTTACAGGAGATGGGAGTTGAGGAGAAGGAGGTTGGCTGTCTAGGAAGGAAGTACTAACTGTCCTTTCCCCTTTAGTTCTATAATTTGGGAAGATGAATGAAAGTGGGGCTGGCAGACAGTGATCAGAATGGGCTCACTCAAGTGATATTGGGCATGGTTTAGCCAAACTGAGCCTAGGCCCTAGAGCATCAAGCACATAGAGTCTGCAGAAGGCGTACTCAGCCCCCCAGGCGGCAGCTTTAAAGGCTGCATGAATCGGGAGGTGCCTTGGGTAGGCAGTGGAGGTTGTCTTGACTATTAAGCAGATCTCTGGATTCATGTAGTAGGAGGACGAAACCCAAAATACTCGGGAGGGCTATTGGGCCGAGAGGAGGGTTCAAGGCCAACGCGCTCGGCTTGGAAGCAAGACCACACGAGGCAACACAGGTTCAATCCCCAGGTCTGTACTTAGAAACCTCTGGGTATGAAGCGCGTTATAAATAATTACAAATTACAATTACCGCAAATGCATTGGTCGCTACTTATCGGGAAAAGAGGCATCAACAGTGGTAAATAAATGAAAAGACGGTTAAACGTCCTTAGACCTCTCCGGATAGGATTGAATAGCTCTACACATATCGATGCTATGTACGAGGGACCTGCCGAGCTCACCACAGCTGCTTCACCACATTTGCTTAAGGACTACTACACTGCATTATTCTCCTGCCTTTTTAGCTGGTGGCGGGAGAAAGGCATAATTTGGGTTCAAGGTTCCATGGGGGGGTGAGGAGGTGGTGGGGGTGCTGAAGCCGTTTATCAATCAATCATTCAATAAATCATCATACTTTCTTCACCATATGCCATGAACTCAAAAACATATATACAATACATACAAACTCGTCACTGATGCATGGGAGCGAAAAATAACGTGACTTGAAGATAAAAACCAGGTATGAAAAGGCTCGGAGGGCACCTATACAATTGAATCTAAACAACGAAGGGGAGAGATAACTCGCGCCCCTATAAAAAATAATTTACTGTGGCAGTTTTACAGCTTCCATTTTTAGACACAGCCGTAGCTCATACAATAAAACAAGGTAAGTATAACAAAATTGTCCATCATTGGAAACCCAAGTCAGTTTACGTGGCCTATTAACAGATACTGGGCCTCATTACAAGGTCCCCAGACTACAGGACCGGCAAACTACAAGTTCCGGGTGCGGGTGCCTTTTCGCCCGTTCTGCAAAAGCATTTTTGGGTGCTAGCCCCTCATAAATATGCAGCAAAAGTGCAATGATGTATTGAGTCGTCCTTGACCCTTGTAACATTCTTTCTCAGTCCGAAAATAACACTAGGAATTGCATAGCTAAACAGATTTCTTGATTGCAGTCCATGGCCACTTTCAGAAGGAATGGAGGATGAACCCTTGATACAGAATGATCATTCCGTCAAACACATGGCAGGGCTCCTCAGTGAAGAGGGTCTTCAGCTGACTGACCATGCAAGCGGAAATAATAGACCCCAAAAGCTATTTTCCTTGTAAGCATTCTAATATCCGGAGAAGTCGTTGGCTCGAAGAGCCTGTGAGAAAGGGAGTTAAGTACCACCTTTCTGGTAGATGGAAAGGGCGAACAAGTCCTTCAAAGTGTTTCCTTGCGACACTCTGCACAGAAGTAAACTGTTCTGGAGAGCTGCACATTGTCCAATGTCTGGTAAATAGGGCTAGCAAGACACAGTTCCCCTTATTACCTGAGTGGGGAAGATCAGAAACAACAGAGAGCAGAGGACCTATAGAGGATGTGACAGAGCAGAGGGCCTGTAGAGGGTGTTACAGAGCAGAAGGCCTGTAGATGGTGTGACAGAGCAGAGGGCCTGTAGAGGACATGACAGAGCAGAGGACCTGTAGAAGGTGTGACAGAGCAGAGGACCTGTAGATGTTTCAGCGCAGAAGGCCTGTAGAGGATGTGAAAGAGCAGAGGGCTTGTAGAGAGTGTGGCAAAGCAGAGGACCTGTAGAGGATGTGACAGAGCAGAGGGCCTGTAGAGGGTGTGACAGACCAGAGGGCCTATAGAGGATGTGACAGAGCAGAGGGCCTGTAGAGGATGTGACAGAGCAGAAGGCCTGTAGATGGTGTGACAGAGCAGAGGACCTGTAGAGGATGTGACAGAGCAGAGGACCTGTTGATGGTGTGACAGATCAGAGGGCCTGTAGAGGATATGACAGATCAGAGGGCCTGTAGAGGGTGTGACAGGGCAGAAGGCCTGTAGGTGGTGTGAAGGGCCTGTAGAGGGTGTGACAGAGCAGAGGGACTGTAGACGATGTGAACGAGCAGAGGGCCTGTAGTGGGTGTGACAGACCAGAGGGCGTGTGGATGGTATGACAGAGCAGAAGGCTTGTAGAGGATGTGACAGAGCAGAGGACCTGCAGAGGATGTGATAGAGAAGAGGTCCTGTAAAGGGTGTGACAGAGCAGAGGGCCTGTAGAGGATATGACAGAGCAGATGGCCTGTAGAGGGTGTGACAGAGCAGAAGGCCTGTATAGGATGTGACAGGGCAGAGGACCTGTAGAAGGTGTGATAGAGCAGAGGACCTGTAGATGGTGTGTCAGAGCAGAGGGCCTGTAGAGGATGTGAAATAGCAGAGGGCCTATAGAGGGTGTGACAGAGCAGAAGACCTGTAGATGGTGTGTCAGAGCAGAGGGCCTGTAGAGGGTGTGACAGAGCAGAGGACTTGTAGATGGCATGACAGAGCACAGGACCTGTAGAGGATGTGAAAGAGCAGATTGCCTGTAGAGGGTGTGACAGAGCAGAGGACCCGTAGATGGTGTGTCAGAGCAGAGGGCCTGTAAAGGATGTGACAGAGCAGAGGACCTGTAGAGCATGTGATAAAGCAGAGGGCCTGTAGATGATGTGACAGAGCAGAGGACCTATAGAGGATGTGAGAAAGCAGAGGGCCTGTAGACGATGTGACAGAGCAGAGGGCCTGTAGAGGGTGTGAAAGACTAGAGGGCCTTTAGATGGTATGACAGAGCAGAAGGCCTGTAGAGGATGTGACAGAGCATAGGACTTATAGAGGATGTGACAAAGCAGAGGACATGCAGAGGATGTGACAGAGCAGAGGACCTGTAGAGGATGTGACCGAGCAGAGGACCTGTAGAGCATGTGACAAAGCAGAGGGCATGTAGAAGATGTGACAGAGGAAAGGGCCTTTAGAGGATGTGACAGGGTGAAACTCTCAAATAACCAATAGCAGAAGGAACTCAGATTTCTCCTGTATTGTTTATATTGAGCCAGAATTCCTTTTTTGGGGATTCTAGAATCACTGTTTGGGGCACCTCATCCTGTTACATTTCGCACTGTCTTTTTTGGTTCTCTGTTCTCTTTTTGGTGGCTTGTGGGACAACTCCTGAAGTCCACTAATGGTTTTTGTAAAATATACACTGGTCCAAAGTGAGGCTTATTGAGAGCACTGCAAACTGGTCATGAATGGTTCTTACCACAAAATAAAGGTATGATGGGGCGGGTGGGGACATGAAAGTACACATTCTGCAGATCCAAAGACAGGACTCAGTTATGCACCTTCAGAGCTTTGAGGATCTGCTCAGGGGTGACCATCCTGAAGGGGTCTATATGGAGGGGCTTTTTAAGGAGTCTCAGATCTACGATGGGTCTGAGCCTTCCATTCTTTTTGGGTATGAAGACCTAACAGGAATGCTACCCTGTCCCGACTTCCTCTGCCACTGGCCTCTTCAGCATCAGCTGAGTCACTTTCTCCAACAGAGGCAAGTGGCGGATTTTAACATGGCTTTTGCAAAAATGGGTATCCGTAGCCTGCTTCCAACACTTTCATGAAGCACTTGTCCATTGTGAACCTGTGCCATGTTTCTGAAAATCATCATATCCCTGCAGGCGACTCGTGATGAAACATGTTTGGAACAGACAAGAAGGGTCTTGAAGCCATGTATGGAGTGCTAGAAGGCCGTGAAGCCACGTCTTTTGGTTTACCACCGCCTTTTCCTCTGTTACACCTACAGTTCTTGTGAGTTTGTTGTGTCTGACCTTGTTGGTTTGCGCATATGTCACTGGGAGGACAGTGGTAAGGATTATACCCGGCCCTGCCTTAAAACAAAGAGTATGTGTATGTAGGAGCCGATACCCCCAAAGATTAAGCTGTCTTGGCTTTTGTTGCCTTTTGGTCCAAACAAGTCTGACCCATCAAAGGCCATGTCCATCAGTTCGAATGTTTGTGGTTCATGCCCACAAGGGCCTCTGTATGACTCTGTATGACTGCAAGAATCCCCATGGAGTGCTGTCTAGGCCAATTTGTTGCAGGTTTCTGGAGATTAGGTATCTTTTCCATATGCTACCAGCTTCTGAAAAGACTACTGTCTGTCTGAGGGTAGTTGATTCCCTGCCATCTATGCTGCTTGTTGCAATGCTTTGGAATATCTCGATAGTGTGTGATTAAAATTACATTTACAATTGAGATACATTGAGAGTAGGAAGATGTAGGCTGCATGACTCAAAAACATCCCGTCCCTAGACGTCTCATTTTCCTGGTTCCCTATCAGGATGAATAGTGGGGAAAGCCACGCGCCTTGGTCTCGTGGTAGCAGCCTTTGCAATTACTCTGGGCACATGGGTAGAAAATTAGACAAATAGGGTCTGTCTGAAATGCCCTGTGTTTCTGGACCAAATCTTTATCCATGGAAGGGGCAGAATCTGGCCTTCTCTATGATGGCAGCAGTTTATGCGTAAGGGCCCCCCAAGGGGTGTGCACTGGAGCTTTCAGCTATTTCTGCTCCAGAATATATGTTATGGTGTGCCAGCACTCCCTATGTGGGCGCTTGTAAGCCTAAGGTGTGGTTAGACTTCTTTAGAAGGGTTCTGTAGGACCCAGCGATTGGTCCCATTGACTGAATTGGTCCCACAGCTTTTTCACAGCAGTCAGTGGATGATTCCAGACTACTGCCACCATGAGCTCTACACACAGCTGAAATAACATTCCCTCCGAGTGATCCCTCTCTTAATGTCATCCTTAGTATTGAAAATACCTACACATCTTTGCAATCGAGTTTTCCTTCTGTCAAAATCCAACACTGAAGACATTTTTGCAGGAGTTGGAGTATGTAAAGAGATTTCCCTTCCATCCTGTGCTGTGCCCTGAATGTTTTTCTTTTGGCTCCGTCATGGCTTGTCTTATTCTGTGCCGGCATGGGTAACGTCAACCCACAGACTCCTTTAGAGCCGTCTCTGAGATCAAGCGTTTTGGCATGTAGAGTGAGGCTTTTCACTTTTTTCCAGTCTCAAGGCACAGTTGAAATGGCAGGAACCACTGAGGGTTGTTCAGAAAATGTGTCCACTACCATTAAAGGTTTACCATTTTTCTGGAGTTGGGGAAGAAGATGGAAATAGGGGGATGGTGTTCAAGATTCAAGCCACAGTTATTTTCTTAGATTTGCACCTGTGCGTATTGTTTTTTTACAGGAAGAGGGCGTGTCTGCTCTACAGGACATCAACTCACTGCAGAGATTGTGACAAAGTCAATTTCATTTTCTTTTTTGTGCGCTTTGCTCCAACCTCTTTTTTTCGAAATGTGTGTCTGAGGAACCGACTTTGGTGTGGAAGTCTTCACCGCTGTGGTCTTTATAGTAGAGGCCAAGTAAAGCCTCTCAGTCCTCTCATGAACCCCTTTGGGGTGCATCGACAGCAAGGGCCTGCGCTCCTCAGCACCATGGCTTTTACCAAAATAAAACAAGCAAGAGGAGGGTGTGGCAGTGACTGACATAAAATGGTGAACTGAGGAACAACCATTAAAGCCTGTAGTCAGGGATGTAATAATCCTGAGTGACTACGGGGCCCTACTAGCCTTCACAGCGAATTTACACTGATGGAAATGCTTTTGATTTTCACACAGTTTAATCCAGGCCAACCATCTCCATTCAGACTTAGTTACATTTCTGCATTTAAGCGTGAAACATTTGAGCGATGACAAGACAATGGGGCTCATTCTAAGGTTGCCCGTATCCTGGCGGAAAATCCGCCAGGATACCGGCAAACGGATTTAGCGCTACTGCCACTTGGTCCGGCGGTAAGGGAGGTCAATCTCCATCCCATCGGGCTCCATAGGGGAATTTGCATGTATCACCTGCACCGGTACCTGTAATGCACACGACTTGCCTCCAGCCAAGGTGCGCCACCGGCAAACTTGTAGTTTGCCGGTCCGGAAAAGTGTTGGTAGACGTTATAACCGCCACTTATTTTCCAGACCCGCAAACTTGGAATGAGTCCCAAGTGTGCAAACAGGCTGAAAAGTGTCAAATACAAGCACCCATACTTCCCAGCTGCATAACACAAAGGCCACGGGACAGTCTACTAGAGAGCAAGAGAAAACAGAATTAAAAAATCATGGAAAACATACATTTATAAGTTCATATTCATACATGCACAGGTCACATTAAATCCTAGGAACCAGGAGAATGTTTTTTTTATCCTAAGACTACTTAACATCAGATGGCATATACATGTCCTTATCCATCAGCCTTCAGTTCAACCAGTTTCCCTTCTCTCAGTGCCAGGCTCCTTCACCGGATAACTGCCCAAGCACCACAGATAGGAGAATGAACCGAAAGGAATGGCTTCCTGAAGACGGGAATATTGAGGAAAGTAAAGCATTTAGAAAGAGAACTAGTCCTGCAGATTGTTCTGGGCAGACATTCAATGTAAACAAACGCTTACATGAATTTAGGGGTGAGGATTAGAAATAGAGTCTTTAAGCTGAATGATTACACCTATACGCAGGTACTACGTGTAGGTAAATCATTTTGGGGATTTCAAACTTAGTAAAACCATTTTGTCTGTCAATGTGTCAAGCCTGGTGTCAAGTGCACAGGGCCTGCAGCAAGAAAGACTCTACCCCAAGCAGAATGCGGTTTTGACTCACCCAGCTTTGAAATTGCGGTCGACATGTGCTAGAATCCCTCATGGCGCACCCCTTGTTGGCCCTCTGTTTGTGGTGCCCAGCTTTCGGGTAGACCTGCCTCATTGAAGCACCAGTCCTGGATATAGGGTTGGATTAAAGGTAAATGTCTACTGACTCTGTAAGGTTACATTTGGTTGAAATAAAGGAGGTGCTTATGGTAGATGGAGCATTGCATTACTTTAAATGTGATGTTCATGGGACTGTAGGAGATATTTGGGTCTGATTTCATGCCATTTCCTACAGTGAGTGTTAGTTCAAAAGCAATATTTACTACTAGGGTTATTTGGGTAAAACTTAAGGTGCGGTTTACTGCAAGTTCAATTTGATCAGGTTACATTCTACAGTAAATGTGCTATACGATGTGTTAGCGTCAGAGTAGCCTTTAAACTGCAGCTGTAATCTGTAGCGTACATGAAGCTCCTGCAGTTTAGTGGGTCCTGCGAAAACATGGCTGCCAACCTCCTATGAGTTGAGTGATATGAACATTTACACTGTCGGTTATTTAAATTAAATTGAATGTAAAGTTTAGGGTGATAGCGAGCATAAGCGGCACAGACAGTGTGCAAGGTTTTTTTCGGCGGCTGAGATTTAACGTGACATATTTGCTGTCTCGTGCTATCTATGAGTATGGGGGATTTGGGTTGCGTAATGTTTTTTCCAGTTAGTGCAAGGGGTGCATTAGAAAAAGTGGATGCTTATGTTTGGCGTGAGCACTAGTAGAGTGAGGGTCAGGTCACAGGTGAAGTTTGTAGTTAGTTTGAGGGTTAGTTGTGCTAGGAATTCCTTACATGGTTAATGGGAGAGTCATTTGGGCAAGTATTAGTGTAATGATTATTGTGCTCTGCACTTCAGTTGCAGCAAGGGTTTAGATGACTTGTGATGTTTTTGTCTACAGTGAACATCAGTCGTTTTGGAATGAAGGTGATATTTACTCATAGTTAATGTGAAGGCTTTACTAAAATGGATTCATTTCAATATACAAGATGTTATGTATGAAAATAAACACAACTACCGATGAATAAACATCCTCTTTACATTTTGTGTTATTGGGTTGGGTAAGAACAATGAAAAAGATGTTTATACCAAGCCTGAGTGTAGTGGGATTAAAGGATTAGCTGTTTATGTTTAGTATTCGTAAAATTAGAATTAGAGGGAATGTGATGTTCATGGCTGGTGTGAGGGATTAGCCGAAGTAGGACTAGATCAACAAGACTAGTTAGTCATTTGTTTGACTGTAACCTGGATCCTGGGGTTACATTAAAGTAGATTTGTATGGTTAGTAAGATATTTAATTATTGTATACTCAACATGCTCATGTGAGGGTTCTGCTAATTATCTGATCAAATTAACTATTTACAAGAACTCTCTGGCATGATGTTAGATACTCTTTCTTATAAAGTTATTTTTCCTTTAATAATTTATTTATTGGCCATATTATTTTTGCTGTGAGCTATTTCATTAATACCGTTTTTTTGAGAAACATTGTTTTCCTCCAGTATTGCAATTTCCAAACAAGAATCTTAGGAGAAGGCGAAGCGTTTACAGATGATCCCTTTCCACAAGGGGTTCACCACAGACTGTTTGTTTGACAGGGTATAAATAACTATACATTGCTATGTAGCCCCTATGTCTTGCAACAGTGTGATTTCATTGTACCCAGTTCACAATAATCTTCATATCGTCACTCACCGGTTTTCCTTCTGGTCCACCGAGTCCCCTTTCTCCCGGAGGGCCCTAGATAGAACGAAGCAATGAACACACTGTATCAACCGTCCTATTCCAATAATGCAGTCATTGTAATAATAAAACATACAGCACAGCATAAGATGAAAGCACTGGGTCAACACAAGTGGTATTCCAAGCCGCCGTGCTCACTACCAACCTCGGATCCGAGATTATTACAAAAGGGTTGCGAAGGTCCTGGACCTAGTACAAATGGTATTATCTATTTACTGTGTGTTCGTCCGCTACAAACTGTGACGATGAATCGCAAGAGCAAAAGAAAAGAGTACACATTGTTTGTATTGTCACTTCTGGCTTTGCAGACATTAAAAGTATCACAAAGCATTACAACTGCCTGTGTGTGGGGGAGTGAGGGAGAAAACATGATATGTTATTTTCATGTTCTTTAGTTACTCATTAGTGAAGCATACTATATGACCGTGGGGCTTAGGTCTAGACAGTGAGAGATAACCGAAAGTGCAGGGTAAGCTTGTATTCCTGTAATGGATTTACCTGGACTATTTTACGTGTACTAGATTGCTGTGCCTCTGTAGTTCATAGGTGTGACTTCGGGAGCAAACAATTTGGCATTTTAGAATCCTGAAGTTCATCAAATAAGTACTATTGAGGTGGGTGACTATGAGATTTCACAGCAGGCCTACGCCTATGTAGGTCTGAGGCCGGTAAGTCCCATGTCAGGCATGCCAGGGTCTGCCTTTCATCCTTGTGAGGTTAGTAAAATGAGTATCATTGTAAAAAGCAATAAGGGCAGGCAGGCAGGCTCCTCTTCTAGACTATAGGGTGGAGATGGAGTTAGTCATAAACAATGATGTCATCTTTCTTCCCTTTGAATTTGGTTACTGAAGTACCATTGAGGTCACTCATTTTACAATAGAGAAAGTTCATAGCTGGCTGGATTACCTCAAAAAGGCTAGCAGGAATTGGGCTTGTTTATTCACACATCAGCCCTACATGATTCTTCTGGTAACACACGAGTATCATTCAAATTGCTAATAATATAGAAAGGTGAGTGCATGCAGGCAGTTATCTCTAAAATTGATTTTGGGTTTAGTCTTAGTCCATCACATGCTAAACACTCATAATGGGGTCCTTAATCACTCAGACGTTACTGGAATAAGTACCATTTGGATTGTAAATTTCCAATTGTGAGGAGTGCTTCCTGTACCTTCGAAGAACAAATTACTTATCTCTCAGTAATGTTCTTTCTGATGGATGTACCTCCCATGATTCCACATCTATGATATCCTATCCACAGCGCAGTTGTTCTTCGGATTTGTTCCTACACCAACGGGTGAAGGGGGATGCAGGGATCGTTTTCACAATCCCCGTGGACCCTTTCCATTATTTCCTGTTTTGCATTTTTGCTGTGCCTGCTGATCAGCACTGTAAAGGGATTCCTCATCACTGTTTCAGTTTTTAAGAGGTCCCCAGAACAGCTCGTTTTTCACATTTTCCACAGTTACAATGTTCTTGTAGGGTTTGTGCAACCAGTTTCAAAGTGCAAAACCTCTGTGAGAGCTTCTGCCATAAATCCCCTGTGGGAGGGACACTTTCCCTGTGCAGCTCGGAATGGTCCAGGACAATATACGATGCTTGAGCCTTGCAGGTCATCCAACAGGGCTATTGTCTTCCTCTTGTGCATTGTCCCATGTACTATGGCCCTCACACCAACACCTTGCTTCCGGATCACATCTTTTTGGAGAGTGTCGGTCAGCTTCTCTCGAAAGAGCATGATAGATCTGGTACCGCACTCAGAATGCGGCTACAGAATTTGTTCCTATACCAGATAAATTCAAGATGGTTACTCTATCCCATATACTACAAGCCCTTGATCTGCAGGACTGGTTGGTATCACTGGACCTTCAGTATGCCTACTGCCATGTGCCCATTCATCGGAAGCACAGTAAGTATCTGAGGTTTGTGATGGGCCAGCATCACTACCACTCCTGCTGTTCGGTCTATCTTTGACTTCCAGGATTTTCACCAAACTGCTAGCAGGAGGGATAGCATTAATTTCTTTCCCTTCTTGGACAACTGGCTCGTCGAGCTCACTCATCCGATCTAGTGTCAGAGGACCGTCTCTGTACATGCAGTCTGATGCACAGCTTGGGCTTTTCCATGAACTTAAAAAAATCCCAGGTTGTGCCGTCCCAGTCCCTCCATTTATCATGGTGGTGTTGGACACTTGCCTGGGGAGGGGATTCTCGGCCAATGACCGACTTGCAAAAATATCTATGATGGTCTATATCCTACAGTCACAGGGAAAAGTCCCTGCCTCAGCCTTTATGCGTCTACTAGGACTCATGGCCTCCTGCATCCGAGGGGTTCTGGAGGCCCAGTTGCACATAAGATTGCTTCAGTGGCTCCTCCATTGCCAATGTTCGCAATTTCAGGGCCACATGTCAGATCTTGTGTAGGTTTAAACCCAATTGCCTCAAGACCTTGCGTGGTGGACCTGGAGAGACAACTTGCTGAGAGGCGCTTGTTTTGTAAACCCTGGCCCCAAGTGACGGTGGTCACTGATGCATCTCAGACAGGTTGGGGTGCTCACTTATCAGAACTGACAGTGAGCGGACTGTGGTCTCCCTGGAAGTCTTGGGAATCTATCAATTTGCTGGAGTTGTGAGTGATCAGGCTGTCCTAGTTGCCTTCATCCACTCAGTGAAGCGCAGACTGTGCTGATCCTGACAAAACAACACAGTGGCCATGCACTACCTCAATAAACGAGATGAAGTGGGTTCTTTGCCGCTATACAGAGACGCAATGCACTGTGGTTCTGGGCTCCGGAGAACAACGTCTCTCTGACAGTTGCTCATCTTGCTAGAAGAGAAAATGTCACAGCGGATGTCATGAGGCACAAATGTCAGCCTCCCATGAATGGGAGCTCTGCCAGGAAGTTCTAGATGAGATGTTCTCCTTCCGGGGAACTCCTCATGTAGACCTCTTTGCTTCAATCTCCTTTATGCATAACCAGTCATGCAGATCGAGGGCTTATATTATCTGGACTAGTGTAACCATCTTGAATTTATCATTGTGTAGGAACACATTCAGAACACATGCAGATCCAGTATCTGACATAAAAGACGTCCTTCAGAAATAGACAATAGGGGGAATGCTAAGCCTTACCTTGTTCTGAGTGCAGTACCAGCTCTATCATGCTCTTCAAGAGAAGCTGACAAACCTCCTCCAAAAGGATGGGATCCGGAGGCAAGGTGCTGGTGTGAGGGCCATGGCCAAGGGGATGCTGCACGAAAGAAAGACAATAGCCTGTTGGATTTCTTGTAAGGCCCAAGCATCGACGTGGTCTTGGACCATTCCGAGCTGAACAGGGAAAGTCACTGTTCCAAAGGGGATTCATGGCAGGAACTCTCAAAGAGGTTTGCAACTTGTGGCGCTAATGGGACGGTGGCCGCAGCTTCACCAGCTCTGAGGACAACTCTAGATCTTCCCCTCAGGAAGTGGTGCTGGCCCTACAGTTTTTGTGGGACTGCTTGACTTTGACCACGTGGGAAGTAGGAGGCTGAGGGACACAATCTTTGACCACTCACAGCAGAAGCAGCAAGGCTGTGCGTCAGACAGTTTCTATCCATCAAAGGCATTTCCCAAAGCTTAGCCTGGACATCCTGAGCGAAGCCTGACGTCCTCATCCGAGACTGACGACTGACCACTGTACTCATGACCACGGAACTGCCGACACAAACAGCTTAGTTTAGTCCTAACTGCAGATTCTGTAGAGAGGCTTCTCTGCTGTCCTGGACCATAGACTGAAGCCCTTTCTCATTTCCCTTTCAGGGATGTGGTCAGGCACTGCAGACCATAGACCAGAAAAGAATCTCACCAAGGTATGAGAAGCATTCATTTCACAGAGGACAAGGCTTCCTGATGAAAAGACCTTCTTCCCCCAGGCACCCAGCCTCTTACTCTCCCTGTCAGGTGTAAGAGAAGGGAAGGTGGATAATTGCAGGTTCTCATTTGCTCTCAGGGGAGGCTTGTGTGAACAAGGCCAGATCCGCAAGGGCAGGACGTTGCTTCTTAGCCACCTCTCTGTCAACCGCAGGCACAGAGGCGGGCCTTTCCCACACCTCCAGTATGGGAGCCTCCACTGCTACATCTAAGGGTAGCAGGGTTTCTCTTGTGGGGCCTTCATCCAGGAAGTCTGTCAATTCAAACTGAATCTTGGTTCTGAATGGAGCAGAAACCCCAAGAGTATCAGCAACCTTAGCCATCAGTCTCTGCAAAGATGTGTGAGGCTTACCAGAGGCGGGCTCTGCAAGAATGCCCAGCTCAGAGGAGTTGTCCACACCACTGGCCTTCTGTAGATCTGAGATCAGCCTCTGGACGTCTTCACCCTCCTCGTAGAACCCCTCCGGGAAGTCTCTCTCTCTTCTCTGGAGACCAAAGGTTCTAACCCAAAGGGCGCCTGGTCTCCCTCTTCATTAAAGATGTCATACATCTTTGACATGAAGCGTTTCAAAGGAAGAGGAGTATACTCCAGAGAGGCTCTGCTTCCCACAACGCTGATCGACGCCGAGGACGAAGTCCGAGCCAGCGCAGAGACTTCAACATTCAAAGGCAGAGACTTACAGTGCGGGGGACTTTGTCCCTTTTGGGGCCCAGACCGGAGCCCATAGGTATGGGGGAAGGATGCCCAGTGGGTACCATGCCAGTCCCAAAAGACAGGGCGGGACCCGTCGGCACCGGAGAGGAAGCTGCCGGTGCCTTGGCAAAGATATCAAGCATCTTGAGGCGAACATTTTCTGATTCGTCCAGGGTGGAAGATTGGCTCAGAACAGATACCTGAGCCTCCTTCTCTGGGGATTCCCTGCAGCGGTAGCTCTTCTTTTTAAATGAAGAGGAATGGCGGTGTGAGGATCCGCTTGGGGAGTGAGATCTCTTGCGATGCTTCTTCTTATATTTCCCTTTTCCCTTGAACGGGTACAACCTCACCTCGCGCCTTGAAACACTTGTGTATAGGCGCATTATAAATGCCATATCATATATCATATACCTCGGGTCAATGCTCCACACCATGCAACCTCGAACGGGGCCGTACGACTTCACCTTTAGTCTTGTGGACGCAGCTGGAGATCTCTGCCATCCTTTCCCGTAGGGCCTTTGGCTGCATGGACTGGCACGACCCACAATCCTGGATGTTGTGGTCTTCGCCCATGCAGTAAAGACAAATCCTGTGTGGGTGCGATACTGACATCTACAGAAAGGCAATCCGCACAAGGTTTGGAACCTGACCCAGGTGAAGTTTGAGATTCGCCGGCAGTCAAAAAACCAGACAACAAGCTGGAATAAGAATTCCGAACTTGGTCAAGGATGAACATTTTCAAGGTGTCTATTTTAGCAGTGTGAGAGAAAGGGAAAGGCGACTCGTCAGCCCATCCCAGAGATGCTGCTGATCACTGAGCAGAAATGTGTTTACTTTGCAGCCCATTCTAGGAATGCAGAGAGGATGATTGAGTGACATGCCTTCGCTCAGGATGGCTCTCGGCACAAAACAGAGCTTTTTTTCTTAAATTCCTCCTCAGATTCAAATCCGTCCATGGCTGTGCCTCCTCCCTCCCCGTCTCCAGCCTGGGTAATTCAACATAACTTTACTCCCTACCTTGAACACTGCAATTTAAAGCCCTGCTCAATCTGGCTGTTCCCTGCCCCATCACCCCTGCCTTCCACTTCTGCTACCTCCCTTTTTGCTATCTCCCACTGGAAACCTTACCTCATGAGAATGTACATATCTATGTAAGTTATTCATAAAGTGAGATTCTAGCGTGATGATTGTTAGGTAGATTTTCCTTTTTGCGGGAAATCCTCCCCACTGTGTGAGTACCCCAGCATTTTCACTGTATTTATGGACTAATTCTCCAGAGTGAGTGTAAACCTTTTTCCACACTCATTCATTCTTTTATTCTGACCATGGGAACCCTTTATAACTCTTTTTGATACTTTGTAATGGAGTTATGCTTTCCTCCATCTTTTCCGGCATCTACATTGTATTATTGTCGCACACAACGCTTTCTATGCAGTGCTGCTGGGAGGCTCCTTGAGCTTCTCTTTGTATTTCTCCTGGGTGAACACATGTTATCAGGGCAGGGGGATACTTTTTGTCCCACCTTTATTTTATTTTGCAAGATCAGCACACCCCACCTTAAGAGCAGTGCTGAGGGTAAACATTGGCTCCCTTTTTTTTCGCTTTGCCAGTAACATTTAGTTATTGTTCCAAGTTCATCGAATAGGCTGGTGCCGTGTACCTTTTTGCATTACTTTTTGTGCACTTTTACTTCATGCTGTCTTTGCAGCTGCAGTAGGGGTCACAAGGGACACCATCTGCCTAAAATGGTGGGTGGCTGTACTTTTTTAAGCCCTGTTCTTGGGGACTTGGTCTTTCTTGAGCCTTCTTATACCTGCCTTGGTGGGGGAGGTCTTGATGGGTCTTTTGTCTTTGGCGGGCTGCCCTTGGAAAGCCCGCCAAGCCTTTCTGACTGCCTGAAAGGACAGGAAGTGGGGGAGTTGACCGAAACTCCCCTGGTCTTTCTCCTGCCGTAGGCCTGGCTGTAACCAGTTGGTGATGAGAGGCTGGCTGTCACCATTGGGCAGCCATGCTGTTCCCATTGGAATGCGACTCCTCAAGTTTGAATCAATAAATGTCTGGTGATTTGTGGGTTCAAACAGTTTTCCTACATAAAAGACGAAAGTCCTGGAGCTGAAACTATGAGTGGACCACTGGAACGGAAGATTTGAAGAAGAAGAAGAAGAAGAAGGAGGAGGACGTCCGCAGTCACTACCAGCAGCCACCAGAGCCGGCCTGAGTCACCGCTGCAGTCCTGACCTCAACTTCTGTGCATTCTTTGGAATGATGGGCCTAACCAGTCCCATAAAAAAACTTAATTTTGCGCCATCCCTGGAAGAGCAGTGACCTCCACAGCATGAAATTCCTCAATGCCTGGGGACCTGTGACATTCTGCGGTACAACGCCTTCTGAAGCTTGGTTTTATGTGAAACTTGATAGCCATCTTTCTGGACCTCCAGTGGCTGGATCCCACTCCTGAAAGTCCCCTCAGCCAAGACAAGGACCAAGAAAGTGCTCAAACTCCACCGCATGACAACCACCCTTCAACCTAGCCTTGACAATGGCACCAACGAGCCAGTACTGAAAAGATCTGCTCGGCATCCAAATACTCGAGAGCAACCTCCAGATCCATCGGCAGTTCTTCACTTCAGTCGCCAAGGCCAAGAATCCTGAACCGGGGTCTGCTGTCGCCGCTTTGGAGACCCTCCTGCTGCACCAGCTTCTTTACTTACAAGGTACTGTTCAGTCCTGAACTTAGGTGGGGCCTGCTTTGTTGGTCCTGTGCTTCAGTTAAGCCCCCCCCAGGCCTACATTGAGCTACATTGTGGTGGACAACCCAGAATGCATATCTAGCACATATGTAAAGTATGATCAAGTTCCTCTTATGCATCACCCTATTCTTTGGTTAAAATTGAAATGTAATGCAAATAATATCTTTGCCTTTTTTTGTTCAATTTGAAATACAGAAACCTGACTCTTTAAACACTTACCAGGTGTCTCTCTTACTTACTTCCTTATTTTCTTAAAATCCCAACCTCTACCAAACCAATACCACATAGATGTGGCATATGTATGATTGAGCGCAGTCTGTGAGGTTAGCAAGGTCTTAAGCTTGACAACCCATTATGCTCCTTACCAAAGAAACCTAACTGATACTCACCGGTAAACTTGAAGAACTCTTCATAGACTCTGCCTTTTCTCACTCAGCTCTTGGTCACTGGACCTCCAGTCTCCCCTTTGGCTCTGTGAGACTCAGCTAGGATAGGGTTGGACTTCCTAAGAAGTCCCTTGACCTATAGGCATCTTGACCACCAAGGGCTGCGAGGGATGAAGTTCAATGTTCCTTTTTCTTTTTCTACCTCTCCCCTGGTGGCATACTCAATCATCCAGCTCCAAATAGTTTTTGTACTATGACGGTGGACAGGTTTGGGAATGTTTTCATTTTGCCTGGGTGATATTATTGTTTTTGGCTGTATTTTGTTTTGTAGTCTACTGCATCTTGACTTTTAGAGTATTGTATTTATTCTGAATTTGACAGTATTTTGTGCATGTTTTTATTATTTTACTTTTCTGTCACGAAAGGCTTGATCAGTCGAAATTGTAACAAAATCAATCTATCTATCGTAGCTTTGGTCGAGTGAGGCGCATGATACTTCCGTTCCCCAGTCTAAGATCCCGTTGCTTGGGAGTACTGGTGTTGCAATGTTGTTTTCTGTGCCAGTTTCCATGTCGTCCGCAAAGTGTTAGCCTTGAAACATTGTATTCCTGGAACTGCTGTATGTGTTGCGGTTCTCGCGGACCGTCAAATCTAATTTGCCGGATGAATTGCTACCAGTAGCAAAGTACATGCTACCTTTGTTGGTTATACAGCAAGGACTTCCTAAAGGAGAAGCTATTCTTTTTTTATTTTGGAAATGTGAGTCTGGCTAGGGCAAGCTTTAGGCTTTCAATTGTAGAGGTGGTGCCTTTTCATAACTTTACAGATTACTACAAGGGTTTAGGTCAGGGCTTGGACCTCCAAGGCTCGTTGACCCTAGTGGGTGAGTGGCGTGGGTTAGGGACTGGATCCCTACGACTGAGGTCATGTGATCATCACCTCGAATGTTCCTGTTAACAAGTTAAGGTAATCAGGGTTTCCTCCTCATTCCACTCCAGGGTCCAGCATCTACCTGCTCGGGCCGGTACCTGGCCACAGAGACAACACCTTGGTGGTTCTCAGAACCAGGAATGGGGCTTTGTCACACACTCCAAAGCATAACCAAAGAGAAAGAGAGAAGGTTATATTCTGAGATATGGATTAAAAACCCAAAATGTAAGGAAAGGAAGAGAAATAAATCAAGTTAACGACAATGTTCTGGGAGATGGATTACAAGTCTAAAACATAACTAAAATAAGAGGAAGGAAGCAAATGAAACGATGCATTCCGGGAGATGGGGCACGATCCCAACTGCACACAAATGAAGAGAAAGAAAACAGGTGAAGCCCTCCTATCTGGGGATGGACTACAATTCCAAAAGCACGCAAAGTGCTAAAAGGAAGCACTTTATTCTGTGAGACGCAGTTATATCCCAAAATGATATCAAAATTCAGAAAAAGAAAGTATGGACAATTCTACATTTTAGGAGACTGAGTACAGTCCAAAAGTGTGATCAAAGTAAAACAACCGTCATGCTGCATTTTGGGAGATAGAGAAACACTGCATTTGGAGTGACAGATTCCATTCCCAAAGCACAGCCAAAGAGATAGAAAATGTTCAACCCAGTTGCGCCCTATAAAGCATTTCTATTTACTTTTGATTGGTCAGGGACCTGTATTACTTAGATCGGTGGTCTGCAGCCTTTGGATCTACAAATACATGGGGCTACAACTCCCATCAGCTCCAGCCAGCAAAGTCAACCGTGGGGGGTCATGGGAGACGTAGTCCAACACATATGGAGAGTCACAGGTTGCATACCCCTACCTTAAACACAGTCTGGCAGAGGTCCACATCTGGACCACAGCACCTAGAACCCTTCATGGACATCACTCAAATGTAGTGAAAATGCGCGTGCTAACATTTCAGAACTGCTGAAAGCGATAGCATAGCACATATTCCGTCGGGAGCAGCACTCCATCTGATCTTCAACCTCTGAAAATCAGTCCAGCCTGGAACCAACGGCACCCTCACAGCCCAAAGTGCTGACCCTCACTCCTCACAGGATATGTTTCAGATACGTTGTAGCTCTTATTTGAGTGAATTTGGAAATAAAGCTTTTTGGAACTGTGTTGGGTTTTGTTGGTTTATATGGTGGCCTCTGCCACATACAGATGTTTACGACCACAGAAGTACCTCGGGAGGATAGCTCAGGGGCAACGCGATGACGCGAGCAACACAGGTTCGATCCCCGCGTCCGGGCTTAGAAACCTCTGGGTATTAAGCACGTTATAAATAACCAATATAATAATTATAAAAAGAGAACATGCAAATGATAGAAGTAGCGCTATATAAGACCCAGCAACATAAAATAGCATCAGAAAACCTGAATAATAGTAAATGTTTGATTATTAGGGTAAGAACTGCTTACCAAAGCCCCGTCTCGACCTTTATCGCCAGGGTCACCGCGGTCCCCTTTCTGCCCCTCTCCACCCTGTAAGACAAGGAGTTTTCGCAGAGTCACATGTAAGGCACAAAAGAAACACTAACATATAGATGCATTATTCGTGGCAAGTCCACCAAATTATCAGGGATGTACTTGGTCACAACAAACCCTCTCCACGAGAAGCACGTCACGTATTATACTTTACCAGTGTTGTACAGCATATTTTCTGCACCAGATGGTCTCTTTTGGTGCCTGAATTGTTTCCCGTTTAATAAATGTATCATTGTATGCAGGAAATGGTGGACAAAACTTATATCGTGTGCTGTTTTATCTTGGTTTCGGGAGGATAGCTCAGGGGCAACGTGCTCGCCTTGGAAGCAAGACGACACGGAGCAACACAGGTTCGATCCCCGGGTCCGCACTTAGAAACCTCTGGGTATTAAGTGGGTTATAAATAACCTATCATATCATATCATGGTTTTCCAAATTGCAAACATGGCTTCTTCTAAGGGCAGGGATACAAGACAGGGAGAGGGGAGTGCATGCAAAACGATGGGCTCGTTCCTGTATACTGGATAAGAAACACACATTTTTAAAGCAAAAACATAAAAATAATACACACACACACCCATAATTGCTCAACATATAACAAGAAGGAGCAAGAAAGGCCATGTACAGGCAACTAAATGCAAACGTTCATTAACATGTTATTCAATTTACAGTTTCGGGGGGGAGGGGCAACCCCACTGTAACGGAAAAGCTGGAAGCCCAAATGCATGTATTCCAGGAGGTAGCAGTTCTGGAATCCTAATTAAGAATTCTGAGGCATCCTCTGAGTCATTCAGAAAGTGTCAGATGGGGATTAAGGTGTTAGAAGGTTCGAGTTGATCAACTTGGCAGTAAAGCCAGGGGTAGAAAAGTGTCTGCCATGAGGGAGGGCCATCATGTTCCCACAACCATTGTGTGAGGTTTCCTTTGAAATGGTTGTCGTTATAATTGGTTCTTAGGTGGATATGCAGTTTATTTCCGAGAGTGGGGGCACAGATGACCAAAGAGCCTCTCCGTGCCCTAGTTTTCTTGAAGTTGCTGGGGATCATTGTGTTCCCGCCTAAGGATCTCAAAATGCTGGCGGGTTGGTTTGGTAGGTTTTTAGGCAAAGATTAAGCTATTTATGGTATGTGGAGAAGATGTTGCGGTACATGAGCAGGGGTCAAGTTACAAGCTACTAGCCAGCCATGAAAAAGGCACTTGCCATCTCAATTCTACACATACACCGCGACACAGCATTTCTTACTCGCCAGGAGCCAATTAAACCAGTCAATGGCAAGTGGCGAGTGCACATTTTGAGCCCTGCTTAATGAATCGTAGGCTATCACGGAGTCTAGGGGGAGCAGGTTGAGCACTTTTAAGCCTACTGATATATGATTGCATGGGTTCAGGCCTTGGATAATTTTGGCTGGTCTATTTCAATTATTTGCAGGCGATAATGTTTATAGAGCACAGGTTCACCCAATGGGGCATCTTTGCATTGATAACAGATGTTCATGTTTACCCTGAATGGGACGCATTTTATTGAACTGGACAGGATTCGAAACTATGGCTGTGGGGACAACCAACAAATTAATGATTAGACCACTGAGGCATATAGCGTATCTAAGTGGTGGACTTGCTTTGACCCGAGTAGAGGCTATTGCAAAATGCAAGACTTGGGAGGGACATGGCTAGGGTCAAGTCAATTTTCTAGGACATTTCTTTATAGGATATGATTTTCCTTATCACAAGAAGTTGGAAATGGGCTTTTCAAGGTTTTCTTTTTTGTGAAAAGAAGGAATGGACAAAAGATCGCCCCACCACTCCCCCCCCCCATTTTGGCACATTACTTAGATTTGAGGGGAATCCCATGGACTCAGGCCACATAAGAGAGAGGATGGAAGCAAGGGGAGATAGCAAAGAAGAGGCTTTTGGTCCCACTAGGATTGAGGCAGAGGTTGTAGGCCGCTGCCCACTCCTGATTGTTGAGTAAGCATTTGGTGATTGGCGTGTTGCCAGGTGCATTAGTGGGATTGAAGCAGATTTGAATGACATTAGGCCTCATTACGACCCAGGCGGTAAGGGATTACCGGTACCGGTAAGGGCACCGGTACCGGTAATCCCTTACCGCCCAATTCCAAAGTCCCTTTGCGGGTCCTCCCTTAACAGCTGATTTTACCAGCCGTTAAGGACGGAACCCGCAAAGGGACTTTGGATGTAAATACGGTACCGCAATTTGCGGTACCGTAATTACCGCCTACCCCATTCCCATTGATACCTATGGGGGCTCAAATGGAAATGGGGAAGGGCCATGGTGAAAGGGGAATTACCGCCCCCGCAAACCTTGGAATGGGGCGGTAATTCTGCCATTCACCATGGCGGAATCGGTAGTTTACCGGTGGCAACTGTGGTGCAAATAGCGCCATGGTTAACGCCCGGGTCGTAATGAGGCCCATTGGCTTATGGCTGGGAAGTTAATGTGAAGGCTTCAATGAGGGTAACTTTATTGCTCAATGGAGGCAATAAGTAGCCAGTCAGAGAGAGTAGAACCTTCAGGACTCATTTAGTTTGGGAAACATGTTTCATATTAAATGTACATCTCATGTTTCCTAATATGCATAGATGTCCTTGGGTTATGTGAGTAAATAATGGGGGGTGTAAATTGCAAGCAAATGTATGCAACTGACAGAAACAATGAGAACGTTTGGGCGCAGACCCCGATACAAGTCGTGAGCGGGGATTTTGCACATGAACATTATTTCATGTTTTTCCCGGATTTTAAAAAATTACATTTTTCAGGAAAATCTAGTACAAACAACACCTGGAATTCTTTCCTAACATTTATCCAAGTACATTATTGACTGCCTGGCGTTTGGATTTCTGGCACCTTTTTGACCCAAGTGGTCAAGAGCTGTAGCGTAAAAATGGATTCTCATGTAACTCTTACCGGCAGATCTCTTCAGTTCCCCAAGCAGGTTTATTCCATTTAAAGAAATTGAGCAACATTCGTGATTATTGGAACCTCTGTGGTCAAGTTACACTTGTAAACACTTGTCTCTTTGCATGATTGGATTATTGTAGCGTGTCTTTTGCTGGGTTAGCAATGACAGCAATACATTGTCTGCAAAGTTTGCAAAATGCAGCTGTTCGAAAGCTGCTAGGGCTGGGAACATTTGATCTCGTATCGCGAGCTTTGAGAACCTGGTTCTGGTGGCAGAAGAGAAAAGAAATGCCCACGAAGTGGCTTGCATTGTGTTCACAGCCATACATTCTGAACACCCTCATTTTCCAAAAGTAAGCGGTGGCTGCGCAAGCCTGGGCAAAGCTCACATGCTGCTAACACCTTGCTGTTAAACCCCCTATCATTTAAACAAATCTAAATTAGGTGCCGTTCGTTTGTGGCACAGACACTGGGATATAGAACAAATCTCCATTTGTAATTAGGTTTTCATAGAATTTACTGACTCTTAGAAAAAAAAATCAAAACCTTCCAACTTGACTAACACTTATGACCCATTTCTTCTGTTTTGCAGCTCAGTTGACTAGCGCTGGCAGCTAACTATAAACACGGTTACCCGCTATGTGCATTTCTTCTGTGCCAAGATACCTATATGGGGATGGTTTGCCTTACAAGTTCATATAAATATAAATATGCAGAGTCCTTTACTAACATGAACACCTGGAGCATTTCGTGTGCATCGAACCTACTTTGTCATTTCCTAGCTCCATTACTTTCCCATAGTAATTTCCTCGGTATTGCATGGGCAATGCCCACCTTTTCATATGTGTAGGTTATGCATGGGTAATGAGTTAGGTGCGTGCCTAGCCCACCTGTGTGCAATCTGCAGTCATAGGTGTGTATCCACGGCAGAGCAGACTCAGCCATATAATATCCTTCATATGTGGATAAACTGAGGGCCATTAATTGGGGCAACAACACAAGTAACTATTCCAGCACTTTGGGCCTCATCACGAGTTGGGCGGTACACCAGCTGTAATACCGGCCAACTGTAATAGAGTTAGCACCCGTTGGTCCGGCAGTATTATTGCTGGTCCAGGGGTTGGGTGCTAACAGTAAATCCCCATTCCCCATTGGGTCCATTGGCTCCAATAGGGCAATTTTTGTGGTAATGCCGCACGCTAATAAACCGGTGGTAATACTGCTGAAAACAAGACGCTAAATGGGATGTTCACCTCCAGAAAAAAGCTGGTAGTAAAACAGACGATTTAGCGCCCAACTCGTGATAGGGCCAGCCCTTAAATGCAGCGGTATTGCCGTTACCACCACATTTAAGGGCTACAGCCCAACTCGTGATGAGGCCCTTAGAAGCAGGAGGACTCCAGCATGAAACGATACATAAAAACCTAACATCATTATCATTATTATTATTATTAATAAGTATAAGGGATTCACATTAAGGCATCTAATTTGCAGGTTACCAGACATTTCGTCGAAAACAAATGGTCGACAGGACATTTGGTCGAAACCATTTGGTCGAAAACCAAATGGTCGAATGTTTTATTTTTTTTATTTTCACTTTTTTTTTTCTTTGTTGGGTTCCCCACAACCCCCTTTTTTTCTAAAAAACCCTTTTTTCCCTAAACTAAAACCTAAAAAATATATATATAAATAAAAAAAAAATTCGACCATTTGGTTTTCGACCAAATTCCGTGGACCAAATGACTTTCGACGAAATGTCTTCAGACGAAATGTCCGGACACCTAATTTGCAATCCTACTTTCTGAATAAAGTGCAACTTGCTTATCTTTAGCAGATGTAAATACTTTTTAGAATACATTTTCCTTTGGTGAATTGTCCTCTAAAGTCCTAATTCAGCATCAGTGATGTGTAGTTGGTCCTGGTGTATATATGGTTAACAGATATTCGAGCTGCACTGCTGGTGCATGCATGTGCTATCGAAGAGGACCAGGTGTTGTCCCACAGACAGTGAAGAAGAGTTATTCACATGAGTGGCCCCACTGAATCCAGCAGTGAGTACATGATCAGGAACAGAACTCAGAGCCCCTGAAAAGAACACAACAGCCAAACATTCAGGAGTGAATAACAAGCTTCCAGGTTTAGTTGTGACATCAGTGACGGCAGATGCAGAGAGAGAAATGAAGCAACAGAGTGGCAAAGCATGGAGCAACGCACATACTTATTTAGGCCCCAAGCTATGCGAGGCAGCCTCTAAGCACTTCAGTTAAGCTCTGGTAGGGAGGCATGATTTTCCCATGATCACATGGTGGTTCGCGTGTAAATGCCTTGGGGACACATAACATGGCCTCTGCTCATGTTCCAATAATATGGTGACATTAGGTTTCTTTTTGGAGTATGTCTAGGCAGAATGTTATGCCTGGGAATGGAAACAGCAGAAACTGACCTAATGTCCTTTCTGCTTCATCTACAGCAAAATGATTGAAACGTTCATTATGTGTTCTTTTGCATAATAGTTTCACCCAATTCTGTATAGCACTTCACTAATGTAGGATAAAAGAAACAGCCAAGCGCCTTCATTCGTGGCCAGAATGTGGAGGATTGTCTGCAATTGCACCTTAGGGCATGTGCAGATGCAATGTATGCAGGTTCTTATTTGCATATGGTCTTTTCCATTTCTATAATGGCTTGGCAAGCGAAGAACGATGGTCTGGAGCGTTGCCCACATGCCAGACGTTAAGATTAATTCTAATCCTTCCACCATCACCTCTTTTTTGTTGTGTTTTTCTGTAGTCACTCTGAGTGGGACATGTATGCCCAGACGTGGGTCTTGTGCCTGCTGGGCCTAGAGACCCAAGCTACTCCTCAACGATGAGGCCCAACAAGGCTGAAACATGTTTGGGGATGCTTGAGGTCTCGTGCAGAAGGGATGTGACCTAGCAGTTCTGGCTGGCCTGCTCCTTTTGGGGTGGGGCAAAGCCTGATTTGCATATGGTGTTTCCCTTTTTGAAATGGCTTGGCAGGCGATGGTCTGGAGGGTTGCCCAGAGCAATGCCAGAGGTTAAGATTTATTCTAAACCTTCCAGCCATCACCTCTTTTGTTTTGCTATAGTCACCCCGAGTGGGACCGGTATGCACAGACATGGGTTCCGTGCCTGCTGGGCCTAGAGACCCAAGCTACTCCTCACTGATGAGGCCAAACAAGGCTGAAACATGTTTGGGGATGCTTGTCTCATGCAGAAGGGATGTGACCCGGCAGTTTGGGATAGACTGCCCCTTTTGGGGTGGGGCCAAGCCTGATTTGCATATGGTCTTTCTGCTTTTGTAATGGCTTGGCAGCCGAAGAACGATGGTCTGGAGGGCTGCCCAGAGCAATGCCAGTGGTTAAGATTCATTCTAAACCTTCCAGCCATCACCTCTTTGTTTGTTGCTTTGTCACCCCGAGTGGGACGGGTATGCCCAGACGTGGGTCCCGTGCCTGCTGGGCCTAGAGACCCAAGCTACTCCTCACTGATGAGGCCCAACAAGGCCGAAACATGTTTGGGGATGCTTGTGGTCTCGTGCAGAAGGGATATGACCTAGCAGTTCAGGCTGGACTGCCCCTTTTGGGGTGGGGCCAAGCCTGATTTGCATATGGCCTTTCCCCTTCTGTAATGGCTTGGCAGCCGAAGAATGATGGTCTGGAGGGTTGCCCAGAGCAATGCCAGAGGTTAGGATTCATTCAAAAGCTTCCAGCCATCACCTCTTTTGTTTTGCTTGTGGGTCCTGCACATGCACAGACACTTCGATCTTTAGGGAATTCTCATAATCCTTCCCATTCCATCCGGAAAACAATCCTCTTTCTGTCATTCCCTACCAGTATGCCCCATAATACTGTAGGCGCTAGGGTGCACTACAAATTCCATATCCATTTAAATATCCCACACAATGGCTTTTGGACAAGTCACTCTTTAGGGGTTGGATCTTTAGGTGGCATTTTCCACTGCCACCTTGGCTGATCTTGGGCAAATCATATCCTTGGCTACCGATGAATAACAGATGTTTGTTTTCCCCAAGTGAAGAATGTAAGAATTATAGGTCTAACTACAAGCCTTTGAAATGTACAAGAAGAAGTATGTGCAAAAAAGGGAGCACGGAACAGCCCAAGAGATGGCTTCCTATTGGCCACAGACAGAAGGCAAAGGGTGTGCCAAAGGACTTACTATACTCAGACCTTATCTCCTTTGGAACCTCTTTCTCCATCTGCTCCAGAGTCGCCCTGCACAGGAAGAAGAAGAAAAGACAGTGAGCTTTGGAGCCTAGGACAGGAAGTAGGGTGAGCACACATGACAGTAGGTTAGGCTGTAGCATTGGTTGTATCGCCAGTTATCCATTTGTGTTGATGATGGGTCCTACGTCAGGCCATTGTCACAGCAGATGGCCCCCCAATTATCCCCTTACCTCTGTCATCACATGGATACATAATGGCAGCACAATTGGGCTACATGTTCTGGCATGCACTCTGCCTCAGCCAGTAGCAATTAATTCACAGGAGTAAATATCCCAGAATGCACTTTGTCTCACTCACCGTAGACCTGGTTCTCACAGGGGTGCATGGCTCAGAATGCACTCCACCTTACTCAATTCAAACCTCACTTCCACAGGGCTGACTACATGCCTCTAAGTATGCTGCTACTCAGTACAGAGGCAACCACAAGTTCCAGAATTCACTGCGCCTCACTCGAAATATATGCTCAAAAAAGTCTATATTATAGCGTTAAGCACCCGTTCCAAGGTCTGGAATGGGTGTTAACGGCCCGGGGCTTGAGTTAAAAGGCCAGGCTCTTCTATTTCTGCCACCGAAGAAATGAAGTAAGGGGGTGGGGAAGTGGTGGGTGCTGTGGTCGAAGTGTACGAAAAGAAGTAGTGGCCTGCACCGCTCCCAACTGACCCCATCGCCGCGCTCCTCCCATGCACAATAAAAACCCCAAAACACATGTGCCTGCTCTTTAAGGAAACGTCCTGTGCAGTGCACTGAAAGTGCAAGTTCCAACCTCTTCCTACACTTTTATTTTAAAACGAAACCGTTTCGGAACGGTTTATTTTTAAAATAAAAGTATAGGAACGGTAAAACGTAATTAAAAGAAGTAGAGGAGCACCGTTCCCGACAGCTCCCGCCCACTTCGACTACTGGGTGGGGAGGAACGGGAAAATAAAAGATAAAGTAGGGTGGGGGGAAGATGGCGGTTGTGGGAGAGGGAAGCAGCCTTCAATACAGTAATCCCAGTTCTCATGACTCACTCAAGACACAAGCCCCATGCCCAGAATACATGCTCCCTCAATCAGCACAGAGGTTCCAACAGGGCCACATTCTTCCGATGCAGGCTATCTCATGTCTCACAGATGTCCCTACAGGAGTACATTCCCAGGAATGTACTCTACATCCTGCTGCAGATATACTCCACATCCCTACAGGAGTACATTCCCAGGAATGTACTCTACATCCTGCTACATCAGCGGTAGTAATTCCGCCAAAAATCTGCAAAGGACTCCATAAAATGGTGATTTACACCACCAAACCCCCACTTGTAATCTGACGGTATTAGCCCCGGAGGTAATACTTCCAGTGGTAATACCACTGGACCAAGAGGCAGTAACAGTTTGGTGGTTTCCTGGTGGTATTACCGCTGAGATGCCATCAGACCTGTAATGAGCCTGGCTCACTGCCTAAGCATTCTTCTCCACAGCCCTCCTAACTATGCTCGATATTTTCCGCCACCATATTTCTTGTGGGTTACGGGAATTTGAACCTAGTGGCATGGTTGGGAGGGCTGTAGTTCTAGCTGCATGCACTCCTTTGCAGAAGGATAAACCCTGAACAACCAACAAAATGACAATGTACAGAAGCAATCATGGAAAATGGTGATTAGTCTTTGCCACTTGCGCATGCTTTATGATTTTAATTTTTCATTTGTATTTCTATATATCTAGGAGCTCAAGCGCAAATGAGCTACAGAACCGAAATAAATGAATAAAGAACTAGGTGGTCAAGCAAAAACCAAAGAAAAACATGCAGACTCAAAGGAGAATTAAAATAACCAAACGCACATTGAAAAAATATCTACTGAAAACTATCTTTACATACTTTTCATCCTTATCATCTCTTCTCCTCGACGCCACCCCTCTTCTCACTCCACTCCTTTCTCCATTCACAAAACAAGCTCCAATCCTAGCTTTCATTACACTTCCTCATCTCGCATCTACCCCCAGCGCCTCCCTATTTCTCAGACTCAATGTCGCTATGCTTCTACATCTCACTCTCTTTCTATGCACAGTCTGTCTGTAATAAGACTTCTTCCTTTCTCATTCTCCTTCTCCTGACCTCAATAGTCTTACCGAAACCTGGATCTGTCCCTCTGATTCTGCAGCCCTTGATGCCCTTCATGACCATACCTACACCCTCACCCACACTTCCCGCATCACTGGCAGGGGTGGTGGAATAGGACTGTTTTCATCTTCCAACCTGCCTATCTCTCCTACTCCCTTATCTCCCGCTAAATTTCCTTCTTTCAAATAAACTCGCTCCACAATCACTGCCCCCTATGCCATACATATTATCTCTGCCGCTCTCCTGGACTGTAGGTCAATTTGTCGAGCACCTCTCTCAACTAATTGACTCTGTCCCTCCCGATCACCACCTAATTCTCATTGGTGACTTTAACCTCCCCTCTCTCTCTTTGCTGCTCTATCCACTGACCTTAACTCCCACTCCTTAACCACTCACTGGGCCACATTAAAAGTTAGCAGGCCCGGATTTAACGGTGTCGGTAAAACCACACCAGCACTGTTTTCCGGACCGGCTAACTATGGGTTTTGTGGCCGTGTGTTGTTACACCCGCCAGGTCTGACTGGCGGGCGTCACGCCACCGGCGCAGATGGACGTGGAAACACCGGCACCATTACCGCATAGTGCCGGTGTTTCCATGGCCCCCATTCCCTATGGGATTCCACAGGACTGGGAAGTAATGGAATGCCGGCTCCGGAATTACCGGACCACCGGGGCTGTAATGCCTGGTAATTCCGGCAAGTCCGGAGCCGGTAAATCCCCACGAGTCCGGCGACAGCCTGCCAGTTTTACCGGCACAGCTACTGCCAGACTCGTAATGAGGCCCACTGGCCTCTGTCCACTCTCTGTACACCCATTCAACTTGAAACTCCCATGACCGTATTCACATCTCCTGTCAACTCTATGCCTCTAATATCTTCAGCACTCCTTCTCCCTCCGATCACTCTATCGTCTTTGCCTCAACCTCTACTCCTGCTTTGTCCTCACTCTCTCCATCTACTACAACTATTACTAAGCACAGGTTTCCCTCCTCCAATCTTCCTGGCTACCTCTCTGACCTACACCACTCTCCCTCCTCCAATGCTGAACCAACATTTCCATCCACTGAAGAAGCCTTCACTAACTTGAACACTGCTCTCTATGCTCCCTTCTCCTTTTGCTACTCTTTTTCCATATTTAATCCTAAATCCTCCCCTCCATGGCCATGGATTACACCTCTCATCCGCACCCTGAAAACAACAATGCGGTAAAAGCTTTGCACTTGGCAAAGGTCAAGACAATCTTCCAACTCTACCTCACTGCTCATCAAAACTACTCCTCAGCTCTTGACTATGCCAGACATGACTTCTATCTCTCTCTCATTTTATCTCAATCCTCCCAACCTAGGAACCTCCAAAAATCCCTCAACTCAATTCTCTCAACTCTTAAACCCCATGCCATCTGCTCCACCCTTTCTGCAAATGATCTTGCTCTCTACTTTGCTTCTAAAATGTCAACCATTCGCATCACCATCGCTACTTTCCTTCTATCCCTTCTGCCTGCTCACTTTCCTCCACCACTCCTGCCCTCCACTCCTGCTACTTCTTCCTTTGCGCCCCCCAACCCTGATGGGATTCTTGCCCTACTCCTCATGGCTAACCTTCCTGTGCCCTTTTGACCAACTATATTGTGAAATATTGTGAAATACATAGCTCCCAGTGTTGTTCCACATCGTATTTCCCTCTTCAATTCCTCTCTTGACAACACAGCTTTTTCCTCATCCTATAAGTCAGCTACTGTCATCCCTCTCCTTAGGAAACCTGGTCTCGATCCCAACTGTCCTTCTTTCCTGTCTCTCTTCTATCACACTATTCCAAAATCCCCACAGCAAGTGGTGTTCAATCTACTCACTGAATTTCTTGATACTCACAACCTCTGGGACCCTCTTCAATCTGGCTTCTGACCTCGGCATTCTATAGAGAAAGCTGTCCTGAATGTCAGCAACTTCCTCTCTTCCACACGTCATGCAAACCTTTAATCTATTCCTATTTTTCTTGGACTCTCTACTGTCTTCGATACTGTCGACCATTCAGACCTTCTCTCTGCATTATCTCTCCTTGGTATCAAAGATAAAGCCCTTGCTATATTTGCTCCGTACCTTGCCCCTAGACACTTTCCGGTGTCCTGGAACAACCTTGTCTCCCCACTCACCCCTCTTTCTGTTGGAGTTTTCAGAAGGTCTGTGCTTGGTTCACTCTCTATTCTTCAGCTCTTGGCACCCTGATCTCCTCTTACAGTTCTCCTATCGACTCTTCGCTGATGACACTCAGATCTATTTCTCCTTTCCCTTCTTATCCAATTAGCTATTGTCAAATATTTCAAACTGTCTCTCGGCCCTCATATATGGGATAGCATCTCACTCGCTGATGCTCTTCTCCACTATGACTGAGGTTCTCTACTTTCCAGCTAGGCTATCACTTTCTCTCCCTCCTCTTCTCTTCTCTTCTCTCCTGACTACCTTCCTTACTCTGCTTCCGCTCATAACCTTGGTGACCCATCTCACAACATCTCGCTCTTCGTCTCCAAACCTGCCCCTGCAGCTAGACTCAACCTCCTCAATATCTGAAAAATCTGTCATATTCCTTTTAATTCTGCTAAACAGCTACTCCCCTCCTTAGTCCTTTCAAGATCTGACTACTGTGACAGCTCCCTTCATGGCTTTCCCAACTATGCTTTTTCACCTCTGTACAACGTCCTCGACTTTGCAGTCTGCATACTTTTCAACCTTTCTTGCTTTACCGCTACCTCCTCTACCCATCGCGAGATTGGCTGGCTATCCATGAAACAAAGAGCTAAGTAGAAACTTCTTCTCATCATCTTCAAAACTATGCATGGACTTGCCCCACCATACCCATCTACTTGTTTCACTCCCTACTCTCCTCCTCCCTCATTATGGTCATCCTCAGCTCACCTCCTTGTCACCATTCAAGCCCCTCTGTGCTCCCTCTCATTTCCGCTCGCTCACTCTCCTTGCTCCCCTACTCTGGAATGCTCTTCCTCTCCCTCTCCATGCTCCTCCAACTCTACCACTATTTAAACCCAGCCTCAAAGCCCTCTTCCTTTCTGAAGAACCCTTTTCCTAGCACTCTACGTTAATCCATCACCCTGCTTACCTCTCTACCTAGCTTCACGAACAATCCTACAGCACTTTTCCGTCCCCCCGCCATCCTTAATTTAGCACTTCCTCCATTATCCCGTTCCTATGTTTTTCTGTCCTGTTCTCGTCCCAGGTTTATGTTTCCACCTTCATCTGCAACATCTAGTCTTCAAGTCACAGTCTCCAACCCCATTGTCAAGGACCCATGTTCTGCACTCTGTTATTAATGTTAACATTTGTAAACGTTTTTGTGCCAAACTTTTTTGTGCTAAAACTGCAAGGCTTTTCTGTGATTTCTCCACATTAATATGCACAAAAAATGCATTTCGATGTACTATGGGTCACTGATAATGTATTTTCCATGCTTTAGACATAGCCCAAAGGTTTCTTCTTTTGGGAAGTTTCTCGTCAGTGTTGTCATGTGACACTAACCTTGGCTCCTTTCGGTCCCATGACGCCTCGCTCACCAGGTAGCCCGGGCGTACTCAGTTCTATTACTTCTCCCTGGAACAAAAACAAAAATAATATAGGTAAGGGTGACTTCTGACTGTGGTGGACCATTCTCTTTTTTATGACCCACGAGGCGGACAGGAAACTGATCACAAGATCAGTGAACCTAAAAGGGTTCTGGGACCTCCAGAAGCCTTTTAGCCACTGACCTGGCAGCCTGCCATGCACAAGATCCTGCCACAACTCAACCAGACACTCAGAGGTACCAACCACTTTCGTCATATATATCCTATCAGAATTCAGAAGAGCAAAGTGATTCGATCATCTTGCTTGTTTGGAAATCATATCTAAAACTACACCTGTGAAAACCAGTTACCTTTGGACCGGCAGGACCTACAGGGCCCGGTGTACCATCTTTGCCCTGTGGAGGAGAAATGTTATGTTAATATACATATTTACTTAAATGTATGCATAATCGCAAATGTTCACACGCTACAGTCTTGTTTGCAGTACCAAAGCATACAAGGTGCTCTGCGAAGCTCCTATTCCTACAACCCTTTTGTTACTTAATAAGGGAGGGGGTAGAAGTAGTTGCAAAGCAAACAAAAAAGCATTAGAAAAGCAAATAGATCTAACTTTATAACTAATGAACGTATGACTGTCTTGTAAAGCCCTGCGGAACCAAACAAGGGAGAGCCTTTATATCTGCAAAGTCAGACTTTGCCAATAATGGTTATTGTAAATGTATCACTGAAGAGAATTCACAATGCTGCCACTTCAGAATCCACAAAAATCTGCAGGGCTCATTTGCTTCGACACTCTCGCACGCACGCGCGCGCGCGCACACGCACGCACGCACACACACACTACGTGATTCTAATTTTGTAACACGCTTAAAAGCTGTTCCAGGCTTCACCGTCCGGCAGCGGCACAGCGCCCAAGTTCGCATGCCCCTTAATGCCAGACTCGGTGCTGTTACCGGGCCGGTGGAGCCTGCAGAACATTATATTATTGCTATTCGCAGCCTGAGGCACACCCTCAAGGAGGTAATAGCAATGTTTCAAAAATCTCCCATCGCTGGCTCGTTCAAAGCAGTGGCTGGGGAAAGTCAGGATTGCCATGGAAATGGAAGAGGGGCTCCTCTCGGAGCCCCTCTTCCATTTCCATGGCAATGACAAGGAAGTTTGGCAGATGGTGCAGCCCCGGCGGTGAAGCCTTTTTCAGGTGAGGAGTTGGTGGGGCATGGGGGGGCTTTAAGGGTCTGGATTTGGTTTGGCAGGCAGGGGTGGAGGGAAAACAGCACCGGGTGTGACTACCACTCGGGTTGCTCCGGACCCGGGCTTGCATAGAATGATTCAGCCCGGGTTTGGAGCAACCTGATTGGCATCCACACCCGCAACGGGTGCTAATGTGCGTTACATGCTGCAGCTTGAGGTCGTCACACACATGGAAAATATACGCTGAATGGAAACATTAGAACCGAGCTATGGCACATTGGCCCCGCCCGCCACACACACAATGAGAACATTTTCTGGCATACCCTACCAATTCCAGATTGTACCCGTGAAAAACGACTTTTGCTAGGATGCAATGGCCCAAAGATTGCTACTCTGCCTCAAGGAGCAGATCATTGGTAAGGAATGGGGACCTTGCTGTTATATTTTTAACCACACCCTAATGCAGCACAACATTGGAAATAACATCAGTGTATCAAGCAGAAAGAAGCTCTTAAAAGCAGCATTTCAAAACAAAATGACTGAGCCTTCACCCTGACATGCACTCCTTCTGCACCAAGGAGCAGCTGTTTGACACTATGGCCCTCTACAAGCTGCTGCTAAAGCTCTGTAAGAAAGGTAAAGCTGTACACTATGGCCCTCTACATGCTGCTGCTAAAGCTCTGTAAGAAAGGTAAAGCTGTCCAGGAAGACCTAATAATGCTTTGTAATCATGTGCCCCTAAGCTCTCAAAACCTTAATAGAGCTCTGTCAAAAATACTACTTGCAATGACCTGTCAGACTATGCGCAGCCTATGGAGCTGACATCCTGCATAGGGTGTGCTGTATCACCCATGACGTAACACAGAGGCATGTACACGGAAGAATTATAAATGACACTGTCGTTCTACCACATGAGCGATACCTGTTGGAGGAGGCCATGCTTTAATAGTGTTTCAAACACAGGGGGAAGGCTCAACAGGAAATAGGAAAACAAAAGCAGTGATGACTAGAAGGTGTGGAATTAATCTTAAGCTCTGGCATTGGTCTGGGCAACCCTCCAGAACATCGTTCTTCACCTGCCAAGCCATTTCAAAAGGAGAAAGACCATATGCAAATGAGGCTTGGTCACACCCCAAAAGGTGCAGTCCAGCACAAAACTGCTTGGGCACATCCCTTTTGCACGAGGCAACAATCATCCCCAGACATGTTTCGGCCTCGATGGGCTTCCTCAGTGAGGAGTAGCTTGAGTGTCTAGACCCAGTAGGGGCGGAACCCACATCTGGGCATACTCGTCTCAATCGGGGTGACTATAAAAAAACAAAACAAAAAAGAGGTGATGGCTGGAAGTTTTAGAATTAATCTTAACTCTAGTATTGCTCTGCAAAACCTCCAGACCATCGTTTTTCGTCTGCCAAGCCATTACAAAAGGGGAAAGGCCATGTGAAAATCAGGCTTGGAGCCACCCCATACACATAATAGAGGCATTGGAAACAATTGCATTTTTCTGCCGTTGGTAGCAAAAAAATCTTTTGACCTAAGTCATTCAGCTCAAATCACAAATACCCCCACTAGTCAAACGAGTGCAGACGCATGGGATTCTGAGAATTGGGCGAGTAACACATTCACACAAGAGGCCAGTGCATTCTTTAGGGTCTGTGCAGCAGCGCAAGTTATGCACTGCCAGGTCTAGCTCTCAAGTCCCACTAGGCCATCCCAACAATAGTTATGCTAATCTGGACCATCATCATCATGTTTCCATTCTACCTGGTCCCTCACGACCTCCCTTGCACAGGACCTCACTTCCTCTCCCACCCCAATGCCTTTAGCAGACCAGCATGCCCAAGACACCATCCCCTGTCCCACCCCCTTCCTACTCAATACAACTCCTTCCAACCTGTCTTCTCTGAGTCTCACCCCACAGCAGACACCTGCAGTATCCAAAAAGCAACGCGGGCCACTATCCCTTGCATTCCTATCCCTAACAACCTCACTATTAGTAACTCCTACCCCAGCACAGGCACAACAAGACTCGACCGCCTCAGATCTAGGACACACACCACCTCGACTTCTACTAACTCAGGCCTAAGAAAAAGTAAAACCAAGCCCAAACCAGCCACTCACCTCACACACCCAATATCATCTCCTGACCAGATCACTCCCTGCTCCAATGTCTCCTCCCTCCGCACACTCAACAGAAACCCTCTCCAAACCACCACCGAAACAATGAAAGGCGCACTCATCAACGCAAGATCTTTAGTCGCCCATGCCTTAGACATAGCTGACATCATCTCCCTAAATGATCTAGACTTCATAGCTATTACCGAGATCTGGCTTCACGCAGCCTCTGGCCCCGCGCTAGCGCTAGCTATACCTAATGACTACACCATCTACCGCGCAGACAGACAAAGACGGCGGTGTAGCCATCATTGCAAGAAGCTCTTTCAATATAAGACACATACAAAACAAGTCACTCCCATCGGCGGAATTACTCACCATCAAACTATCCACAACCAACACAAGCACAATCACCACCCACCTCATCTACAGACCGCCAGGCCCCATATTATCATTCAATGACGATATAGCTCTCCTGCTCTCTAACAACACCAAACCCAATTCACGATTACTTATCCTAGGTGACTTCAACCTCGGATTCAATGACGACAAAGATGACAAAGCAAACACCATCGCTAACACTATCTCAGAATTAGGACTCACCCACCACATCTCACAACCCACACACAACAAAGGCTGCATCCTTGACTGGATAGCTGACCTCAACTGCTATACCACCATCCTCTCCAACACACCATGCGCCTTGACCGACCACCACCTCATCACCTTCACCATCAACAAAGACACTCAACCTGTTTCCCCTCCCAATGCTCCACCTTCACTCACAAGAAACAGCAAAAATATCACAGTTGAGAAACTCCTCCCTCTACTCCAACCTATCATTGACCTCAGACCCACCATTACCAGCCCCACTGAATTAGTAGATCTCTACAACGCAACCATTCTCAAGGCCATAAACACTGTAGCACCACTCAAACTACGGAAAGCCAAACCACGCGCACATCTCAACTCCTGGTTCACTCCTGAACTAAAAACTCTCTGCAAAAATAAAAGACAAGCTGAATTAGCGTGGAAACAGTCTCCTTCCGCTAACAACAAAACATCCTACGCACTAGCCTCCAATACCTACAAGGCAGCAATCATCCTTACAAAAAAACATGTACAACGAAATAATCTGCAACGCCAAATCCAACACCAAAGAGCTCTTCAATATCCTGAGAGACCTTGAGTCCCCCTCCCTCATCCCAGACACATGTACCAAAGACATCTCTTGGTGTACCAACATACAAGAAGCACTCCTTGGCAAAATTGCTATGTTACAAGCCAAAATTGAGTCAAAGAAAGAAAGTCTCACTTTCACTGATAATCCAACCCCTTCCACCCACACCCCACGAATGGATGACAAATACCTATTCGAATTCACCACCATAACGACCAAAGAGGTTGAAGATATAATTAACTCTCTGAAACCATCCAAATGCCAAGGGGATATCTTCCCGGCACCAGTCATCAAAGACCCGACCAAACAACTTCCTCCCTTCATCACATCCCTTATAAACTCATCTTTCACATCCAGCATAGTACCTAACAACTTAAAGGATTCCTGGGTTCTACCCCTTCTCAAGAAACCCACCTTAGACTCAAGTATACCCACGAATTACGCCTGTGACCTTCCTCCTAAAAATCCTCGACAGAGCTGCCTACCTGCAGATACAGAACCACCTTGAGAAAAACAACCTTCTAGGACTAAGACAATCAGGCTTCCACCCCAAACACGGCACTGAGTCTGCCCTGATTGACCTCAACACAAATGGACAACATCAAAGACAACAGCAAACTAGCCCTTCTTCTCCTCCTCGACTTGTCAGCCTCCTTTGACCTGGTCAACCATGACATCCTTTGCAAACATTTAACCTCAGCAGCTAAATTCTCTGACAAAGCTAATGCATGAATTCAGTCCTTCCTGAACAACAGATCCACAAGAGTCTTTGCTCCCACAGCCTCTGCCAAACCAGCCCCAGTCACATGCGGCGTCCCCCAGGGCGCCTGCGTTTCCCCCACACTATACAATGTATTTACAAAATCTCTTTTCGACATACTGGACTGCTTGGGTGTCATCTAAACGAATTACACAGATGACACCCAAATACTCATCCCACTAACAGGCGAATATTCCACAGACAACAAAGTACTCAACAACATTTATTCCATTATCGAAGAATGGATGGCCAAACACGGCCTGTGCCTCAACGACGACAAGACTGAGCTTCCTCTCCTAGGCTCCCAAACCAGACTCAATAAACTTGACAAACATTACCAGACATTCACCATAGACAGCAATAACATTTCCGTCTCCAACAGTGTCAAAACTCTTGGGGTTTACCTTGACTCCTCCCTTACACTGACAAGACAGATCAACGCCATCTCATCCGCCACTGCGCACACATGTAAGATCATCAATGCCAGCAGACCTTATCTCTCGTCTTCCAAGTGCACCACCTTAGCCAGAGCACTAGTTCTCTCTAAGGTCGACTATTGCAACGCTCTCTGCTTGGGTACCAGCCAAAAGAATATCTACAAGATGCAAGTTATCCAGAATAACGCACTAAGACCAGCTCTGAACATTCCCAAACACAAACACATCTCTGACGCCAGACGATTCTGCCAATGGCTATCTATACCTCAAAGAATCGAATACAAAACACTCTCGCTCACTCACAAATGCTTATCCAACCAAGCACCCAGATACCTCTCAGACAACTTCACACACCACACCCCATCTCGCCCAACCAGATCAGCCCAAACACACTGCCTAAATATCCCCAGATACAAAAAAGCAGGAGGCTCAAGCTTCCCTGTGCTTGCCACGAAAATCTGGAACTCACTACCAGTCGATCTTAGAACCGAATCATCCTTTTACCGATTCAGACATAGTGCCAAAACTTGGCTACTGGCCAAAGAAGTTTAGAACGTTAATCATTACCTGAGAAATTTACATACTGCCTGCACAATCTGCACAACCTCAATCCTTGTAAATTATGTCATATTACGTACATTACCTGTAACTGTCTTTTAATGTCTATACTATCTGTATTGCTTACCTATTGACTATGCTTGCAACTCTTTGCTACGTTGTAACCATGTCAAGCGCCCGGATGCCCCAGGGCCAGGCGGCGCTATACAAATAATACACTAAACTAAACTAAACCCAGCATTCTATATTATATAATTGATTGTTTTTATGCCCACAGGATGTTTTGCCCATTGAAGTCATCAGGGTCTTTCACAATCAGTGGAAGAGTTGGATGCTCTCTAGTATCTTTTATAGAAAGAGAAAATGGGATAAGTGCCTTCCTCTTCCTGTTGGGACAGATGCAAATCCTCCAGTAAGATGTGAATTGGTAGATCATCAGTTGTTTCATCTATTATTTTGTTAAGACCCATTGGTGAAAGGTCCATCAATGACCCAGGAAATTAGGGAGATGCTGTAATGGACTGCAACGAGCCGTCTTCAATAGACGAATGCTGTACCGATAGGTATTTGACTCACAGATGAATGTCTGTCCATCGATGGAGGTTTGTCTGTTGATGGATTCTTGACCATGGATGGGTGTTTGACCGTTGATAGGGTGTGTTTTGTATGTTGACAGGGTCTATTTTGTCCATTGACAGTGGCTTTCTGAATGGTTTAGGTGATTTATCCATTGAAGCAACATGCATGGATAATGAGGCAGTTGACAGGCTCCTTCTGGGGGGGGGGGGGGACACCGGTTCAGCATAAACACTTTTATGACACGTAGACTTGCATATTGTGGGGTTCCTCTGTTCTTCTCTAGGAACCCCCCGGGCAAGGATCACTTGTATCTGGGACATCAGTCTTGGTATAGGAGTGGCCCTTCCACTGAGACTGCTCTCCTGTTCTGAGGAGCCAGCCTATCTGGCATTCTGACCCATTGTAAGGAGGCTTAGGGCATTCTCACTCGAAGACAACTTCTTATCTTCCTACAGAAAACGTATAAGCCTTCGCTGCCTGCCCCAGAAGGGTTTATGTGTTAAACCCTTGGAACTCCTTACATTCCTTGGGCTTAGGGGGGGGGGTGCAAGCGGTAAAGACACTGCAGATGTTGAGTTTGTAGACTGCACATTCATTCTTACTTTTGGGACAGTTTCCACTCCTACCTTCTTCAGACATCTCAGGAGAGGGTGAGGGCTGCAGGTGCAATACTCCAAAGAGAAGAGCCAGCAAAAGAGTAATCTCCCTGAGTAACACAACCAGGAGTGTGGAGTCAGGGCAACAGGTTAAGCAACATCAGCAAAGAATGTTCTTAAAGGTTGAACAATCTCAGTGAGTTTAAGAGGACTCATTAGAACACGAGGTGTGGTGAAAACTCTGAAGAGGACGGCCCTGGGTAGAGCCTACCACCTCATGGATTAAGGGCAAAATGAACCAAAATGAGGTGGATAGGCTGTAAGGTAAGAACATGTTCCATGGCTGTATGTCGTCTGTGTAATGTACTGCTATGCCATGTATATGTACTGAGGATTCCCAGCCTAAAGAATGGGAATCTATGAAAGAGCTAGTGCTTGACAAGTGGATTCTCGTTGCACAGAAACGTGTTTGTTTATGTGGAAGTCTGATAGGACCTTTGGAAAAATGAGGAATGAGTTCCCAAAAAGTATTTGTCTCTGCACATTACTATTATTATTATTATTATTATGCATTTTTTGATTGCAGGTCTAGCAACGGAATGCTTTAAATGTCATAGGGCAGTGGTCTATAACCTGCATCTCTCCAGTTGTTTTTGACTATGACTCATGATCTCTCGCCACTGACTATGCTGCCGAAGGCATCTGGGAGTTATAGTTAAAAACATATGGAGAGCCAAACATTGCAGACCCCTGTCATGGGGGGCAGCACACAATGAGGGAAGCCCTTTGCATGGGATGAATGCATGGACGCAAGGAGCTAACAACATGGGAGGGGGGAAAAAGTGAAATGGATCCGAGCTGATGCTACATTTTCTCCTGTGATAAAGCAATGGGAAGTAGACTATTAGTAAGAACGGGACTTGACTTCTAATCTCAAATATGTAGTAAAGAGGACATTGGATACAATTTTGGTTAAAGATATTATACATGCATACAAAGGCGTTAAATGAATAGTAATGAGTTGTTCTGGAAAATAATTATAATATGTGTTTGTTGCACAGACTTGAATTGTGGTATTTTTCTATTATGGACTATTGCAGAGGGGCTATAACAACTAACGTACAGTGTCTGTGACTTACAAAAGAAGGATTCCTAGTGAGTTTGTTGAAGAGGACATACTTTTTAGAAAACAAAATAAAAGACAAAGAATATTTAGAATAAAATCCATAGACACGAAAAGTACTAATATAGTATTTTTGTATATCATGCTTTTATACTTTCGAATTTAGTAATGAGTCTCTTTCAAAATATACACCGAACTAAAAAAAACTACACTGCAGATATCGGAATTTGTTTGAAAGAACTCTACAAAAAAATAGCCGCCATATTGAAATTATGCTGATTACATGTGAAACATATTACAAATTGCTTATTTTTTAGTTGTTAGTGTTTGGGGCTCTTAAAGAGCGCTGACTAGATTTCCTGCACATTGAATACGCATAAACTTAACTATGTAATGTTTCTTGTGCAGGTCCCAATAGCTTTCTCAAATTTAAATAGCCAGAAAAAGTGACTTTCAATTTCTATTTCTGTTCAATTAATGTGAATGTTCTTCTTGAGGCCTGCACAAATGGGAAGATCCAGTTGTTCCCTGGTGAGACGACCATGTTAGATGGTTGACTATGCGTCTCGACCCATCTAAAATGAGTTGACAATTCACCCACGTCTTTCATGACAATGGGCCTCATTCCGAATCGGCAAGTCTGGTAAAAAAGTGCTTGTATTTCCAAATACCGGCACTTTACCGGAGCGGCCGACTATGGGTTTGCCAGTGGGGCACCTGGGTTACCTCCAGCTCTGAACTGGAGGTAAGCCAGACGCCCTACCGGCAAAGAAAGCTGCCATTACAAGCACCCGGTGCCAGTGATGACGGCAAATCCCCTCATGAAGTCCTATGGGATTCCATGAATGGGGATTTACACCGTCACTCCGGCACCCGTAATGCCGCCGGGTGCCAGAAACAGTAACTGCATTTGCGGGTATCGAGGAGGCTCTACTGCCAAGGGCAGAATGAGGCCCATTATGTGGTGCAGTGAATAGAAGCGCTGTCTTTTCTTATTGCATGTGCAGTTAAGTGGTGTCCGGTCAATTGGTCGACAACATTTGGTCGACGGGACAACTGGTCGACACCATTTGGTCGAATGCCAAATGGTCGAATTTTTTTTTTTTTTTTATATATGTGTTTTGTGGGTTTTCGTGTGGGGGAAAAAAAAAAAAGAAAAAAGGGGGGTTGGGGGGGACCCCCCCCCAAAAAAACAAAAAAGGGGTAAAAAAAAAAAAAAAAATTCGACCATTTGGCATTCGACCAAATGGTGTCGACCAGTTGTCCCGTCGACCAAATGTTTTCGACCAATTGACTGGTAACCCAGTTAAGTGCCTTTTAGGAGGAATAAGGGTGGGGACAGTGGACAGGTAGGAGCTATGTAACCCGAATAAACACAAACCACACAAAAATGTTTAAAAACAGCCCTACGTAACACAGAGTAGGCCAGGTACGCAACTCTTTTTTGGGCATATGCGGTCTAATGCACAATGTGGGCATTTTTGGGACTACTTGTCGTCGCCAGTGGGATCTCGTGACCGTATGCATGTACAATATGCAATTCATCGTAGAGGCTGATTTGGCACACATTTACGATTTAGCTGCAACGCCAACGACAAGGCTTCAACACGTGTTTGTGGTGACGCAACTCATAAATCATACATTTGTGCCAATTCCACCTGTGTCATATCTTGTATGATGCTCTGCCAAGGCATTTCAGATTTATAATATGCTAATATGCGTGCTGATTAACATTCTAAAATAAGAGATAAAAGGGAAGCACAACATACCGAGTCGCCTTTGTCTCCTTTCTCGCCTCTTTCTCCCTGCAGAACAAACACAAGAAGAGTAGTAGGACATTTAGACTAGTGAGTAGTGATCCAGGCTCTTGCCGCATTCTGGAGCTTGCAGCCGTTGCTAGCGCAGTCACTGCAACCACTGATGTGACCACATAGGATGTGCACAAAGTTACCAAACGAGAAGCAAAAATCAACAACAATAAACAAAGAAGCTCGTCAGAAACAGGTGGGCAGGCTTACAGGGGAATCAGGCAAGTTAAAGGCTGACTACTCTCTACAAAGCCACATGGGGCGCTGTTGAGAATCAGTCACATGTCATGCAATTACTGTACAGGCTGGGCTATGGGAACAGCCTCCACGAGGGTCTTACAGTGGCAACTCAAACTGCTGCAGTGAGTGCAGAACCCGGCAGCCTTTTCTTTAACATATGCACAAAATGCATCACAGCCTATAATTATTATTATTATTATTATTATTATGATTAGATGTATTGAGCACGGGCCTAGCTTCGTGAAGCAACCCAGTGCTTTAGAAGTCATAGTGGAAGTGCACGGTAACAGAAGCAGATCGCAAGGGATCAATACAAGGGATCTAACAATGTGGGGGAGGGGGCAATTTGGCAGCAATGCAACAACACGCATTCCACTTTTCCGCCCTCTCTTCTTCAAGGCGCCCAATGACAACCTGTTCTGGAATAATCTACCTCCATCAAACATCATGCCAAAGAAACTGGCAAACATCGGTGCTCCAGATAAGATTTTGAAGGGCGAGTATTTAACTTCCTATTTTTTTTAAGTTGGGAGTAAGCTGATTTTTTAGGAAGTAACAAAGTTATATCCAAAGTGTGAGTATTTAATACGTGAGTAAAAATAGTTTTAACAGAAAAAAACAGTAATTGTTGTATGAAATATTACTTTGCACCAAGTTATTCAAATATATTAAAGACCCTTTTTTTACCTGTTCGGATAAGGAAGCAATAATAGAAGTGCTTCTTCCTGTGGCACTTTGTGTGCCACTGGTTGAAACATACCCATGGAGCTGTGTATGAAAGCAGGGGGGACATGCTCCTATGTGTTTGTTTACCGTTTTTGTTGGGAGTATTTTTACTCCCGATTTTTATTTTTTGGGAGTATTTGTCTATTATTTGGGAGTAAAAGAGGCTAATAAACCCCTTATCTGTAGGGTTGGGACAATGATTACTTTCAAAGGTCTCCTGGTAATATAGCTACATAGGGCTCAACTTTCTTTTGATTCTCTTAGAAGATATGTAAAAACTACATTATAACCTTTGCCACTTTCATGCCACAAAAGAAAGAGACATTTAACTTCGTCAGAGTGATCACTTATTGGCATTTGACGCTATTTCAGACAAAGTATTTGTACTCAATTTCATGCCAAAAAGTAAACCAACCTCAACTGAGGATAGTCATGGCACTAGCATTATTATTTCCTGTGATAGTGTGAGGAACTGCCATCTGACAAGGACTCTGGCTTTTTTATTTTTATGAATTAATAAAATGATGCAGATACTTCCATCTCAGAATTGGATGTCTGCTAATCAGATCCCCTTTCCTGAGCTCCACACCAAAAGCATAGTGTACACCTGTGACATGCATAATCAGTGCCCTGATCTGCAGCACCTGCTCTCAGTGGCAAAGAGCAGGTTCAGGGGTTAAGCACACCCCCTTGACAGCTGCAGTGAAAGCCAAGTCTCTTCAGGGTAGGGGCTGCATTTAAGACATGCACCCCTATTCCGAAGACACATAACTATGAGAGTTCTTATACTTGTGGCACTTTAAATTGTAAATTTAAGTCATACCTGGGTTTAAGGTATGGTGGCTATTATGGTGGCTATTATCTCTCATAATTATCCAAGCAACATCAATTTGATGTCATACATGTGCAATCCATGTGAGCTCAGCTCAGATGTCGAAGGGTTATGTTTAGTCTGGTCAGACTGACTGTCCCTGCCATGTGTCAGGGCAGGAAACTGGATTGCTATGCCTCTCCTTTTGATCGTTTGCATGGTTGGGTAACATCCTCCTCCACTGAGCCAGTCTCCCAATAGGAGCTGGCCTGGGAAACAGGAATTAAGGGGCGCACCCATCAGAAGAGGAATAGCCTCACATCAGGGTGCTGATACCAAAAGTGTGTCTGATGCTATTGACAAAGGAATGGGTCTGAGTTAGTGGAGACAGAGGCAGCTCAGTACAGCAGGGAAAATATCCCACCATCTTTTTTTCCACATCTATCTTTCCTTTCTCCTCCACTTTAGCACAAAGCACTTTGGGCATTATGTCAGAAGGCAAAGGCCCCTTGTCTCAAAACAGGGATTGGACCCTCAAAGCAGGCTTGCTTTGGTCGTACCACCTGTGTACTCTTGCCTTCAAAAGAAGGGGTTGCCCACTCCTTCGTTGATTCACTTTGGAACAAACACCTAAGGAAGAATTAATTGGACCTCTGTTAGGAGAGTTGAGTTTCCAAATCCTTCAGCCAGGGGTGAAGACTAAGGGTCTGCTCTCTAACCATCCCCAGGGCACATTGGTGGTGACCTGCTGCTGGAGCAACACCTGCCTCTCTGCTAGCCAGTCAAATCTGTTTGTACAGTTCAGTTAAAGGTTAGCAGGGCTATGCCTGTCATTTGCAATCCATAATTGCCATTAAATTACATATCCAGCTCTTTTTGTATGGTTCGGGAATCTATTTAGCCATTAGGTTAGTAAATATGCATAACTTGTTATGTTTACCAAGGGCTCTGTTGTAATCTCTGTGATCAGAAGCTTAGTTCCTCGCAACCGTTTTAAAAAATTTAAATAATAAAGGTTTCTCAGGTCTTTGACCTTATGCAGCTTTTAAATGACTATACAGAGAAACTGAACCCGTCTCTGTACCTCCTGCACTTAGCCCATCCTCTCTCGAACACCATGATTTCTATTATGTTTGCACAGGGCACCTCTCAGGGATCGCTGCAACATTAATTCCGGCTCTTACATTGCCTCATGTCAGGTAACCGGAGCCCATCAAGTATTATTTGATTCTTTGCATTTTTGTAGGTGTGGTTTTCCTTTTGCATTATGAAATTAGGACAGTCCAGGAATGCAGAGAGGTAGCTTTAAAAGGAATATGCAGAAATACATAACTATAAAGGATATATGTATGCCTACACTAGAAAAACACCATTGTCTGTGATTTGTTTGAGGGGACCAATGGGTAATCACAGATGCATACAGATTTTGAAATGTTTTGAAAACCCTGGAAAAACACCAGCAGAATTGGAAAAACAAACACTGAAAACAGCAATCCCTTTAGCCTTCCCTCTGGCCACCTTACCACAGACGTCAATGGAGGTAAATCTCTTCACTGTGCCTGTTTTAGCTTTATAATTAGGTTCACTCTATGTTTGTAGAAGTGTGAGAGCCGAGTAGGCGCTTTAGGCCCTTCTTATCCCTGCACTCCTGCAGGGTAGAAGTCAATTTGTCACAGATAGTGACTAAAACCCATCAGTGAGAGAGTTAGTAGATGGCCACCAACTCTTGCTTTCATTCCCAGCTCCAGAAAACAAGAAGAGGAACCCAACCCTTCTCTGTTCCGGGCCCAAAGCTTTGGAGTCCACTCCACAAGGAAGAAATCATCTAGCATTTAGCAAACCCTTAGAACCCTCTCCAGAGACAACCTACAGCCTGTTCTATTGTTCTAGCTGCTGATTATATATTATTTTGCTCACCCCATACTGTTGCAATGGTAACTGTGGTGCTGCGTAAGCAGTGCTATATATTAGCTGACTCGTGGTTTCGCCGTACCACATCATTCTAGAAACAGCAACATCTGCAAAAAACGTTGAGATGTTCTTAAACAGCTCTGCCTGATAGTGTGGCATATTTCTGTAGAATGTATGTTCGTGGGAAACCTTATTAGGCAAGTGCTACTTCATCAATGCGTTCAGATGCAAGATGTTCGCTTTTTCCTGCTCATCGGTGTCAAGGTACAAACTTATTGAGAGTTGATCCATCATTATTCTATACACTAGCACTCCATCTTAAATTGCACTCACCTTGTCCCCAGGCCGTCCAGCTTCTCCGATTTCTCCAGCACGTCCTGGTAACCCCGGAATGCCCGGCTTGCCTGGTTCACCGGATTGCCCAGCAGGACCTTCTGGACCTCTCTCTCCAATGGCACGACCTATGGGTCCCTGAGGGCCAGGGGCCCCTTGGTCTCCCTTGTCCCCTCGCTCTCCTCTTTCTCCTGGAAACCCTACCATTCCCTAAAAGGAAGAACCAATGGAGTGTTATTTAACGAGCCAAAGCTGCCCCAACATCACATTGCAATATTTCACCGATTGAAGAACCATTACACACACTGGGTAGGTTGGATGCCACGGGGCACTGCCAGGTATCCTGATACTGATGTAACACTCTCAGGTGTTGACAGACATCCTGTATGAGGACTGATATACTGGTAAAAGCATCTGGCTCATGTAAGTTTCATTTGTAAGGGAGGATCCACCAAACCCTGTTTTAAGGCAGGTGTGTACTACCGCCTTATTAGGGCAAGCCAAATAGTGTAGATAGATGCTGATAGGACTCCCGCAGTGGTTCCTAAATTGTTTTTGTGAATACTTAGCCGCTATCGGAATGCAAACTGCAGTGCACCTATAACTAATTCAAAATGAATCAACTGGGCCAACACGCTTAACATATATGAAGCAATTAGTCAACAAATGAACACAACTAAATTTGGACAGTTGTCAATTAGAGTAAAATTGTTTATTTTATCAAGAATCTATAAATACACTCTGACCGGTCAAGCCACCTAGGTGTTCCCTGTTAGTTCGCTGTTAACAAATAAACAATGTTCCATCCATTTCCTGATTCAAAAATGAGTTGATTGTAACTTGATTTTAATTCAAAAGCCCCATGCTCATGTTCCTTTTTAACAAATAAGCACATCTATATTCTTTTGTGTTTGCATATTCAATTATGTCCAATTTGTTAGGGCTGTACAACCATTAACCCTATGCAGGACTGGACTGGCCTACAGGATACTCTGGGGATTTCCCGGTGGGCCTCTGTACCCGGGGTCTCTTGTGTGTGATTGCCCAGGGGTGGAATGGTCTACAGGATACTCTGGGGATTTCCCGGTTGGCCTCTGCCCCCTGGACCTCTTGTGTGTGGTAACCCTAGGGTGGACTGGCCTATAGGGAACTCTGGAGCTTTCCCGGTAGGCCTCTGCACCCGGGGTCTCTTGTGTGTGATTGCCCAGGGGTGGAATGGTCTACAGGATACTCTGGGGATTTCCCGGTGGGCCTCTGCACCCTGGGCCTCTTGTGTGTGGTAACCCAAGGGTGGACTGGCCTATAGGGAACTCTGGAGCTTTCCCGGTAGGCCTCTGCACCCGGGGACTCTTGTGTGTGATTGCCCAGGGGTGGAATGGTCTACAGGATACTCTGGGGATTTCCCGGTGGGCTTCTGCACCCTGGGCCTCTTGTGCGGGGTTACCCAGGGGTGGACTGGGTTACAGCGTACTCTGGGGATTTCCCGGTGGGCCTCTGAACCCTGGGCCTCTTGTGTCTGGTAACCCAAGGGTGGACTGGCCTATAGGGAATTCTGGAGCTTTCCCGGTAGGCCTCTGCACATGGGGTCTCTTGTGTGTGATTGCCCAGGGGTGGACTGGCCTACAGGGAACTCTGGAGATTTCCCGTTGGGCCTCTGCCCCTGGACCTCTTGTGTGTGGTAACCCTAGGGTGGACTGGCCTATAGGGAACTCTGGAGCTTTCCCGGTAGGCCTCTGCACCCGGGGTCTCTTGTGTGTGATTGCCCAGGGGTGGAATGGTCTACAGGATACTCTCGGGATTTCCCGGTGGGCCTCTGCACCCTGGGCCTCTTGTGTGTGGTAACCCAAGGGTGGACTGGCCTATAGGGAACTCTGGAGCTTTCCCGGTAGGCCTCTGCACCCGGGGTCTCTTGTGTGTGATTGCCCAGGGGTGGAATGGTCTACAGGATACTCTGGGGATTTCCCGGTGGGCTTCTGCACCCTGGACCTCTTGTGTGTGGTAACCCAAGGGTGGACTGGCCTACAGGGAACTCTGGAGATTTCCCGTTGGGCCTCTGCCCCCTGGACCTCTTATGTGTGGTTACCCAGGGGTGGACTGGGTTACAGCGTACTCTGGGGATTTCCCGGTGGGCCTCTGCACCCTGGGCCTCTTGTGTCTGGTAACCCAAGGGTGGACTGGCCTATAGGGAATTCTGGAGCTTTCCCGGTAGGCCTCTGCACCTGGGGTCTCTTGTGTGTGATTGCCCAGGGGTGGACTGGCCTACAGGGAACTCTGGAGATTTCCCGTTGGGCCTCTGCCCCCTGGACCTCTTGTGTGTGGTTACCCAGGGGTGGACTGTTCCATAGGGAACTCTGTAGATTTCCCGGGAGGCCTCAGCACTCTGGGCCTCTTGTGCGGGGTTACCCACGGGTGGACTGGGTTACAGGGTACTCTGGAGATTTCCCCGTGGGCCTCTGCACCCTGAGCCTCTTGTGGGTGGTGTCTATGGTGGGGCATACAAAGCATACCTATTATAAAGCCAAACCTCTCTTACAGGCAGGCAGAGTGACCGAAACATTAGCCTTAACTCTCAGCAAGGGGAAGGAGGCTGTCATAAAGATACAGTCAGCCCACACACGTATACATAGGAAATACATCACATGGCTGTACTGAAAAACATACACGTTTATTATGTTACACATATATAACACTGTAAGTTCTAGCAAGTAACACACACAGCATGAAAATACACAGTATATTATGAAAACAGTAAACTCAATTAGGACACTCATCACCCTTGTACCTCAACGTGGGTCCACTATCTAAGGAGAGGTACACAACATATAATGACACTACTGGAGGGGGGAGGGAACTAGACATCTGTGACATACAGTTACACAATATCTATGGGCTGGCCCAGAAACAGTACGTTGTCCTAAAAGACACAACCCACCCAAGCAATATTGTGTAGGCCCACTACTTGATGACAGGCACACAACACATACAGACAGGCACACAGCACATACATGTCTATGCAAATAGGACGAACATAATCGTCCTCAGCACTTAAGAGGAAGAGTCACAATCGGATCCCTAGGCCGACATCCACACAATACAGTATTTCTGGTCCTCTGGGGCATAGTATCTGGAAAATGCAAGTGCACACATCCAAGCCAAAGGCAGTGCCAGAAGGTGGAACACAATTCCAGTCAGGGCTACCAACACATCTAGATACACTTTAACAACAGTTACCCTTCATGGGCAAATAATTACATTGCTATTAAAGTGAACACAGTGCCACATTTCAAGAAGTGGAGAGCATGACTTTCAAAATACATAGAAAATCACTGATAAGTACTAACATTCTGGTTCTTGAACTAAAACTGCCTGAACCCCAACGGGGAACAGGAGAAATGCCCCAGGGCAGGTATCTACCCCAGCGTTACTTTAGGAACGCTCCAAGGTGAATAGAAAGTGCCACAGAAAATAAAGGCACAGTCAATACGCCACACACATGTATGGGGGAAATGCAAGAAGGTCACACTTTATCACCACACATGCTGATTTGTGTGGGAAACAACCCATGGGAGGACCAGAGGATACCCCAAAGAAGCTGTGCAGGCTCGCTTCCAAAAAGTCCCGACAGCAGAACAGAGGGATCTCACAGGGTGAGTATCACCCCCCCCAGGACCCAGAAATATGTACACACAGGGTCTAATTTTCGAAGTCCCCGGTGCATGAATGAAGGTGCAAAAGACAGGTGTAAAGGTATTACGCCGGGCTTAACGCCCCCATTCCTGCTCCGCGGTATTGTCGTTGGTTTTTAAAGGAAGAGGGTGGGGGTGAAGCAGGAGCTACCGTTTCTGCCCCTCTTTTACTCTCTGCCTTCTAAAGCAATGCGTTTTTACACCAGAATGCGATTTTCATGCTTGCGTAAAACCAATGATTTCCTATGTGATCCGATTGGTTTTTACACCACCAAAAAAGCAGGTAGATTACATAGGAAATTGTTGTAAGCGCTGCCTGACACACATACTTGGCAGACAACTCTTACTCATTTTGCACTGTGGAGTGTGAAAGAGAGGCATAAAGAGGCTTCCACCATCGCTTTACACTTCTCTTTTGCACTTCTCTGCAGTGCAAATGACGATAATTGCCCAGAGCGGACCTTTTTGCCCATCAGCGCAAATGTAAGTTGTCCCCTTTTCCCCCGGGCAATATATGCACATTATAAAAAATGAGCTCCAAGGTTTTGCTTCCAGAACGTCGTTTCCCAGACGGCTAAACAACCCGGCAAGTACAGGACTTCTTTTCAGATGCAGTTTAAAGGATCCGGTTCAAAGGGACTTGAAACCTGGGCCAACAAAGGTCCCCACGACCGAAAAGAAGGACAAATGGCCCCTCAAGTTTAAAGCCAAAGCAATGGCGACGAACACTCAAGGTTGGCAAGGGGCCATGGCAAAGAGGAGTCTGGGGGGTCAGCTTGCAAAAAGAAGAAACAATCTAGCAAACAATGGTCCCAGCATAGGGGCAGTGGTGGGAGTCCATGGAGCAAATGCGTTGGGATGTTAATATCAGAATACCCTTTGGGTGAGAGGAAATGGCTGTCTGTACACTGTGGGAAGGGAAGCAGTGGTAAAATGACCTGGAAGCAGTCCCGGCACGGATGGCCTGACCCTGCACATAAGTGGTTTCAGCAGGAGGATGAAGGAGGCCCTGGATGGACGTCCAGCAGAGCAGAAAACCCTATCCAGGGATGTGCCCAAGCCACTGCATTCACCCTTTTAGGCCAAATGTGAACCTAAAATCGCAGAAACCTCTCCAGCAGGGAATGTGACGAATGCAAGGAATATGTGCCTTCTCCTGAACGGGGAGTCACCCCCTTTGGGACTAGGGAGGTGAGCCAGCTACAAAATACACACACACTAGGGGACAGAGCAAGCAAGATCTCCCTGGGTGTGACCCCCCACCCTCCTAAGAGGACAAGGCGGTCCTAAACCAAGATGTAATGACATCCTCCTTTGAGACACTGTTTATGGGTTAAATGTGAGGAGAACCATATTATGAGGCTATGGGCCCTTTAATTGAGAAGAGCTTGGGTGCTGACCCGTCTCTGTGGACTTCTGTGCAAGAAACACATGAACGAAACCACTTAATCATCTCATTATACAGGGGAAGACAAAAGGAGACAAGAGGGTCCCTGGGTGAGAGGAGCAGGAAGTTAGAAGGAACCTGCATACAGGCAGCGCCATTGCTGCAATGCTTGGCGGATCAACCCTGGAGGCAGGACCAGGTTTGATACCCGATGATCTGAGGTCTCCTAGAGGAGGAGACTGGCGCAGGAGAAACTCGACACACTTGTGCTCTGAGACAAGATGGGGAAGCTGCATCGGAGCCGACGGACACGAGGGTGTGGCCATGAAAGTACCGGAGTCACCAGCACATTTTCCAAATGATGCTGCAATCATACGAGTACGGGCCAGCAAGGAGAAAGTAAAGGCAGTGGTGGAACTCTGAGGTACCCATGAAGGGGTTAGAACATTGGTGAACACATAAGGCTGACGGGGCCAAGCAGTCCAGTAGAAGATGAACAAGTCAGAAACCCTGAAGGGGTTAGAGATCCTGCCACACACATATGGCCGGCGAGGACATGCAGCCCACGAGAGGCTGAGCGGACCAAAAGCACTGAAGAGGAAGTAGACATTGCATCTCAAACACGGCCAGCGAGGCCATCCAACCTAGAAGAGGCTGGGAGAACCAGAACCCCTGGATGATGTGAAACCAATTTAATAAGCATACAGATAGCAAGAATCAGTAGCCCACGAGAGACTGAGCAGCAACAGAACTTTGAAGAAAATTAAAATAACGACTGCATTCAGGAGAGTATTCTGAAGTTCTTTGGAGTTCAACACTAGCAAAGTGCCATGAGAACTCAGAGGTTGTTTGATTTTCCTTTGGAGCTGTGTCCATAATTGATTGAGGGAGACAGGAGACCTTTATTCTTTTAAATACCTAAGAAACAGACTTTTTTATTTTGAGACATCATCAGAGACTGAGATTGTAACCTGAGAAGAGCAAAAGAACTGCAACTGGTAAAGGTGGAGGTCATGCACAAGTCACTTATGTATAGGCACGTTATAAATGCCATATCATATCATATCATATCATATCATATCAAGAGGGGGTGAGAACACGTACGCAGGTGGTGTATGTTTTCTTATTGTTAGTGGTAGGGCATGCCATAGGATAGAGTAGGTTCGGATAGGGGATGAGTGTTATTTTGCAGACTTCCTGACAAGTACCATCTATTATTTTCTTAGCCTAAGGAACCACTGCCACTAGCAATAGGGCTAGGGTAGGTATTTGATTTCTTTAATAAAGTAAAGTCAAAACCCTAAAATGTTTTTGTGGCCCGCTCCAATGTCTGACTTACCACAGTAAGTAAATCTGCTTCTTCTGAAAATCGAGCCACAAGACTGAGCTTAAGCACAGGGCTTCCCCATAACTACCACCACTCACGGGGGCTGACCAAAGCAAGCTGCCCAATCACAACAGGGGGCCACAGAGAAAGGGGTCTGTTTTGCAAACCAATCTGGTTGGCGCTTAGGACTGTCACTCAACCCATAGCAGCCTCAAACAGGTGTATACTGGTGTAAACTAATACAAACCAAAATGGAGGCTACCATGTGGGCTCAGAAAGAGCCCTGTGTGCTAAACATCAATTTTAGGACGACTGTGTGGTTCCCTAGAACAAAGGCAGCTCCTAAAACAAAACG